>NC_069500.1:1414769892-1414819892 GCF_027579735.1 Bombina bombina
CCTCAAGCAACAATACATGGTTGGCACTGAGAGAGTGGACCTGGCAACAACGCTTAACCTCACAGAAACCCAGGTAAGATGCTGTACCTTACTGGGTACATGCCACATATAGAGGGGCGTGCAAGGGGGGTTGTACGGATTTAGTGTTATTACTTTAAACCTTGGTAGCCTTTATACTGAACACATATCTACTGTGATATTGTCTGTAGTCATCAGTGATTCTGGTACTTGGGGTTCAAGCTTATGTTAACCCTTTGATGGAAAGTTTAATCTAGTTCTCACAACAGAAAGCAAAGTACTATGGATACTATAGTCTTGCACTGGGATATTCTAGTTGGTACAGTAAATGGTCTATAAGGGGTGGGGGTTGAATTTTTTATTTGTATGACTTATGTATGTAAACCCAGTTTTTCTTAACCATATATTTTTTATTTTTTTTTTCCCCTGTAGGTCAAGGTTTGGTTCCAAAATCGCCGCATTAAGTGGAGGAAACAGAGCCTGGAGCAGAAGAAGGCCAAGTTGTCCCAGTTTGGGGTCCTCCCAGCAGACAGCTCTTCCTTGCTAGATGAGAGGGACAGTGAGGAGGATGAGTTGGATGTGGAGCTGTAGACAAAGACAACCTGTGGCCTCTACTGAAGCATTGGAGCTACTAACTATGGGCTCTGGACTTGTGGGGGTGAGAACTTCCCTTCTGGAAGTCTTTTCCATGTAAAGCACTGAAGGACAAGAGGTGGGACGGAAGCAAATGCCTAACTCTCGCTGACTGAGCATTCCAAAGGTTTCTTCTTACGTTCAAATAACTTTTAGCAACAACTCTTGACTTCCTCCTCTTGGATGAGATCTCCTGATGCACTGGTCTAAGTCTGGTGCAAATAAGACTGAAAAGCTGTCTGACGCCCCTCACTAACTTACAGTGAGTGGTCAACTCATGAAATGACACAAAACCGGGCCAAGTGACACGGGCATTTTATTTTAGGGGAGGGGTGACTGACAATCTGTTTCATATTGTGCTATGTCTATACACTGTAAAGGTTAAGGGTGGGAGATAAAGACTTAGGTACCAAATACTGGATGGGAGACCTGCATCTAATAGTGCCTTATCATTAATATAAATTCATTTTTATTTATTTTAATGTAACCAGTAATGTCTTTTCACTGACCACAGAGAACCAGGTATTTGTTGTACCCTATTATTATGATGTGCCATGTTTAGGGACCATTGGGCTACAGGTTTAGCAGCAGCACATATTGTAACAAACATGAGTCTACATAAATGTGACCTCAGTATTACGGGGGCTGGTGCCCCATACTTAGCTCCCCCTTTTTATACATGCACCAGGTGCCTTATTGTGAAATCTCAGTATAATATATTTTCGTCATGTTTGATACATGCACATTTATTCTTGTATTATTTATAGATGTACACTTTTACAATGTAACTTATTTATTTCACATGGTTTTTATATAAACTTTTTATACATGAAATCCCAATGCTCATCTGTTTCTGTTGCCTTTTACTTTTATGATAGAGTATACAATTTTTATGTTTGTTTTTTGTTTGTTTGTTTGTTTTAACCACTTTTTCCTTAATTACCTAATTCGCTTTGTTCTCTTGGAATCCTTTGTTGAAAATCTTAAGTAGGGACTGGGATCTAGCTTCTGATTTTGGCTCCTCACCATTAATTATCTTACCAATGTGTTCAGCTAGCTCCCAGTAGTGCAGTGCGGGTAAATTTATAAGCAATTTTAAAAAACACAATATGGGGGAGGGGGGGTCTATGGAAATTTAGTGGATGTAATGCACCTAAATTCATGGGGTAACGTTTCCTCCCTTGGAGCAAATTCCTATTAACTGTTTAAATGCCAGAGGGCTGCTACATGTTGCTCTGCATCATTTTATGATCTTCACTAACATTACATTTATATATATATATATGTATATGTGTATATATATATATATATATATATATACATACACACAATTTTGGACTGTATTTGTCCTGGAAAATATTAGTGTTTAACTTGCCAAAGTGGCAAAATCTCTAACAATATCATACCCACTAGATTGGGGTTTGATCAGGGGGCTAGGATATTGCCCATGGATATCTGTCATCTTAAAGTAAGTTTGGGCCACTGAGGCTGTAACTGAAAAGCAAGAAGTTGATATTAGCCCATGATACATATTGCAATATAGTGTTAGAACAGATGGATATTTAATGTTCAAGGCAGTTAATACAAAGCAAACTCAGACATACCTAAAACATGCTACTAATGATTTATATGTATGAAGCTCAGGAATTTAATAATAATAATAATAATAATAAGACCAATGACAGATGTTCTTGACAACACCAGAACTTTCTGACCAAAATTAGCACTTATTTCTCTTTTGTTTTGCTACTTTACAGGGGTAAGTAGTTAAAATACATTTAATAAATTAGTTAATATTTATAGAATATGGAAATCGAAATGAATGTTCCATGATTAAGAGAGTGTAGTTATAATAATGTTCCAACTATTCTCAGATGTATTTCTTAATCCTGGTATCACTGAAACTGGACTCCCCTCTGACACAAAACTAGGCAGGTTCTAGAGAGTGTGTGTGAGCGCTCTCTGGTAATTTTTGTCTTTTGTGATTCAGATAGAGCATGTCATTTTAAATAGCTTTCCAAATTTGCTTTTATTTTCAAATTTACTTCCTTCTCTTGATAACCTTTTGTTGAAGGAGCAGCAATGAACTACTGGGAGCTAGCTAAACACGAGAGGCTTCTATGTGCAGTAGTAGCAGCTCCCTACTACTATAAAGAGGAATACGTACAGACACTGAACTAAAAATCCAGTATAAAACGTTTCAAAAACTTACTTTGAAGCACACTTGATGAGGTTAGGCTGGGACACCCAGTGAAATGGGATGGGAAAACAAGAATTGTTTCTTAATCCTTTACATTAACGGGCCTGATTTTTAGGCTATCTGCATCAGAACACAGGTGAAATAATTAGTAACCTTTGTTATAAACCTGCTCTCACCCAAGGTAATCCCAAAAATCTGACCTGTGATAATAAAAGTAAATTGGAAGGTGTTTTATTTATTATACGTAGAGATAAACCCTCACATTTCATGATTTAGATCAAGCATACAGGTTTTTATGTTGTTTACAATTTAATGCCATTATCAAATAATTAACTTTTGTTCTTAGTGTGTGTATATATATATATATATATATATATATATAAATTTGTTAAAGAGCTGGGTAGGTAAAGCACTTATATCTCTAAACAGATATATAACAGCAGTTTTATAATAATGCTTTTAGAGCACTAGATGGCAGCAGTACAAAACATTTAAAGGGACATAATACTTATATGCTAAATCACTTGAAACTGATGCAGTATAACTGTAAAAAGCTGACAGGAAAATATCACCTGAGCATCTCTATGTAAAAAAGGAAGATATTTTACCTCACAATCTCCTCAGCTCAGCAGAGTAAGTTCTGTGTAAAACAATATAATCAGCTGTTGCTCAGCTGCAGGGAAAAAAATTAAAATGAAGAAATGAACAGCAGCAAATCGGCATCAGCAGTGCTGAGGTCATGAACTCTATTTTTACTGTGATCTCATGAGATTTCATTGTAAACTTTCTTAAACTGAATAGGGAAATAGGATGAGTGTGCACGTAAGCTCACTCCCTTAGCTGTCCCAGGACAAACATACTGATTTGCTGCTTAGAAATCCTTTACAATGGGATGTGGCTACTGAGGAACTTTTGAGGTAAAATATTTTCCTTCTTTACATAGAGATGCTCAGGTGATATTTTCTAGTCAGCTTTTTACAGCTATACTGCATCACTTTCAAGTGTTTAAACATTTGGGTATTATGCCCCTTGACATGAAACCTAAGATTTTTCTTTCTTGATTCATATAGAACACCTGCATGCTCCTGATCATACTTCCCTGCTTTCAGCAAGTTATACCAAGACAAGTATGCTCTATATTTCTGTTTTACAAAACTGTCTAACAGACTGGATTTTTAGGATATCTGAACTGGAGCACACATGAAATCAGCTGATTAGTAAATGTGGTTATGTTACCTGCTCTCATCCAAGGTAATCCTGAAAATCTGGCCTGTTAAAGGGACATTCCAGCCAAAATTGGAAACGACATGGATGCATTTCATTTTTGAATAGAATCATTTTTGTAATATAAATGTATTAGCAAAAATGCTTCTAATAAAAGCTATAGCTGCTTCAAATGTGTATTTATGTATGCAACGTGCACCAGCATTTTAAATACAGCACTTGCTGAGAGTGCCTATGGTGCTTGTATCATCTATCAATGACTCCATTTGTTCATTGCTAACATGATACAAGCCCCACTGACTATCTGAGCAGCTGCAGTATTTATAATGCTGGTGTACTGAGAGTATATAGCTATGCTTTATGTGCAGAGAAAAATGTTAACACTAAAACAGTGATAAATTTTACAAGAAGCATTTTTGCCAGTACATGTATATTGCAAATCTGTTCAAAAATGTAATTCATCTATGTGCATTTACATTTTGACTGGAATGTCCCTTTAATAAGGTCTGTGCTAGAGAGAGAGATAGAGATACTATTGGGGGGGAAAAAGATACTTGTCTTGGTATAACTTGCACACAAGCAGGTAGGTATGATCAGGAGCATGCTTTTAGTAGTTATACATTGTGCCAACACTGCCATCTAGTGCCTGGTTTCTCAACAGCCGGGCCGTGACAGCCCTGCTGGTGGGCCATGACCCAACATGACCCCACTACATACTCTTGACAGGCCCACCACTCCACATATCAGGAATACCAGACAGGCCTTTCAGAGTGCCATTACACATATGCGAGGGTCCTGGGCATGTAGCGGCAGTATAAATAAAATACAATACATATATATATATATTTTTTTTTATTATGACTCCTGGGCCCTGGACATGTCCGGCTGAAATTTACCGGGCCTTGAGGTCACTTGGGTTGAGAACCACTGATCTAGTGTACTAAAGTGAATCACATGTTTAAAACCCATATACTGCTCCAGATAACTGCATTTCCTCTCTAAATTTGATAACGGAAGCAAATTGTAAACTTTTGATAAATTTTATGCTCTATCTGAAATGTGAGAGGAAAAATTGGGATTTAATGTTCCTCTTAAAAAGTATTCTTGCTAAATTTATGTCATAAACTTCTCCCGATAATGTGCACACTCCTTAGCCTACCTTCCTGCTTTTCAAAAAGGTACCAAGAGAACAAAGCAAATGAGATACTCTATCAAACTGAAAAGTTGTTTACTAGTGTTTGCTCTATCTAAATCATGAAAACAACTTGTGTAATGTCCCTTTAAGGGAAGATGTAAATGAAGCAATGCTCCAAGCTAACCAATTGCTATGTATCCCTATTGCAGGGTCCAGTCAATTTAAAGGGACAGTAAAGTCATAATTAGACATTCATGATTTAGACAGAGCATACCATTTTAAACAACTTTACAGTTTACTTCTATTATTTAATTTACTTCCTTCTCTTGTTATCCTTTGAAAGGTTTAGGTAAGCTCAGAAGCAGCAAAGAACCTAGGTTCTAGCTGCTGATTGGTGGCTGCATATATATACCGATAGTCATTGGCTTACCCATGTGTTCAGTTAGAAACCAGTAGTGCATTGCTGCTCCTTCAACAAATGATACCAAGAGAATGAAGCAAATTTGATAATAGAAGTAAAGTGTTGAGTTGTTTAAAATTGTATGTTCTACCAAAATCATGAAAGAAAAAACTGTGTGTTTATGTCCCTTTAAGCATAAGTATGATGGAGACACTCCAGCCTCTCTGGGATGGGAATAAACAACATTTTTAGAGGTATCTCACAACAAAAGCAGGCAGTATCAGTAATGCGCGTGCATTCATTTAGTAAATATTTTATGTAGGATTAGTTTTATGCATTTATAGTCCAATTTTATATAAACTTCCCTCAGAGACAGCGATGCATCCTTCATGATCCACGCAACATTATACAAATTGCAACTATTATACATTTTAAAAAGCTGGCTAGCTATAAAAACTGTCAGAATGCACTGAAATAAGAGGCGGCCTTCAAGGGCTTCGAAATTAGCATATGAGCATACCTAGGTTTAGCTTTTAACAAAGAATACAAAGAGAACAAAGCAAATTAAATTGGAAAGTTGTTTAAAGTGGCATGCTCTATCTTAATCATGACTGTCCCTTTAATAGTCATTATATACTGGGTACATTAAACATTTAAGACAGCAGGTGGAAATCTCTACTCCTATTGGTGGTGTGATAAGTTTAAAGGGACAGTAAATCAAAGTTGAACATTTATGAATCGGAGCATGCAATTTTAAGCTTTCTAGCTTACTTCTTATTAAATTAAGTTTTTTCACTTGGTATCCTTTGTTGCAAAAGCATACTTAGGTAGTCTCAGAAGCAACAATGCGCTGCTGGGAGCTTGCTGCTGATTGGTGAGTGTGCATAATCCTCTTGTCTTTGGCTCACCTGATGTGTTAACCTACCTTTCAGTAGAACATTGCTGGTTCTAAACCTACTTTTTTTTTTTTTTTTTTTGGTCTTATTATTGGAAAAAAAATATGCGGATTTACCGTTTTTGAATTATAAAACGATATATATCAAGTACAGCATTTATATTTCACTTGTATATCTCACAATAGTGGAAGATATAAAATGACCAACAACAATAAGCAAAAGCTGAAAAATAAGAAACGGAAAAACAAAAGACGAAAAACACAAAATTGCGTCAAAATATCTAGTTATCGCCCATAATAAATGTAATCAAGGTTTTATCGAGATCTTTACAAAGCTGGGACTCGTCTAACCATCTAACAAATGGTTTCTATTTTTCTTTAAACATTTTATTATTTCCTATAATAAAGATCAGATCTCTCTAGAATTCTATTTAAGGTGTTTTATAGTAGGTGGTTTCTTATCAATCCATAACTTGAAAATGCTTTTTCTTGACAATATTATTACAGTAATGATTAAATTATTTAGGTTTGTTCCATAGTCCAATTTATCTAGAAAGACTATACTCAAACAGTCTAGAACAATCTTTGTATTACAAAGTTTGTATAAGAAGTATGAAGTCTTAGCCCAAAATTGATAAATCATAGGGTTGGTTCAGATATAATGAAGAAAATCTTATTATCGAACATTTAGGACAAAAGTTTTTAACATCTTGACTCCATTTGGAGACTCTTCTAGGTAGAAGATAATCTTGACTTATGATTCTAAATTGAGATTCTCTATAATCAGCGGATATAGTGTTTTTCTCTACTATTTTTTTTGTTTATTTCTATCTTGCAGCCTTTGCTCCATTTAGTAACACATTTACTAATTTCCGTATAATAACTTTATAAATATCTGATCATTTAATTTTCCTTTTCTTTGCCAGATTACAAAGATCCTGAATATGGGAGGTCACCCACGCTTCTAGACTTACTCTACTAAGGGAATTAATGTAATAAAACTCCTGAGAAGAGGAAATATCTTATCAAAGCAATTTCTCTAAATGTTTTGATTTTATTGTTTTTACTTTCATAACATTGATGTATATATTTAAGACCTTTTTTATACCATTGATTAAAGGGAAATTGGAGGCCTACCGGAAACTTAAAGGGACACTAAACCCAATTTTTTTCTTTCATGATTCAGATAGAGCAGAAATTTTAAGCAACTTTCTAATTTACTCATATTATCAATTTGTCTTTGTTCTCTTGCTATCTTTATTGGAAAAAGAAGACATCTAAGCTAAGGAGCCAGCAAATTTTTGGTTCAGAACCATGGACAGCACTTGTTTATTGGTGCTGTCCAATCAGCAAGGACACCCCAGGTTGTTCACCAAAAATGGGCCGGCATTTAACCCCTTAAGGACCAGCGACGTACCCTGTATGTCGCTGGCCTTTTTTTGGGACTTGATTGTTTTATAGCGTGGTCTTGCCACCAGTGTTGAGACTGCTCTATTCCACAAAGCCTGCTGGAGGGAGGGAATTAATAGCGTGTTCTTGCTAGACTTGTGCTATTATGTCCTGAAAAAACCCTTAACGACCAGTGACATACAGGGTACATTGTGGTCATTAAGGGGTTAAACTTACATTCTTGCTTTTCAAATAAACAAAACAAAACTATAATTAATTAATATAGCAATATTATATTATTCTATATTAGGAAGCGCTAATCCCCCATTAGTGTATGGTAATTAAAAACATTTTTTTTAAATCTATTCTTGCTTTCTTATTATTTCATAAAAATAATCTCATTGCTTTTTCACTTTGAAATAAATCCGATTTAGTAATTTTTAATGGGAGCATCTGTAAAATATATAGTAATCCAGGGAGTATCTTCATTTTTAGTAACTGAATTTTACCATGTAATGATAATGGTATATTTACCCATGCTCTCATTTTTTCTTTTAATTTTAATATAGCTAATTTCACATTTAATTTATAAAGATTTGAGGTTTTGGAGACAATTTTAATACCCAAATATTCAATTGGGCAGATAGTTCTTGAAACGGGAGATTAAGATCTTTTGAGATTTGTTTTAGAGCCAGAGTATTTGAGATTTTATAAAGTTAATTTTATATCCTGATAATTGACTATAATGGCTTATAATTTTGAAGATATTGTTTAAATGTTCTTTAGGATCTGTAATAAATAATAGATCATCTGCATAAGCAACCAATTTCAATTTATGTCTCCCGATTTTCAATACCTGGAGAATAATCTGGTTTAGAATCGATAACAAAGCTTTTAGAGAAATATTAAACAACAATGGAGATAGGGAACAGCCCTGACTGGTTCCCCATTGTAGCTGAATAGTCTCTGAATATTGTCCATTTATTTGGATATACGCTCTAGATTTCGTATATATATTTTTGACAAATCCCAGAAAGACTCCATCAAAGCCAAAATTCTCCAAGGCGGTGAAGCGATGGGGCCACTCTATTCTGTCAAAGGCCTTCGCTGCATCTAAAGATAGTAGGAAGGCCTCTGGCAGATCGGCAGCCTCCTCTCCACCACCTCCAATTTCATATTTTTCTATAGCATATAATATTTTCCTTAGATTTGAGGCTGAGGATCTACCCAAAATAAATTCTGTTTGATCCACAGTTATTAAATGTTGTATTAATATTTTCAATCTATATGATATTTTAATTAAAATCGTATTGTCCACATTTATAAATTATACTAGGCGATAAGCCTGCCAAGCGGACAGTCTATTTAAAAAAAAAAAAAACTAAAATTACAAAATTAAAAATGTGAAATTACAGAAAAAAATAAAGTAATCCAAAATAAAAAATTTAAACCTAAGATAATACCCCCCAAAATAAAAACACCCACTAATCTAATACTAAACTACCAATAGCCCCTTAAAAGGGTTTTTGTAGGGCATTGCCCTAAGTTTAACAGCTCTTTTACCTAAACAAATTACCCCCTAACAGTAAAACTAACACTAAAAAAAACATAAACTACCCATTGCCCCTAAAGGGGCATTTTTATGGGCATTGCCCTTAAAATAGCATTCAGCTCTTTTACTGCCCTTAATAGGGCAATCGGCACTTTTCCAACCCATTCAATCCCTAATCTAATAAATAAAAAAAAATCCTAGCACTAAGCCCCAAATAGGTACTCACCGTTCCCGAAGTCCGTTGAAGGTCTTCTTCCAGGCGGCTTCATCATCTTCTATTTTCATCCAGAGCAAAGGCGGCACGGAGCTGTGGATCCTAAGTGGTGGTCCTCACCGGTGGTGCGGAGCGGAGGTGCACAGCTGTCTTCCCCGTTGTGTGGATCCTCAGCGGCAGCAGACCTCGGTGGCATGGAGACTCCACTTCATCCGATATCAGTCGTACACTAAAGATTGAATGCAAGGTACCGCAATAAATTTGGGGTACCTTGCATTCCTATTGGCTTTTTTTTTTTGGCGGGGGGGGTTGTTTTTAAGATTAGGGATTTGATGGTCGCACACTGAAGATTTAATGGGCTGGAAAAGAGCTGAATGCCCTTTTAAGGACAATGCCCACACAAATGCTCCTTTAGGGGCAATGGGTACTTTAGTTTTTTTTTATTTTGGGGGGTTTGGTGGGTGGGGGGTTACTGTTAGGGGGGATTTATTAATTTTTTTTATGTAAAAGAGCCGTTAAACTTAGGACAATGCCCTACAAAGGGTCCTTTTAAGGGCTATTGGTAGTTTAGGGGGTGTTTTTTATTTTGGGGGGGCTTTTTTATTTTCATAGGGATTAGGTTTCATTTTTTATTTTTGATAATCTTGTTTATTCTGTAATTTTAGAGTTTTTATTTTTTTTAATTTTAGATGATTTTTTGGTAATTTAATGTTAGGTTTTATTTAAGTGTAACTTAGTATTGGGATTAATTTAGGGGGTGTTAGGTTAGGGGACTTAGTAATTAAATTAGTTATTTGCGTTGTGGGGGGGTAGCAGTTTAGGAGTTAATAGGTTAATTAGGTTTATTGCAATGTGGGGATTTAGGGGTATTAGGTTTATTGCGATGTTGGGGGTTGGTGGTTTAGGGGTTAATTAGGTTTATTGCGATGTGGGGGTTTGTCGGTTTAGGGGTTAATTAGGTTTATTGCGATGTGGGGGTTTGTCGGTTTAGGGGTTAATTAGGTTTATTGTAAGGGGTTGGCGGTTAAGGGGTTAATTTTTTAATTATGTTATTTGCGGATTAGGGGTTAAATACTTTATTATTTTGCGATGTGGGGGTTTGCAGTTTAGGTGTTTAATACTTTGTTATTTTTTTTTGTTATACTTCATATATACTTTTTTGATATACTTCGTGCGGGCACGTAGGTTTTTTATGTTATACTTCGTGCGGGCGGTTACGTGGTTTTTATTTAAAGCTACGAGTACTGGATCACAATTAATATTTAGCACTTTTGTTGTCTCACATATGGGTAAAGAATGTTCTTATATTATTTTTTGCTATTTAAGAAAGAGATCCCACGTTTTTTTTCTTGGGACATATTATAATATTATTTCTTTATATACACAATAGTTAATATACTCACGTGGAATGTGGTAGGTGTTCACTCCCCTATTAAGAGAGAACATTTGACACTATTTACAAAAACACAAGATAGATCTAGCGTGTTTACAAGAGACTCACTTGTCACCTAGGGAACCCACTAAACTTAGGGTGGGTTAATGATTTTTTTTTCTCTTCATATAAAATTAACTCGAGGTGTGACAATTTTATTCAGTAAAAATATACAATATATACAAGATAAATTAGGATGATATATAATATTTAAATTGGGAAAGAAATGGCTGTGTTATGTAATATATATGGCCCTAATAAACAGAATCAAAATGTTTGCGAAAATCTCAAAAATAAATAATTTTGACTTTACTGTCAGTTTAATAAGGGACTAAAAGTTTGTATTAATATAACTTTTCTTTTTACTTTTCAATTTTAATAACACATTTAGAAGAAACATTGGGATCACACTTTAGCTCTGTTTCATTGACTTTACTTGAACCATATTATTGTCAGTGTCTCTGGGATACACTAATGTGCACTGTGCTATCCCAGATATTCACACCCCTTTTTTTTGTGCTTATAAATTCTGAAAATTAGGTGGTATTGTGGGTTTATTTTTATATAGCTTTTAAATATCCAAATAGCTATTTTTTTAATGTAATTATATAAATACCATTAGCTACATAGTATATATAGCCAGTACTACACACAAGGTCACTAAAAAACTATCAAGAGTAATTGATATGCTTTAACAATATTCAGTAAATATACATCCATATACTTACTATACACACAATTAAATATATAATAGGACCAGGTTTGGCCTGTTTAGCTGGGAAAACTGAGCACATAGCGCACCCTAGTGTTTATTTACACTAGCAGCATTCATTTTTTCTCTACTGGTAATTGAGAAAGCTCTAATTAGCCGTCTTGTTTGTAACCAGCTAACCTAACACCTCACACATTACTGCATCCATCTCCTTGATTACCCCATCTCCAAAACCCCTTATTCATATCAAATAGATTATAAAATTCCTTTCCCCTAATTGTGATTTCCGCTGCTGCTGAAAGACAGTTCAAGGTATTTACAGAAGTATTGCATCATACAAAGATAGTAAAGTGCTCTCTACCATTTGTCTTATAACATCATTTTATAAGGCTGATTGCAGCATTTTAATATTGCACTATTGCTTGTATGTTACTGTGTGTTTAACAATGAAAAGGGATTAAACACATAGGTAAAGGGTTGTGAAACCCAACAGGTTTCTTTTGTGATTCAGATAGAGCATGCCATTTTAAACAACATTCCAATTTACTTCTGTTATCTAATTTGCTTTGTTCTCTTGGTATCCTATGTTTAAAAGCATACTTAGGTAGGCTCAGGAGCAGCTATGCACTGCTGATTGGTATTTGCACGCTACTGAGCAGACTCTCAGCATTGCGTTGTTACTAATTCAACAAAGGATAACAAGAGAGAGAAGCAAATTTGAAAAGTTTTTTTTACATTGTCATCTCCAGAGCAGCAATGCAGTACTGTGAGCTAGTTGAATACATCTGCCGAGCCAATGACAAGAGACAAATCACCATCTAGCACCCGGTAGTGTAGGATATGTACACATTTTTCAACAAAGGATAACAAAAGAACAAAGCCAATTTGAAAATATAAGTGAATTTAAAAGTATCTTAAAATGAAACGATCTGTCTGAATAATACAAGTTTTATTTGGACTTATCCCTTTAACAAAGTAATCCGTTTGCAATCAGATAAAGTGTCAGAATTTATATTTATAACAATCATTATTTTATCCTTGTGTTGATATTCTTCAACTGTTTCTGGAGTGCAGCTGTTTCTTGTATATATGTTATGACTAATCATTTCTCCTTCTGCTGGACACCCGTCAATTGTAGATATCATTAGCTTTATATTAAAAGGACATAATACTCATATGCTAAATCACTTGAAACTGATGCAGTATAACTGTAAAAAGCTGACAGGAAAATATCACCTGAGCATCTCTATGTAAAAAAGGAAGATATTTTACCTCACAATTTCCTCAGCTCAGCAGAGTAAGTTCTGTGTAAAAAGTTATTCTCAGCTGCAGGTAAAAAATAAATATTAAAAAATATGAACAAATGAACAGCAGCCATGCATGAACTCTTTTACTTTGATCTCATGAGATTTCACTTAACTCTCATGAGATTTCATGGTAAACTTCCTTAAACTGAATAGGGAAATAAGATAAGAGTGCACGTAAGCTCGCTCCTTTCGCTGTCCCGGGACAGACATACTGATTTGCTGCTTAGAAGTCCTTTACAATGGGATGTGGCTACTGAGGAACTTTTGAGGTAAAATATCTTCCTTTTTTACATAGAGATGTTCAGGTGATATTTTCTAGTCGGCTTTTTACAGCTATACTGCATCACTTTCAAGTGTTTCAACATTTGGGTATCATGGCCCTTTAAGTTTGCACACAGAGTTGTAACTTGTTTATAGTGTGATTAGCTCCGTCTTTCATTATTATTATCCATATCTCTTGGAACATTTCTATACTTAAGAATACAATATGCAATCTTCTGAAGCTTATGCTTCCTTTTTTTCATTACAGCCTATCTAAAATGTTGACACTTTACTTCCCACCTTCGAAGACCTATTTGACATTAACACTATTAGCGATATTTTTCTTAAAATGCAGAATATTCTGATTTCTGAATACACAACTTGGTGGGATAAATGCTTATTAGAAAAATATGTTTCTGTTAACATGATACCTCAGGGGCTGCGTATCAAGAAGTTCCCCATGTTATTGGTTAATGACCCTGCTTTCAGACAGAGATGGGAAGCAATATTAACTGATGGCTCTATTAGACTCATTCAACTTCGAATTGAACATAAGACTCATATATTAGACACACAGACAAAAGATAGTTGAGCTACAAAAAGACCTAAACAAATTTGTGGATCATTCTGAGTATCTTAAATTAGATGGTTTGCTAAAAACAACTATGTCTAAGATCAAACTTGAGATCAATACTATGACACTTGGCCTACTTTTAAAAAGAAAAGATACCAGAATTCCTATGGGCGAAATAGACGTAGGAATAGATCTAGGTCATCTCATAATGACAATAAAAGACAGGTCTCTTTTTCTGACACTGACTACGATTTAACTGATGATGACAATGGTTTAGATGCCGTAGTTGCTTCTTCCATTTTTACACCTGATACTACCAATATAAATCCTACCCCAACCTATTCTTAAAATTTCTAAAACTAAAACTCAGGGTCACACAAGTATATCGACATACATGTACCATCCAGCAGCATCCTCTTCCAATGTACCCTCAGTTGTCCCTACACCATCTGCCTACCCACCTCCCCCATTGATGTTGCCAACTGGGTTGGACATCAATGTACCTAATATTGATTCCCAGAAGGATTTTCACAGGGGAGCTATAGGGAAAGGTGGTGGAGAAGGAACAAAAGGAAGAGGGAGTGGATACTCTCTCAGACAAACATGCAACAGAAACAAGTACATCTAGATGTTAATAACTTATCCAGTGATGAGTTAAATGACTCTGAATTGAAGGTTCTCAGATATGGTTTAGGTTTTGTTCCATCCACTTCTTTTAATTTGTTTGAGACCATACTAGATGTTAATCGGTTTATCCACACTCTCACCTTGAAAAAATACTTTTCAGATGATAATACACAAATACCCATATGGGATGTTATCAAGGTTCAGAGTGATAGTAATACAGGTATACCGCTTAGCACCCGATATGGAGCTGATTTCAGAGCCACCCTTGATACCCTATCATTGTTTGAATTGGAATTTGAGTCTGTTCAACAGAATTTATCTAATGATAGACATGTAGGGTTTTTTCCTAAATCTAATTTTTACCCTACCCACTTTAGAGGAGTGTTTTTAGATCAGTTCCATAAGAGAGTAGAACAGGACCTAATTACCCTGGCTGAAAAACAACAGTAACATATCTGTTTCTAACCTTACTATAGACAAAAGGAATGCCATTAAAAAACTTCAATCCAGAGAACATTTAGTCATACGCCAAGCCAATAAGGTGGCAGCTTTGTGGTTATGAATAAATCTGATTATGATATAGAGGCCTTCAGACAACTCAGTGACAAAGTTGCCTATGTGAAGCTTAGATCTGACCCTACAGAGATATTCAAACATTGTTTGAAAGACATTTTAGATGATGGCCTTGACCTTAAAGGGACAGTCAACACCAGAATTTTTGTTGTTTAAAAAGAAAGATAATCCCTTTATTACCCATTCCCCAGTTTTGCATATCCAACACAGTTATAATAATACACGTTTTACCTCTGTAATTATCTTGTATCTAAGCCTCTGCTGACTGCCCCCTTATTTCAGTTCTTTTGACAGACATGCAGTTTAGCCAATCAGTGCTCACTCCTAGGTCACTTTACGTGCATGAGCTCAATGTTATCTATATGAAACATGTGAACTAATGCCCTCTAGTGGTCAAAATGTATTTAGATTAGAGGCAGTCTTCAAGGTCTAAGAAATTAGCATATGAACCTCCTAGGTTTAGCTTTCAACTAAGAATACCAAGAGAACAAAGCAAAATTGGTGATAAAAGTAAATTTCGAAGTTGTTTAAAATTGCATGCCCTATTTAAATCATGAGTTTGTTTTGGACTTGACTGTCCCTTTAATGTTTTGGATGAAAATTTTTTTTGATTATTTATACCCCTCATTTCCAGTGGTCCCTATTTTTCACTTATTCCCTAAGGTCCATAAGAGTTTAGATAGGGCCAAGGGGAGACCCATTGTGGCTGGCATAGGGTCTTTGTTTGAGAACCTCTCCAATTGGGCAGATACCCTTTTGAAACAATTGGTTGATCTCCTTCTGTCCCTTCTAAACAATACTAAACATCTTCTTTCTTTGGTAGATGACATTACATGGACACCTGGTGATTCATGGTTAACAGTCAATGTAGTAGGCTTGTATGCAGCCATTTAGCATATTCTGGGAATTAAGGCTGTGACATATTTTATGAATACTTTAACCTCTTATTCCTCTGGTCTCAAGGGATTTGTTCTGCAGGTCCTGGAATTTGTCCTTGACCACAATTATTTTGAATTTAATGGGGATTTCTATCTCCAAAGGCAGGGGACAGCTATGGAGGCCAAGTTTGCCCCCTCCTATGCTAACCTCTTTCTGGGGTGGTGGGAGCTGCCCCATTTCTATGGAGATGGTAATCAATTTAAGTCTCATATTACTATGTATAAAAGATACATTGATGATTTAATGTTTGTGTGGTCCAGACCTGCAGAGCAGGCCATTGCTTTTGTTGAGTACTTGAATCAAAATGATTGCAACCTTAAGTTTACGTATTCTTGGGAACCCCTTAATATCCCTTACCTTGACCTTCAATTGAGTGGTGACCCTGATAAGTGTAAGATTAAGACTTGTTTATATAGGAAACAGGTTCTAACACCTTACTCCATGCCAAAAGTTTACACCCTAAACATTGTAGATATAGCATTGTGAAAGGACAATTTATTCACATAAAATGTAAGTGTTCTGAACTTACTGAGTTTGTTAAAGAAAGTGAAGACTTAAAAACTTCGTCTATCCCAACGTGGATATCCCATTAATACCATACTGAGAGCGTATGAAGACGTGAGGGATATGGATAGACAAAGTCTCTTGCATTCTACTAAATCTTGAGTATTAAACCAGGATAAAAAGGTTTTGTGTATTTACTACCTTCTCCTCTGAATATAATGCAGTATGTAAAATTATCTTCCTATATTGTTAGGAGATAAGGGACTTGCTCCTATCATCCATAATGGATGGAAATTTCTCAGCCGTAAAAATTAAAATGCTGGGCAATATTCTAGCCCCTTCTATGACTTGGCGTAAGGAGAATAGCCAGAAATCGAGTTCTTGGCTGACCTGTAAAGGCCATTTATAGATGTGGTGGTAGAACCTTTAAGGCATGTAATCATACTTCTATACGTAAACATTTTTCAATCTTATGTAACTCAAAAGGTTTATATCTTGGACAATTGTACCAATTGCCGCACCAAGTTTGCTATTTACTTAGCATGGTGCGATGTATGTAAAATGCAGTACGTAGGACGTACCACTAGAGAGACTAGGGAACCTATACGCGAACATTTGACATAGATAATTCCAAACATTGTTCAGCTCTGGCATCTCATTTTATAAATGAACATTTAGGTTTAACTAAAGTGGTGCATTATTGAAAACATTCAGAGACCCCCTAGAGGTGATGATATTTATCACCTAATTGCCAAAAGAGAGCCATTCTGGATATTTACCCTACGAACACGTGTCCCCTATGGTTTCAATATTGAAACAGATATTATAAACTTTTGGTGTTAATAACGTTGCATTGGGGTTAATAGCTTTGTTTTTATATCTCCTGCATCTAAGAAATTTCCATCTATACGAGCTATTTACCTCTAGCCTTTTGACCGCTTGTTAAATTGTCATTTATTTATTTTGTATGACTCCATTTTGTAATCCTGTATGATGTCTGAGTTCCTCTAGGGTTATGGCAGTCTATATATATATTCACTAAATGATGTCTTAAAGGGACATGACACCCACATTTTTTCTTTTATGATTTAGAAAGAGAATGCAATTTTAAACATCTTTCTAATTTACTTATATTATCTAATTTGTTTTATTCTCTTGATATTCTTTGCTGAAAAGCATATCTAGATATGCTCAGTAGCTGCTGATTGGTTGCTGCACATAGAGGCCTTGTGTGATTGGCTCACCATGTGCATTGCTTTTTCTTCAACTAAGGATATCTAAAAAAAGAAGCAAAATAAATAATGGAAGTAAATTGTAATGTTGTTTAAATTTCTATTCTCTATCTGAATCATGAAAGAAAGATTTTGGGTTTAGTGGCCCTTTAAACACCCTTCAATATACTCTATAGGCTCATTTGTATGTTTCCCATATTGCACTAATAACCAAAAGAATAACCAGGCGTGAGAGAGGCTTAAAGTGGTGACATCTAGACAAACAGTCAAATAATCGGGAACTGATAGTATAAATCCTACTATGTAGATATGGGTGTCAAGGATACCTGAATAGTCCGGATCACTCAAAGGGCAGTCAGGAAGAAAGATGTATATCTTTGGCTGCAATGTCCGCAGTTTGCAACAATGTCTCCACTGACAAAACTTCCGACCTATGGCGATGTAGTCTGCCCAATCAGATGTATCTGAATCAATGTGTCCTGCTACCAGATTCGACAACATACTCCATCCACAAACCGGGCAGTCTAGATGGAAACTTTGCACCAGTAGGCTGTACCGGTTCCTCCGCTCTCAATGGAAAACCGGAAGTTCCACTCTCACCCAGTGGGTCCGTGGAGGTCACTGGGAGGCGTATTCACAGGGAATGCAGGTATCTGACAACAATGTCCCAAGTTCCGATAGAGCCAAACAAAAGGTTGTCACCGTGAAGGTTGTGCTGCTTCAGTAGGCATCATAGACTCCAACCAAAGAAAGGGATTGAAACGGCAAAGTCTATGTATAAAACGTAACATTTATTGGGTAAATGTTAAAATTCAGATATCTGCTCTCATGGAATACATAGCTAGTGTTTTCATGTGACATTATAGGCACTTTATGCCATATTATGGTTATATCCGTCTACCACAGATATGTGAATTAGACATATGTAATGTTAATGTGACAAATAGTGTTCTGTATCCACCTATAATGTCATATAAAACCAGTAGCTGTGTAGCCTATTAGAGCAGATATTTGTGGCTGACAGATGTAATTATTATTATGTGACTTTACATGTCTCTTGGCCTACTGTCATTATGTATATATATATATTTCAATTGTATTTTTAAGTTAGAATACATTTATCATGTTTTGCAATCCTTATGTTTTACATCCAATAGTGTTTATATTCGCATTTGTATCTTTGACAGTTTTAAGCTTTCCATGCTATGTCTTAATTTTTTCACTGCTACCACTATTGCCTTAGTTCCTTATCAGCAGGAGCGGGGTTAATTATATTGTGTGTGACGAACCAAGGTTATCCAACCCTGCGCCAGTCACTTATTTGGCACAGAAAGGGTTTTCAGCCCCCTTTTCTGTCACCTATAGGTCACAATCTAGCCACCCCAGGCAAGCTTGTGATTCAGTTTAGTGGGTGCAAGAGTTAATTCGCACTCCCTTAATCTGTACTAGACGTAAGAGAAATGCCCAACACTCTCTTTCCAATGCCACCCACAATAAACTATAAATCCTATAGCTCAAATGCTGCCACCACTTAAAATTTATTAAAGGGAAAATCTTAAGGAAAACCCCAGACTTTACACATTAACTCTAGAAATACAATTTAGCAGAAAATAACCTAAAATTATACAGTTCTAATATTCCAGTCTCTTTCAGTAACGTGGTTCAATTATTAGACAAAGGCCAAACTTAATAAAGGAATTATTTATTATGCCAAAAATATTATGCACAATGCATTATTAATAAAAAGTTGTTACAAATAAAATTACACACGCAAACAGTATTTTAAAATAAAAAGGAGAAAAACAGAATTGAATACTTTCCTAGTCTTCAAGATCTGCGCCAGGGGCTGGCATGGAAAAGATGGCTCCTTACTTCTGTACAGCAGCTCCACTTGTAAGAATGACAATCTTATTGTTGAGAAATAAGATTCTTAAACCTACTTTTCAGAGATCATGTTGCTTAACCACACCCTCCTGGGCGGGCTAAGAAACCCCCCTGTCTTTACAACCTTCAATAGACTAATTTCTTGCCTGAATTTATACAACCCATTATCATTCCTGCTAGGTAAGAAATTTCTATATTTACATACTTAGAACCTCTTAGTTTTATTGGGAGAACCGGTTTGATATCAAATATGCCTTAGGTTGTCATATTTACCTGCCTGTAGGTTATAACAGCTTTAACCCACATATGTACATAATATACCAATGTCCTGTCAGTGACCTGGTCAGTTTTTGTAATGAAGAGCCTGTTTTGCGTCAGGCATTCTATTGACAGCTTAAGCCATAAACTTTATCCTGTGTATCTCTGTGACTAAGAGTTTCAGTGACTTTATGACCCAATGCATACACACTAACATTTGGTGGCTATTTAGAGGGTTCTGGCACTTCAAAGAAAATACAAACACAATTCTTCTTGAAAACAAATAACTGTTTTGAGTGCAAGCTACACAAAGTTAACTCCTTAGCAGCTGAATCCTGAGATAGTTGTGACACCTCCCCCAATAAGAGACGCAAAAGGGGGTGGCTACAAGCCACTCCCGATGCGTGTCAAAGGGGACACTCTTCCTGGCGTGACAGACCATCAGCATTACCATGCGTACTGCCCTTTTTATGTTGTATGGTAAACTCATGTTGTTGTAGAGCTAGGCTCCACCTGAGGAGTTTACCATTTGAGCCAGCTACCCTATGTAACCAGTGTAAGGGATTGTGGTCAGTTATCACTGTAAACTGGCGTCCATACAGATAAGGCTGTAGCTTTTGCAAGGCCCAAACTATAGCAAGGCACTCTTTTTCCACAGTGGCATATGCCACTTCTCGCGGGAGTAATTTCCTGCTGAGGTACACAATGGGGTGCTCCTCACCTTTCTTATCCACCTGACTCAGTACAGCCCCTAGCCCATAGTTAGAAGCATCCGTTTGCACTATGAATCTCCTGTGGAAATCAGGGGCCTGTAGTACAGGGGAGGCCGTAAGGGCAATTTTCAGTAAATTAAAAGCCCTGTCACACTCAGGGGTCCATTTGACTGTTAGAGGTAGGCTTTTCTTTGTAAGGTCTGTTAGGGGTTTGGCTATGGTACTATAGTGTGGCACAAACTTTCTATAGTACCCTGCGGTACCCAGGAAGGACATAACCTGTTTCTTTGTCTTAGGGGTGGGCCAGGCCATTATGGCTTCAGTTTTACTGGGCTCGGGGCGCAGTATCCCTCCTCCCACCAGGTGATCCAAGTACTGGACCTCCCCCATGCCCAGCTGACACTTATCTGGTTTTATAGTTAGCCAAGCAGTGGCTATTTGGTCCAATACACTGGCTAAATGTGTGAGGTGTTCCTCCCAGGTATCACTGAACACTGCAATATCATCCAGGTATGCAACAGCTTGCCCCTCTAGCCCCTCCAATAAGTGGTTAACTAGCCGCTGGAATGTGGCAGGGGCATTTTTCATCCCAAAGGGCATCACTTGGAACTCATATAACCCAAAAGGAGTGATAAAGGCAGATCTCTCTTGTGCTTCTGGGGTCATAGGGATCTGCCAGTATCCCCTGCTGAGATCCATGATACTCAGATACTTGGCCCCTGCTAGCCTGTCCAGTAGCTCATCTATGCGAGGCATAGGATAAGCATCAAATTCAGTCACCAAGTTTAGCTTTCTGTAATCTACACAGAACCTAGTGGTTTTGTCCTTTTTGGGGACTAGTACCACTGGGGAGGCCCAGGGGCTGTGGGACTTACAAATCACTCCAAGCTCTAGCATCTCCTCTATCTATGTCAGCACTGACCTGCAAGGATACCCTGTAAGCTGTTTGTCTGAGGGGATGGTGATTCCCAGTATCTACATGATGTGTGACTAGGTGTGTCCTGCCAGGCTTCCCTGTGAACACGCTGTAGTAAGGCCTAAGCACCTCAGACAGCTGATGCCGCTGATCCCCAGTTAAGTGGGCACTAATCTGGGCAGCTTCTAGGGTGTTGTTTTTCCTGGTGGGGCCAGTAAATCAACAAGAGGGTCAGTCTCATGCTCTTCCCCAGGCAAACTACACACAGTTAACACGGTGGGTTCTCTGTCATAATAAGCTTTTATCATATTTATATGATAGATTTTTTGCCTTTTACCCTCCTCATCCAGAGACACCACATAGTTCACATCATTCATCCTCTTTAGGATAGTAAATGGACCCTACCAGGCAGCCTGTAGTTTGTTCTGTCTCATGGGTATTAAAACAAGCACTTTCTGTCCCACATCATACACTCTCTCTCTGGCATTCCGGTCATACCACTGCTTCTGCTTAGACTGGGCAGCCTTTAGGTTTTCCTGTACCTCCCCCACTAGGCTATGCATTCTGTCCCTGAACCTTATCACATAGTCTACTACTGAGGTCTCTTGAGCACCCAATTTCCCTTCCCATCCCTCACTGATCAGATCAAGGGGGCCACGCACTCTGCGTCCATATAGGAGTTCAAAGGGGGAGAAACCAGTGGATTCCTGGGGCACCTCTCTATAAGCAAATAGGAGGTGTGGCAGGTAACACTTCCAGTCCTTTCCCTGTGACTCCACAAAGGTTTTAAGCATCTGCTTCAGGGTTCCATTAAACCTTTCACACAAGCCATTGGTCTGGGGGTGGTATGGGCTAGTCACTAGGTGTTCTACCTGCACCTTTTTACATAGACTCTGCATCAGGCCAGACATAAATTGCGTGCCCTGATCAGTTAGCATTTCCTTTGGGAAACCTACCCTTGCAAAGATACCCAATAAAGCATCAGCCACTTTATCAGCTCTGATAGATGACAGAGCCACTGCCTCTGGGTAGCGGGTCGCATAATCCACTACCGTCAGAATGAATCTTTTCCCTGAACTGCTGGGGATAGCTAGGGGCCCTACTATATCCACAGCCACCCTCTCAAAGGGCTCAGTCACTATGGGGAGGGGAATTAAAGGGGCACGTCCCACCTCTCCAGGTTTCCCCACTTTCTGACATGCAGGACAGGAGCGACAATAATTAGCAACATCAGTACCCATCCCCGGCCAATAAAAGTGATGGGACAACCGGGCTTTGGTTCTCTGTACCCCTAGATGTCCTGCCATAGGAATTTCATGGGCCACTCCCAACAGTTGCGCTCTAAACCGTTTAGGTACCACTAACTGTCTCTCAGCTAGCCAGGGATCCTGTCCCTTCACTGGAATGGACTCCTGGTACAACCTCCCTTTATCCCAGTACACTCTCTCTTTATCAGAGTCAGCAGGCAGCTGCCTAGCTAGGTCCCTGATCTTCTCTAGTGTGGGATCGGTCCCCTGGGCCTGCTGAAAATCCTGACTCTGACCAATTATTAGTGACTGTGCTGTTTGAGGCCCCCCACCTTCCTTATCAGTGTTCTCCCCTGGGTCCTCAGGCTGAAGCACCCCCTGCTCCCTAATCTGGGCAGACTGCTGTCGGGTCACCACTGATACAGAGGGGCCCTCCCCCTCTGGCACTACTTCTACACACTTTTGGTACTTAGGGATGATTGGTTCACACACCAACAGACTGTCATTCTCATTCAGCTCTCTCTCTCTCTCTGTCAGTGCATCCTCCCATATTTTCACAGGGCCCTACAGACATGTCTGGTTCAGGTAAAGGCTGCGTCACACACACACCCTGCCCCCCCTCCCCTTCAGCACATATCTGAGCATAGTTACACATGGTCTCTTGTACATTAGGACCCTTATCTTGTTTACCTAGGTCACAGGTATCATGATCAGGTATATACTGTGACAATAATCTACCCAAATCAGTACCAAGCAATACATTTGTAGGAATATTATCTGACACTCCCACATCTCTTAACCCTCTTCCTGCTCCCCAATCTAGATATAGTCGTGCCATAGGCACTGCAGGTTGTACTCCCCCAATCCCTTTTACTGCTAGAGTCTTTCCAGGGATAATGTCCTCCGAGCTAACTAGCTCTGGACGTACAATAGTCACTTCTGCACCCATATCTCTTAGCCCTAATGTTACCTTATCTCCAAACAGTCGCAGGTTGTAGGTTCTCATTGGTACTTTCCTCTGGCCGGGTTACAAACAAAACAGAAGATGATAATCCTGAGGAGCGGCCTCCTCCTGCTGATGCTGAAGGTTTCTTCCTCTCTGGGCAGTTAGTGCTGATGTGACCCATTTTTTGAGAAGCAAAACACTTGCGAGAATCTCCCTGCCCAGATGCAGCACCCGCCCCTCCTTTCCCAGAGGGAGCAGACACACTGGATAAAGGCACAGCAGGTTTTGTGAAGGGGGGTCGTGCAGCAGCTCCTTTACAGGTGGATCCCCCTTTAGAAAAGGATTTCCTCCCATTCTCTGGAGACCTGTTAGCTGTGTAAAAATCAGCTAGCTCGCCAGCTTCCAATGCTGTTATGGGCTTCCGATCTAAAACCCATTCTTGAACTCCGGCTGGGCACAGCTGCATAAATTGCTCCTTCACCATCAAATCTTCCAGCTCCTCCATTGTGGCAACTTTTAATCCTCTGACCCACTGTTTAAAGGCTGTCATCAAGTTCCCAACAGCTGTAATATAGCTCTCTGACAAACCTTTCTGCAGGGAACGGAATTTCTTTCGGTAAACTTCAGGAGTAAGATTGTATCTCCTCTGCAGTGCAGCTTTAATGGAATCATAGTCCTGATCAAACTCTGGGGGTAGTTCAGCAAACGCCTCCAGTGCAGGACCTTTCAGGCCAGGGGTAAGGTACTTGGCCCACTGCTCCCTTGGCAACTGGAACTGTCTGCAAACTTTCTCAAAGCTACGAAGGAATACATCCACATCTCCATCTTTCTCCAGGGTGGGAAAATTCTCTGCACGCACTCTGGGAGCAGGTGGGTCTCTAGGTTCACTAACAACAGGGGAGACCGTCCCTCTCTCCAACTGTGCAAGCTGTAGCTGATACTCTCTCTCCGCCTGTCGTTCAGCAGCCTGTCTTTCATAAAACTTTGTAATCAGTTCCATGCGCAAACTTGCATCCACTGAGTCCATATATTTAAGAACAGTTTGCAAATAACAGTCCAATGGATCCCCAGATCCTGATGAATCACTGCCCACAGCTGCAGACATCTCTCCTGAGACTTCAACTGGTGTGATATGGCTGTTATCATATTCAACAAGAGCTTGTATTAGTAAATCTTTGTTCTTTGAACGTATTGGAATATCCCGCTCCTGGCATAGGAGTATAAGTGCCTCTCTAGATCGCTGCTCGTATGCCTCCATAGCAAAAATAAAATAGAAAAGAAAAACAGAGAATAGGGAAGGGGACTGTTTGCAATGTGTGACTATATAATGCACTGAGTTTTAGCCTTTGGAAATTGTAGGAAACAATTTCTTTTAGTACCGGGATTTTCACACTAGCAAATCCACAAGCACTAAAATCTAATAATAAAAAAATGTATCTACACCGCTGCCCACCAATTTGTGACGAACCAAGGTTATCCAACCCTGCGCCAGTCACTTATTTGGCACAGAAAGGGTTTTCAGCCCCCTTTTCTGTCACCTATAGGTCACAATCTAGCCATTCCAGGCAAGCTTGTGATTCAGTTTAGTGGGTGCAAGAGTTAATTTGCACTCCCTTAATCTGTACTAGACGTAAGAGAAATGCCCAACACTCTCTTTCCAATGCCACCCACAATAAACTATAAATCCTATAGCTCAAATGCTGCCACCACTTAAAATTTATTAAAGGGAAAATCTTAAGGAAAACCCCAGACTTTACACATTAACTCTAGAAATACAATTTAGCAGAAAATAACCTAAAATTATACAGTTCTAATATTCCAGTCTCTTTCAGTAACGTGGTTCAATTATTAGACAAAGGCCAAACTTAATAAAGGAATTATTTATTATGCCAAAAATATTATGCACAATGCATTATTAATAAAAAGTTGTTACAAATAAAATTACACACGCAAACAGTATTTTAAAATAAAAAGGAGAAAAACAGAATTGAATACTTTCCTAGTCTTCAAGATCTGCGCCAGGGGCTGGCATGGAAAAGATGGCTCCTTACTTCTGTACAGCAGCTCCCCTTGTAAGAATGACAATCTTATTGTTGAGAAATAAGATTCTTAAACCTACTTTTCAGAGATCATGTTGCTTAACCACACCCTCCTGGGCGGGCTAAGAAACCCCCCTGTCTTTACAACCTTCAATAGACTAATTTCTTGCCTGAATTTATACAACCCATTATCATTCCTGCTAGGTAAGAAATTTCTATATTTACATATTTAGAACCTCTTAGTTTTATTGGGAGAACCGGTTTGATATCAAATATGCCATAGGTTGTCATATTTACCTGCCTGTAGGTTATAACAGCTTTAACCCACATATGTACATAATATACCAATGTCCTGTCAGTGACCTGGTCAGTTTTTGTAATGAAGAGCCTGTTTTGCGTCAGGCATTCTATTGACAGCTTAAGCCATAAACTTTATCCTGTGTATCTCTGTGACTAAGAGTTTCAGTGACTTTATGACCCAATGCATACACACTAACATTTGGTGGCTATTTAGAGGGTTCTGGCACTTCAAAGAAAATACAAACACAATTCTTCTTGAAAACAAATAACTGTTTTGAGTGCAAGCTACACAAAGTTAACTCCTTAGCAGCTGAATCCTGAGATAAGTGTGACATTGTGTATTGCGATTTACCCATTTAATGTTACAATAGCAATCGGATACCTTGCAGGTACATCTAGATACGTCACTGAAAGGTGTGTTTAACTTTACCCAATGTGTGTTGAGTGCACCCTTTTTAAATTAGCATGTGAATTAAAGTTTTTTGGTTTTTTTTCGAACAAGCTTTATTTGACAAATTAAATCAAAGCATAATACAAGGTCACTTGAGTGTACAAAATTATACAGAGAAAGGTAGCCCGAGTGCGCGCAGCGCATTCCCAAGCATCAAAACAGAAATTTTGTGACAGAAAGCTTGGCTTTTTAACATTATTTCAACAAACATTAAACAAAACATTGTAGGTTGAATTTTTACAAACATTTAATTCTCTAGTACACCAGAAGGGTAAAAAAGTAATTACCGTTATTCGATTAAAGAAAAGAAGAGTTGTAAGAGAGGGGAGATGAAGGGGAGAGAGGAGAAGAGAGAAAAAAAATAACTAAAAAAAAAAAATAAAATGGGGGGGGGGGGGGGGTGTGTGCTGGGTAGGCCAAAGGCCTCGAGTAGTGTTTTCATTTAGCCGAGTTATAATTTGCAGACCTCACGCAGGGGCAGGGTTCCAAAGGGCCGACATCAGTTCAAAATTAGCCAATTGATTGCACTTAAAGTAGTGTAATTTTTCCAAAGTTAATAGCTCTTCTACAGAAGATTGCCATTCCAAAAGCGTGGGTATTTCCCTAGATTTCCACATCTTGGGGATAAGTCTCTTAGCCCGCCCATGGTTAGTTTTAATGTTAGGAAGGTGTATAAACAGTAGGGTTTCAGGCGTGTTTGGTATGACTATATGCAGTTTAGCTGAGATTACGCCCATGACTGTCGCCCAGAAGTTGGACAGCCTGGGGCAAGACCACCATATATGTAAGAATGTACCCAGCTCCCCACACCCCCTCCAACAGGCCGCATTGGCCGCCGGAAACAACTGGTGTAGTCTGGCAGGCGTGTAATACCACCTTGTTACTAGCTTTAGCTGTATTTCCTGTACCTTAGCTGACACCGAGGAGCGTTTAATCAGGTCAAATGATTTGAGCCAGTCATCTTCTTCTATTGTGTTGTTAAGTTCCCTATGCCAAACCCTAGTATATGAGGGTAACTGTATATCTGGTGGAATAAGGAGGAGTTTGTATAACTTAGAAATCAATTTCTTAGGTGGAGTGGAACTGGTGCACATGATTTCAAATGGTGTTAAGTCTCTAAGGAATCTGCTCTTTTGTTTATGAGACGTCAGGAAGTGCGAGAGCTGGTGGTATCTTAACCACGAGGAAAAAATGGGCCCTAATTGTTCCTGTAACTTTTGCTGAGACTTGAGCCTACCCCCTTCCTGAGCAAAGTGTAAAGTTCCTGTTCTTAAACTGTAAGGTGTGCACACCCGCCTGCCAAGGTCATAGTATGGTGTTTCTGAATTTTCTATGATGGGGAGCATTGGTGAAAAGATGGAGGAAATATGTGTGCTTGTAGCTATTAGTCTGTCCCAAGTAAGAAGGGTCTCAAGTGTTAAATTATACTTTTGGATCAATTTGGGACGTTTTGACGCCGGGATCCACGCCAGCGTGCCCACATTGTTTAGTTGGAAAATCTGTCCATCTATTCTAACCCATTGTTTTTGTGTGGTGTTGTGTGCCCATTCAGCTAGTCTCTGTAACAGGATGGCCCTTCTATACGAAACCAAGTCAGGAAAGCCCAGGCCTCCCCTGTCACGAGGGAGGTATAATGTCCTCCAAGGTATTCGTGGTCTAGTCCCTGTCCAAATAAATTGCTCTATGGTTTTCTGTAATTGGGATAAAAAAATCTGTCGGTAGATGGATTGGGACTGTCTGCATTACATATAATATGCGGGGTAATATATTCATCTTGATTAAGCCTATTTTCCCCAGCCAAGATAGAGATTTATTCTTCCACGAGGACAAGTCATTAATAATCTCCTTCCGCAGGGTTAGGTAGTTATTTTTAAAAATGTCTGAGGGTTCAGCTGATAAGAATATGCCTAAATATTTCAGTTTGGATGCAGCTATGGGTACTTTGTGGTCTGTTTCTAAGAGCTGAATGTGTGCGGCCAGTGCATTTATATTAAGAGGAGCTCTGATTTTGATAAATTTAAATGAAAGTTAGACAGCGCTCCGTACTCTTCTAGTTCCCTCAAAAGCTCTGGTATTGAGGTGTCAATACTCGTAAGAGTGTAGAGAACATCATCGGCATATAATGCCTGCTTATGTTCCTCATTTCCAATTTGCACTCCCTTTATGTTTGGGTTGTTTCTGACCTTCTGGGCTAGAGCCTCGATTGAAAGGACAAAGAGTAGGGGTGAAAGAGGACACCCCTGACGGGTGCCATTTGAAATAGTAAATTTGTCTGACAGAGTACCGTTCAGCCTAACAAGCACATTGGGCGCAGAGTATAAGGCAAAAGTCATATCAATGAAGGCTTGCCGGAAATTCATTACCTTCATGACCCGACGCAGGAAAAGCCAATCAACGCGATCGAAGGCCTTCTCTGCGTCCGTCGAAAAGAGAGCCATGGGTACCCCCTCGGCTTGGGCATAATTTAATAGCTGGAACACTTTGTTAGTATTGTCCCTTGCTTCTCTGCCAGGCACAAAGCCCACCTGATCTGTCGAGATAAGAGTAGGGAGATACTTATTAAGGCAGTTTGCTAATATTTTAGCTAGAATTTTAATATCCATATTCAATAACGATATGGGCCTAAAATTTGCGGGAGAAGTAGGGGGCCTGCCCGGCTTGGGAATGATAGTAATATGTGCTTCAAGCATAGTGCTTGTAAGGGTGGGGTTATCTATCAGATCATTAAATAAATGAAGCATCACGTGGCCCAATGTTTTCCTAAACACTTTGTAGTATTTAAGAGAGTAACCATCCGGACCAGGGCACTTTCCGCTAGGCAAGTCTTTGAGGGCTTGGAAAAGCTCCTCTGAGGTGATGGGAGCGTCAAGGCTGCTCTTTTGGTCAGAGTCTAGTTGTGGTAATTTTAACGTTGACAGGTATTGGTCTATTAGCAAACTCTTGGTCTCTGTGGTATCGGTGCTGTCCTCTGTATTTACTGAGTTTGATAAATTGTATAACGCTTTATAGTATGTGTGAAAGGAGTTCGCAATTTGTTTATTACCCTTCAACATAGCTCCGTCTGGGTTTAATATGTAGTGTACGTGTGTTTTGAGCTGCTTCCTACAGACTGCCCTAGCTAATAGTGATGTCCCGAACTGTTCGCCCGCGAACGGTTCACAGCGAACATAGGTTGTTCGCGTTCGCGTTTGTGGGCGAACACATGGCGATGTTCGATCCGCCCCTATGTGTCATCATTGTGGAAACTTTGACCCTTTATGTCCCAGGCGCCTGACACATTAGAGCCAATCAACATCAGACACTCCCTCACAGACACTCCCAGCTACTCGGAATCCGCCATTTTAGACTCATAACGACCTTGCTTTTTTAATGAGAGGACGTGTTGTGTTTTTGCTCCTGACATTAATAGGAAAAACATAGCTAGGCTAGTGTATTTATAGTCCAGAAGGACTCCACTCATCTCTGCTGCAAGCACAGCACCCCAAAAAGCCCTTTTTAGGGCTATATTTCGTGCCGTTTTTTTTTTTTCTGTTTTTTTTTTTTTATTAGCATTTGCCTGGCTTTCAGCTGTGTGTTTAAGGCTCACAGCATATGCTGTGACTACTGCCACCACTGATATCTCCCTACCAACATTAGTTTAAATTGAACTAACCCAAAAATATAATTATTTTTCTAGTGTAATTTTTTTTCATTTTCTATCAGGCCAGTGTCACACAGCATATACTCTGGTTCATTGCTCTGTGCCAGCCAGCAGTGTTAATATCCGTTTATAACATTATTTTTAATTTAAAAAAAAAACACAAAAAAATATTTTTCTAGTGTAATCTAATTACATTTACTATCATGCCTGTGTCTGTCAGGCTCACTCAGCATTAATATACCTCTTTTTTTTCAGTCTTTTGGTTAATTGGTCTGTGCCAGGCAGCCACCCAGCACTCATATCTATTTTTCTTTCACCTTAATTTTAATATAGAAAAAAAAAAAGTTTAAATTTGTTTGCTAGTGTAATCAAATCTAATTTTCTATCCGGCCTGTGTGTTTTGCTGACATAGAGAGCCTACTGTGTTTACTTGCTGCCCTCCCTAGTCTATGAGCCACAACTCATATGTGTTTAACCTTTTTTTAATTCCCCCCCCCCAAAAATAATTTCAATCATTTTTCTAGTGTAATCTAATAGTATTTTCTATCAGGCGTGTGTGTATCCGACATACATAGCCTACTGTTTTTAATAGCTGCCCTTCCAAGGCTATCAGCCACGACTCATATGTATGTGCTTAACCCCTTAGTGACCAGAGCACTTTTCCATTTTCTGTTCGTTTGGGACCAAGGCTATTTTTACATTTCTGCAGTGTTTGTGTTTAGCTGTAATTTCCCTCTTACTCATTTACTGTACCCACACATATTATATACCGTTTTTCTCGCCATTAAATGGACTTTCTAAAAATACCATTATTTTCATCATATCTTATCATTTACTATAAAATAATTTATAAAATATGAGGAAAAATGGAAAAAAACACACTTTTTCTAACTTTGAACCCCAAAATCTGTTACATATCTACAACCACCAAAAAACACCCATGCTAAATAGTTTCTAAATTTTGTCCTGAGTTTAGAAATACCCAATGTTTACATCTTCTTTGCTTTTTTTGTAACTTATAGGGCCATAAATACAAGTAGCACTTTGCTATTTTCAAACCATTTCTTTTCAAAATTAGCGCTAGTTACATTAGAACACTGATATCTTTCAGGAATCCCTGAATATCCATTGACATGTATATATTTTTTTTTAGAAGACATCCCAAAGTATTGATCTAGGCCCATTTTGGTATATTTCATGCCACCATTTCACCGCCAAATGCGATCAAATACAAAAAATCGTTCACTTTTTCACAAATTTTTTCACAAACTTTCAGTTTCTCACTGAAATTATTTACAAACTGCTTGTGCAATTATGGCATAAATGGTTGTAAATTCTTCTCTGGGATCCCCTTTGTTCAGAAATAGCAGACATATATGGCTTTGGCTTTGCTTTTTGGTAATTAGAAGGCCGCTAAATGCCACTGCCCACCACACGTGTATTATGCCCAGCAGTGAAGGGGTTAATTAGGAAGCATGTAAGGAGCTTTTTGGGGTATTTTTAGCTTTAGTGTAGTGTAGTAGACAACCCCAAGTATTGATCTAGGCCCATTTTGGTATATTTCATGCCACCATTTCACCGCCAAATGCGATCAAATTAAAAAAAATGTTACATTTTTCACAATTTTAGGTTTCTCACTGAAATCATTTACAAACAGCTTGTGCAATTATGGCACAAATGGTTGTAAATGCTTCTCTGGGATCCCCTTTGTTCAGAAATAGCAGACATATATGACTTTGGCGTTGCTTTTTGGTAATTAGAATGCTGCTAAATGGTGCTGCGCATCACACGTGTATTATGGCTAGCAGTGAAGGGGTTAATTAGGTAGCTTGTAGGGAGCTTGCAGGGTTAATTTTAGCTTTAGTGCAGAGATCAGCCTCCCACCTGAAACATCAGACCCCCTGATCCCTCCCAAACATCTCTCTTCCCTCCCCTACCCCACAAATGTCCCCGCCATCTTAAGTACTGGCAGAAACTCTGCCAGTACTAAAATAAAAGGAGAATTTTGGCTTTTTTGTGCATTTTTTTTTAGCATATTTACATATGCTTATGTGTAGGATCCCCATTAGCCCCCAACCTCACTGATCCCCCACCAAACAGCTCTCTAACCCTCCCCCTCTGACTTAATGTGCGCCATCTTGGGTACTGGCAGCTGTCTGCCAGTACCCATTTTAGTGAAAAATATGCTGTTATATATTAAAAAAATGTCCCTTTTCTGTAGTGTAGCTTCCCCCCCCCCAATACCAACCCCCCACCCCTTCCTGATCCCTTAGATGTTTTAAAAAAAATAAGTTTATTATATATTTTTTGACAATCAACTTGTACCTTTTTTCTGTAGTGTAGCGGTTCCCACCCGCTCCCGCCCCGTGCACGCGGCCCCCCCCCCCCCCCCCCGCGCCCGCGCGCGCCCCCGGGCGCGCCCCCCGGCGATACCGCAACCGATCCCGCCCCCCTCTCTCACTAAGAAGCCATCGATGGCCGCCCACCCACCTCCCACTTCAGCTCCCACCCACCAACGAATGCGGCCATCGATGTCCGGTGCAGAGAGGGCCACAGAGTGGCTCTCTCTGCACCGGAGGGGTAAAAAATGTTATTGCAGGATGCCTCAATATCGAGGCATCCTGCAATAACCGGAAATCAGCTGGAAGTGATCAGGATCGCTTCCAGCTGCTTTCCAAACCGAGGACGTGCAGGGTACGTCCTTGGTCGTTAAGTGACTTTTTTAAGAGGACGTACCCTGCACGTCCTCGGTCATTAAGGGGTTAACCTTTTTCTTAAAATTTCCAAAAAAAGTCTTTAAATCATTATGCTAGTGTAATCTAATTGTATTTTCTATCAGGCCTGTGTCTAACTGTCTATCTGACTTACACAGCATACTGTTGTTATAATTGCTGCCCTACGTAGCAGCCAGCCAGTGCGACCACTCATAGAGTCATATGTGCATTGCACTTCTTAACATAATTTTAATATTAAAATCTAAAATTTTAAAATATTTTGCTAGTGTAATGTAACTTAATTTTCTATCAGTCCTGTGTTTTTGTCACTTACACAGCATACTGTGTTAAATTACTGCCCTACTTACCATCCACGACTCATATCTGCCAGCCTGTCTGCCAGGCCCAAGTAGCCAATTAATGGCACCAATCACAATTCTTGTAACAGTAATAAAAAAATAAAAAAACCATAATTTTTTGGACTGCAAATATTCAGTCTCCTAGGGCCATTGAATTTCATTTACCTCCTGCCTGCCACTGCCAGCCTTTTGTGCCAGGCTGTCTAGCCAACTATTTACACCAATCATAATTGTTGTCACAGTCAGACAGTATAGTTATTAATTTAAATAAAAAATTTTTTTAGTGTTAATCTTAACCCTCACTTTGCTCGTGCCTTTGAATTGCACTTTTATACAGCCTTCCAAGCCTGTGTGCCAGGACTACTTAAAAAATATTTACACCAATCATATTTGTTGTGACAGTATTCTAATAATTAAAAATTAAAATTTTTGGTAATAGTTGCTGTGATTTGAATCCTCAGTTTGCTGGTGCCATTGAATAGCACTTTCCTCCTGCCTTGCAGCCTGCTGTGAGCCAGGCCCACCTAGCCAATTGTTGTCAGCAATCATATTTCTGTTAACAGTATTGCAAAAATTGTCAATCATCACTGTTTAGACTGTCAGTAATCAGTCTCCTAGTGTCCTTGAATTGCATCTCCCTCCTGCCTGCCATCCTTTTGTGCCAGGCCGTCTTGCCAACTATTTACACCAATCCTAATTTTTTGTCACAGTATAGTTACTAATTAAAATTAAAAAAATCTTTATTGTTGATGATCTTAACCCTCAGTTTGCTCGTGCCTTTGAATTGCACTTTTCTACAGCCTTCCAAGCCTGTGTGCCAGGCCTACTTAAAAAATATTTACACCAATCATATTTGTTGTGACAGTATTCTAATAATTAAAAATTAAAATTTTTGGTAATAGTTGCTGTGATTTGAATCGTCAGTTTGCTGGTGCCATTGAATAGCACTTTCCTCCTGCCTTGCAGCCTGCTGTGAGCCAGGCCTACCTAGCCAATTGTTGTCAGCAATCATATTTCTGTTAACAGTATTGTAGTATTTGGTTAGGCTAATCATGATGGCCATGTAGACCACCACCACCGAGAGTCCTGGAAGTAACAGGGATGATGAGATGAAAGAGCTAAGAATATTAGAACTTGAAACAACAGAGTTAGCCATGGGTGTTAGTGCAAAACCGCTTGGCTTTTTTTTGGCTTTGGGTGCGGCTATTCATGCAGGTCATATAGAGCTGACAACATTCGGTGTCGTATCAGCTATTAAACTAATAAGAACAGTACTACCAAAATACAGCCAATGAAGGGCCTTAGGAAGACTGAGCCAAGGTTGGATTGTAGTATTTGGTTAGGCTAATCATGATGGCCATGTAGACCACCACCACCGAGAGTCCTGGAAGTAACAGGGATGATGAGATGAAAGTGCTAAGAATAGTACTACTTGAAACAACAGAGTTAGCCATGGGTGTTAATCCAAGACCGCTTGGATTTATTTTTGTATTGGGTGCAGCTAATCATGCAGGCCATATAGAGCTGACAACATTTGGTGTTGTATCAGCTATAAAAATAATAAGAACTGTACTATCAAAATACAGACAATGAAGGGCCTATGAAGACTGAGCAAAGGTTGGATTGTAGTATTTTGTTCGGCTAATCATGATGGCCATGTAGATCGCCCGTAACAGGGATGAAAGTGCTAAGAATAGTACTAATTGAAACAACAGAGTTAGCCATGGGTGTTAGTCTAAGACCACTCAGCTTTTTTTTTGGGTTTGGGTGCAGCTAATCATGAAGGACAGATAGACCTGCCACCATTTGGTGTTGTAACAGGTATGAAAATACAAAGAACAGTACTACATAACACAACCTACTTACCATGGGTCCCAGAACATATGTTTGGTTGTTATATTTTGTAAGGGTAATCATGCAGGCCATATAGACCTCCACCGATAGGGTGAGTATGAGTAACAGCTATTAAAATGCGAAGGACATTACTAATTAACACAACATAGTTACCATGGGTCGCAGACCAAGAGCAGATGTCTTATTATTATATTTTGTATGGGTAATCATCCAGGCCGTATAGACCTCACCAAATAGGGGGAGTTACAGAGATTAAAGTGCTAAGAATGGTAGTACTTAAAACACAACCTCGTTAAAATAGGTAGCAGACCACATGTCTTATTATTATAATTTTTCAGGGTAATCTGGCAGGCCATATAGAACTCCCCCGATAGGGGGGGGGAACAGGGATTAAAGTGCTAAGAAAAGTACTAATTGACACAAGCTAGTTGGGTCCAAGAACGCATGTTTGATTATTAGAATTTATTAGGGTAATTATATATCTAACAAATCTATCTATTTCTCTTCTATCGATTCTATCTAACTATCAATCTATGTATATCTATCTATCCTATCTATCACTATCAATCTATCTTCTGTCCAGGATGTTTTGAGACAGCCACTTTGGGAATGTTAGTTGATTTAGACCCATTATGGCTTAAAAGCAGACTCTGCATCAACTATGTAATTTTCCATGGGAGTTTTGCCAGGGATCCCCCTCCAGCATGCAACAGTCCAGGTGTTAGTACCCTTGAAACAACTTTTCCATCACTATTGTGGCCAGAAAGAGTCCTTGTAGGTTTTAAAGTTCGCCTGCCTATTGAATTCAATGGCGGTTTGCGCGGTTCGCGCGTTCGCGAACAATACCGGAAGTTCGAGTCCGCGGTTCGCGAACCAAAAATTTTAGGTTCGCGACATCACTACTAGCTAACAGCTTTCCCGGCCTATTGCCTCCCTCATAGTATTTTTGCTTCAATGCTAGAACTTTGCGTTGGTAGGATTCCATCTGGTGGGCGTTAAGCTCTTTCCTGGCAATTTCCAACTTGTTCTTGGTTTCTATATCAAGCGGGTTTCCTTTATGTGTTGTTTCTAGTTGGGTTACCGTATTTAATAGTTGAGTGTGTTTTAGCCTGTACTGTTTATTAAGGCGCGCTTTATGTTTGAGGAATTCTCCTCGTATGACACATTTATGTGCCTCACAGAAGTTTGTTATTGATGTGTGAGAGGGATCATTATGCAGGAGAAAGTCAGCTAGGGATTTTTGGATCTCCAAGCTTATTATAGAATTGTCCAGTAAGGTGTCGTCAAGTCTCCAGACATAAGTCATGGGGGGAAGGTCAGGCCATTGGATTACACAGGTGACCGGAGCGTGATCCGACCATGTTATTGAGCCGATGGAACAAGATGTGACCATGTCGAGCCCAATCGTGTCAGTGAGGAAGTAGTCTATTCTAGAGTACTTGTTGTGTGGGGGGGAGTAGTATGTGTAGTCTTTGCTCATTGGGTTGTAGCGACCTCCAGATGTCATGTAGTAAAAGGTTCCAGATTGTCGTCTTAACGGATTTAATTATTTTAGAGGGGGTACTAGTCGAGCCGTTAGATGTATCAACCGTTGCGTCCATAGTTATATTAAAGTCCCCCGATAGGAACACAGGGCCCTTTGCATAGTCCAGAAGAAGTTTTGATATTTTAGTCATAAACAAATGTTGGTCAGTATTGGGGCTGTAGAGAGTAGCTAAGGTAATAGGATGCTCGTATAATAGCCCTGTTATTAACAAATATCTGCCATTTGGGTCCTTCTCTATGTGCAAGACCTTAAGTGGGACTGAGTGATGGATCCCTATACCCACTCCTCCTTTTTTGGAGGGGCCGGACGCAAAGAAAGCTGTGGGGTATTGCGTATTGAACCATTTAGGTTCCCTGCCCCTGCGGAAGTGAGTCTCCTGGAAAAAGAGAACATGACTGTGTAGATTTTTGAGAGCATTAAAGGCTATCGACCGCTTACCTGGGTTGTTCAGTCCCTTGGCATTAATTGTGGTTAAAGTAAGGCCGTGGGATCCAAATCTGCTGTTTTGACGGTTCATGCTGTATGGGCGTGAGAAAAAAAAAAAAAAAAAAAAAAAGGGGGGGAGGGAGGAGGGAAGGAAAGCGAGGAAGAAAAAGGAGATAAGGCTTATAGAAAAATGACTAGCTGGGGAAAAAAGAGTGTAAGAGAAAGTGGAGAGGAGAAAAGCTGGAGTAGTAAAATAAGCAGACAATGCACTGGTGTTAATATTTGTGATTAGACACAAACCTACTGGAATTAAGCAACAAACAAAATCAATCAGGGTTGTAACCCCCAGGCAATAACAACAATTATATTATATAAAATTACTCTTGGTGGCTGAGGGGCCACCCGAGCAAAAAGTGATAAGAGTTAGGCATAAATGGAAGGATAAGGGTAAGAAGGGGAACGGGGGGGTAACCAACCGAGCCAGGGCAGCCCACCGACAAGGGGGGGAGGGAGGGAGGGAAGGGAAAGGAGCGATGGACAGTGGCAGGGGCAGCAACAAAATGAAGGGAAGGGCGCAGGGCCCCCAAATGCAGAAAATACATGAAACACAATACTAACTTTGAAATGTTGTTATTAACAGGTAAACATTCAAATTTTCATAACAGATCCAGCTTAGTACAAGGACATTCTAAAAAACCTGGACGGCTATTGCTTCTTTATATGTTGCAGTTTTGTTGTTGTTGGTGGCCACTATAGACACTGGGAACCCCCAGCGATAGGGGATTTTGTGAGCTCTCAGGTTGGCCGTGATATGACCAAGGTCCCTCCTCTTCTGCAAGGTAATTGGGGATAGGTCTGAGAAGATTTGTATTTCCTCCCCTGCGTGTTGTACTGGGTGCTTGTTGCGTGTGTGTCTGAGGACCTCCTCTTTATCTTTGTAATTTAGAAAGCAGACTAAGATGTCTCTGGGCGGGGCTTTGGGGGGTGATTTGGCTCTGAGTGCCCTATGAGCACGCTCTAGTAATATTTCTGGGGAGGATGGGGTACCTTTTAATGTGCGGAACAGGCTCTGCAAATAACCCTCTATGGCAGGGGGGTGGATGGTCTCAGAGACCCCTCTAATACGTAAATTGTTCCTGCGGCCTCTGTTGTTGAGGTCCTCAAGCTTATCAGACATTTGTTGTATAACCTCTGCTTGCCCCTGGATCTCTGTATTCATAAGTTGACTAGAGGCCAAACTGGCTGCTTGTGCTGATTCAACCTGTGTGATTCTGGTATCAAGCACTGTGATGTCTTTTCTGAGATCGTTAAATAGGGTGCGCATCTCTTGTACTGCGTTTTTAATGTCATCTTTCGATGAAAGGAGGCGGAGGTCCTCTTTTGTGATGAGATGCGTAGCTTGTACTCCTGTGATTTGAGGCAGGTTACCTACATCGTGTTGACCCGCCTCCATGGTGTCAGGTGTGGCAAGTTAACGCTGGGTTGTTCCACCTGTTTCAAATACTTGTTTAATGTGCGCACTGATGTGTGTTTTTCTACTTTATTTTGCTTCTTTCCCGGCATTCCCCAGGAGCCTCCGCAAAGGATGGGCAGGGGTCTATATTAGATGTATACGCACAAAGCACCCAAATTTTTAGAGGTAGTGAATTAAAGAGATATGGTTATGGCCATAAACAGAGTGAGAGTCCAAATAGCCAGGTGGTAGAATTTGGTTGTTGCTTTATAAATGTATGCAGAAGGGGCTGGGCCCTTTTTACAGGTTGAGGGCAAGATTCATATCCTAAAGGGAGTCAGTGATACTTATTATGATATATCTTCCTTGCAGCGTGGCAGTACAGTATTAAAATGAAAAGCAGCAACCCTGCCTAATGTTTGCTTTTACATCAATATTGCTCAGCTCCAATATGCCCTATGTGCAGATTACTAAGTTTATAAAGGGACTCAGGCCTGCTATATTGCTCCCGGTCTTTGTGTGGGATATTGTGGGGGGTTCTAAGTGAGTCTGGATCTTCCCGCCTCTCCTGGGCCCTTGGCCAAATCCTGCTGCGTGGGTCTGTGGTGTATGTAATATGGCACTAGTTATCGCAAGGGGATCGGTCCTGTGCACTATCTTTGATGCTGCCTCTCAAACCTCAAGCGCCCTCCCCAAGCCTTGAAAAGACTGTGGCACAGCTAGACCCCGGTGTGTAAGCTGGCGTGGGAGAACTAATGCACAGAGGTAGAGCCTCCCTACCTGATATACTGTGGCTGCGCCGCTCCGGTTCGTTAGGCGGTAAGTGGCTTGTGAAGTCCGGTCCCACAAATGGCAGGCAGCGTGAAGAGGGAGACAGCAATCTGCCTTAGGTAGGTCCCCTCCAGAGTTAAGGTGTTTGAGCTGTGATCCTGAGGCAGGGTGCCAATGTACACACTTGTGCTGCTCCGACGAGGAGGCCCTTTGTTTTCACTCCTTGCCTCCTGTGGCTTCACTTGCCTGCGAGTCGGGCAGAGCAAATTTTGTTAAGGGGCCAACTTGGACTGTATACCCCCCTGAAATGGGTAGTTTTAGGGAAGAATTATGCCTACTTTGCTCATTGTTTTGCCTGTGGGTTTAAGAGCTCTACTACTGAGCAGCCATCTCCCTGCGTGGCTTGGCTCCGCCCCCCGTGAATTAAAGTTTTAAGCAGTAGTGAGTACGGCAACTAGCCGAAACGCGTATACTGTCTATTTTTGTTTTTTGTACCTGATCTGCCTCCATGGAATTTTAACATTTACCCAATAAATGTTACGTTTTATACATAGACTTTGCTGTTTCAATCCCTTTCTTTGGTTGGAGTCCCATATTATACTGTCATTGTAGATATTACGGACACTATTATATGCATGTCCCTTTAAGTGCTTAAGTGGAATGTGTCAATGAAACTATTAGGTTGTTTCTAGAGTTTTAAATTCTTGTGCAGGTAACAGGTGCAGCATACGTCTGAGTAAGGCTAGTGACAGCCGAAACGCGTAAGACGTGCTGTTCTTACCGGCTCTTCATTGTTTTACCGATGATTTCAATAAATTGGAACTTTGTTTATTCCTGTGCCCACTTGGTCGTTCTTTTGTGATAAATGTTAAACTTTCATAATTCAGATATAGCAGACAACTTTAAGATATGTTATCAAATTGACCAGGTTCTCCTAATATCCTTTTCTGAAAAGCATACTTAGGTAGGCTCAGGAAAAGCAAAACACTAGTGGGAGCTAGCTGATGATTGGCTCATCAGATGTTTTGAATTGGGTCCCAGTGATGCATTGCTGTTCTTGAACTGACTTTAACTATGTAAGTAACAGTGCAATAATAAAATACTCTTAAAGTGAATGTCAATTTTGATGCTAAAGTGCCCGGTTTTTAAAAATTCAATTAAAAACAGGGGCAGTTTAATTCATCAAAATTTACATTTCACTCCTGTTGAGAAAAAAAACTTACCTTTTAATCTTCACAGCAGCTCCAGCTTCCTCCGGTCGTTGCAAGCCATTACTAACATCAAAAATGATAGATAGGTCATCCTCCAATCACGGGTTGCCCCCCGGGGGAATCAGTGTCTGATTCAACGCCGTGATTGGCGGAAGCTGGATTCCTCATTTTAGACCCAGGAAGAGGCTTTGCGACGGGCGGAGGAAGCTTTAGCTGCTGTGAAGATTAAAAGGTAAGGTTTTTTTCTCAACAGGAGTGAAATGTAAATGTTGATGAATTAAAGTGCCCCTGTTTTTAATCGAACTTTTAAAAACCGGGCACTTTAGCATAAAAATTGACATTCACTTTAACACATTAAAGGGACAGGATACCCTTAAAGGGACAGTGATGCAGCATAGATGTAAAAAAGCTGACTAGAAACTATCACCTGAGCATCTCTATGTAAAAAAGGAAGATATTTTACCTCAAAATGTCCTAAGTATCCACACTACATGGTAAAGGAGCTTTTAGCAGCCAATCAGGAGGGGGAACGTGCATCTGGCATGTACAGCACAGTCATTTTATTTCTCTACTCAGTATAAGGAGGTTTACTATGAAATCTCAAGAGATCACAGTAAAGCAAAGTATGACATCAGCACTGATAAAGCTGATTGGCTGCCCCCAACATGCAGCTGATAGAAGCTACAGTAGATCTGTTCACACAGCACTTACTATTGTGAGCTGAATACATTTGGATATAAAATATCTTCCTTTTTTACATAGAGATGCTCAGGTGATATTTACAGCTTTTTACAGTTCCACTGCACCACTTTCAAGTGATTTTCCATATGGATAATTTGTCCCTTCAACTTTGCAATACACTAACATTATTTATATTGCCCCCCTCAATTTAACACTGAAAATTCAGACGTTTTCCAATGGTTAGCGCTAGACAAGCTCATTGAATGCGTCACAAATCTGTGCCTAATTTGCATCAAAGAGATTATTAGATAAGAAACTGCAAAACAACAGGTTTGGCTATTATAATGACTGTAGGCAGCTGTATTTGCTTCAGCAATAAGGTCTGATTGGCTCCTCCAGATAAGGCGAGTGTTGGATGTACTTTTGCTATAGAGAGAAAAAATTAAAGGAACGGTCTAGTCAAAATTAAACTTTAATGATTCAGAAGGGGCATGTAATTATAAATAACTTTCCAATTCATTTTTTTAATCAAATTTGCTTTGTTCAATTGGTATTCTTTATTGAAAGCTAAACCTAGGTAAGCTCATATGCTAATTTATAATTCCTTGAATGCCGCCTCTTATCTCAGTGAATTTTGAGTTTCAGAGCTAGACAGTGCTAGTTAATGTGTGCCATATAGATAACATTGTGCTTACTCCTGTAGGGTTATTTACGAGTCAGCACTGATTGGCTAAAATAAGTCTGTCAAAAGCACATTCAGTACATGTGTGTATAACATAAGCTGTGTTATCATTAGGTACATGATGTGTGTATAACATGAGCTGTGTTATCATTAGGTACATGATGTGTGTATATAACATGAGCTGTGTTATCATTAGGTACATGATGTGTGTATATAACATGAGCTGTGTTATCATTAGGTACATGATGTGTGTATATAACATGAGCTGTGTTATCATTAGGTACATGATGTGTGTATATAACATGAGCTGTGTTATCATTAGGTACATGATGTGTGTATATAACATGAGCTGTGTTATCATTAGGTACATGATGTGTGTATATAACATGAGCTGTGTTATCATTAGGTACATGATGTGTGTATAACATGAGCTGTGTTATCATTAGGTACATGATGTGTGTGTATAACATGAGCTGTGTTATCATTAGGTACATGATGTGTGTGTATAACATAAGCTGTGTTATCATTAGGTACATGATGTGTGTATAACATGAGCTGTGTTATCATTAGGTACATGATGTGTGTGTATATAACATGAGCTGTGTTATCATTAGGTACATGATGTGTGTATAACATGAGCTGTGTTATCATTAGGTACATGATGTGTGTATATAACATGAGCTGTGTTATCATTAGGTACATGATGTGTGTGTATAACATGAGCTGTGTTATCATTAGGTACATGATGTGTGTATAACATGAGCTGTGTTATCATTAGGTACATGATGTGTGTATAACATGAGCTGTGTTATCATTAGGTACATGATGTGTGTATAACATGAGCTGTGTTATCATTAGGTACATGATGTGTGTATATAACATGAGCTGTGTTATCATTAGGTACATGATGTGTGTATATAACATGAGCTGTGTTATCATTAGGTACATGATGTGTGTATATAACATGAGCTGTGTTATCATTAGGTACATGATGTGTGTATATAACATGAGCTGTGTTATCATTAGGTACATGATGTGTGTGTATAACATGAGCTGTGTTATCATTAGGTACATGATGTGTGTATATAACATGAGCTGTGTTATCATTAGGTACATGATGTGTGTATATAACATGAGCTGTGTTATCATTAGGTACATGATGTGTGTATAACATGAGCTGTGTTATCATTAGGTACATGATGTGTGTATAACATGAGCTGTGTTATCATTAGGTACATGATGTGTGTATATAACATGAGCTGTGTTATCATTAGGTACATGATGTGTGTGTAACATGAGCTGTGTTATTATTAGGTACATGATGTGTGTATAACATGAGCTGTGTTATTATTAGGTACATGATGTGTGTATAACATGAGCTGTGTTATCATTAGGTACATGATGTGTGTATAACATGAGCTGTGTTATCATTAGGTACATGATGTATGTATAACATGAGCTGTGTTATCATTAGGTACATGATGTGTGTATATAACATGAGCTGTGTTATCATTAGGTACATGATGTGTGTATAACATGAGCTGTGTTATCATTAGGTACATGATGTATGTATAACATGAGCTGTGTTATCATTAGGTACATGATGTGTGTATATAACATGAGCTGTGTTATCATTAGGTACATGATGTGTGTATATAACATGAGCTGTGTTATCATTAGGTACATGATGTGTGTATAACATGAGCTGTGTTATCATTAGGTACATGATGTGTGTATAACATGAGCTGTGTTATCATTAGGTACATGGTGTGTGTATAACATGAGCTGTGTTATTATTAGGTACATGATGTGTGTATATAACATGAGCTGTGTTATCATTAGGTACATGATGTGTGTATATAACATGAGCTGTGTTATCATTAGGTACATGATGTGTGTGTATATAACATGAGCTGTGTTATCATTAGGTACATGATGTGTGTGTATAACATGAGCTGTGTTATCATTAGGTACATGATGTGTGTATATAACATGAGCTGTGTTATCATTAGGTACATGATGTGTGTATATAACATGAGCTGTGTTATTATTAGGGTACATGATGTGTGTATATAACATGAGCTGTGTTATCATTAGGTACATGATGTGTGTATATAACATGAGCTGTGTTATCATTAGGTACATGATGTGTGTATATAACATGAGCTGTGTTATTATTAGGTACATGATGTGTGTATATAACATGAGCTGTGTTATCATTAGGTACATGATGTGTGTATATAACATGAGCTGTGTTATCATTAGGTACATGATGTGTGTATATAACATGAGCTGTGTTATCATTAGGTACATGATGTGTGTATATAACATGAGCTGTGTAATCATTAGGTACATGATGTGTGTATAACATGAGCTGTGTTATCATTAGGTACATGATGTGTGTGTATAACATGAGCTGTGTTATCATTAGGTACATGATGTGTGTGTATAACATGAGCTGTGTTATCATTAGGTACATGATGTGTGTATAACATGAGCTGTGTAATCATTAGGTACATGATGTGTGTATAACATGAGCTGTGTTATCATTAGGTACATGATGTGTGTATATAACATGAGCTGTGTTATCATTAGGTACATGATGTGTGTATATAACATGAGCTGTGTTATCATTAGGTACATGATGTGTGTATATAACATGAGCTGTGTTATCATTAGGTACATGATGTGTGTATATAACATGAGCTGTGTAATCATTAGGTACATGATGTGTGTATAACATGAGCTGTGTTATCATTAGGTACATGATGTGTGTGTATAACATGAGCTGTGTTATCATTAGGTACATGATGTGTGTATAACATGAGCTGTGTTATCATTAGGTACATGATGTGTGTATATAACATGAGCTGTGTTATCATTAGGTACATGATGTGTATAACATGAGCTGTGTTATCATTAGGTACATGATGTGTGTATATAACATGAGCTGTGTTATCATTAGGTACATGATGTGTGTATATAACATGAGCTGTGTTATTATTAGGTACATGATGTGTGTATATAACATGAGCTGTGTTATCATTAGGTACATGATGTGTGTATATAACATGAGCTGTGTTATCATTAGGTACATGATGTGTGTATATAACATGAGCTGTGTTATTATTAGGTACATGATGTGTGTATATAACATGAGCTGTGTTATCATTAGGTGCATGATGTGTGTATAACATGAGCTGTGTTATCATTAGGTACATGATGTGTGTATAACATGAGCTGTGTTATCATTAGGTACATGATGTGTGTATATAACATGAGCTGTGTTATCATTAGGTACATGATGTGTGTATAACATGAGCTGTGTTATCATTAGGTACATGATGTGTGTATAACATGAGCTGTGTTATCATTAGGTACATGATGTGTGTATAACATGAGCTGTGTTATCATTAGGTGCATGATGTGTGTATAACATGAGCTGTGTTATCATTAGGTACATGATGTGTGTATAACATGAGCTGTGTTATCATTAGGTGCATGATGTGTATATAACATGAGCTGTGTTATCATTAGGTACATGATGTGTGTATAACATGAGCAAACACTCTCATCCCAAGGTGCACTTAGACATACAGACAGTCTCATCCCAAGGTGCACTTAGACATACAGACAGTCTCATCCCAAGGTGCACTTAGACATACAGACAGTCTCATCCCCAGGGGCCCTTAGACATACAGACAGTCTCATCCCCAGGGGCCCTTAGACATACAGACACTCTCTCATCCCAAGGCGCCCTTAGATATACAGTCACATCACAAGTGCCCTTAAACATGCAAACACTTTCATCCCTGATATAGACACTCTAATCCCAAACACACTCGTGCACAGCGAGCAGCACTTCTACTAAACACTCACTGTGACGTACAAGACGTCTGACAGTGTCACCGGGGGACGCGCAACACACAAATCCTAGTCCTCACGTGACCCGGGACGAACCAGCTGATTCGAGGTCACAGGTCACAACTCATCCATCATGGCGGCCTCCACGTGCGACGTGTTTTCCTTTTGTGTGAAGCCCGAGTCTGTCCGAAGAGCTGCAGAGGTCCGGTACATTAGCAGCGGCAAGGTACAGAGGGAATGGCAAATTGTATCTTGTGAGAGCATGGTCCAAAAAAGAGATGTGTAAAACTAGGCCTGGGAGAGGGAGACAGACTGGGTACCGTACTACCGGGTCACTGCTGGACCTGAGACAGGCAGACCATGTACCGGGTCACTGCTGGACCTGAGACAGGCAGACCGTGTACCGGGTGATAGCTGGGCCTGAGACAGGCAGACCATGTACCGGGTGACAGGCAGAATTTGTACCTGAGAGACGGGCAGCTGGACCTGAGAGACAAGCAGACTGGGTACCGGGCGACAGGCAGCCGGACCTGAGAGACAGGTAGGCTGGGTACCGGGCGACAGGCAGCCGGACCGGAGAGACAGGCAGACTGGGTACCGGGCGACAAGCAGACTGGGTACAGGGCGACAGGCAGCCGGACCTGAGAGACAGGCAGGCTGGGTACCGGGCGACAGGCAGCCGGACCTGAGAGACAGGCAGGCAGCCGGACCTGAGAGACAGGCAGGCTGGGTACCGGGCGACAGGCAGACTGGGCACCGGGCGACAGGCAGCCGGACCTGAGAGACAGGCAGGCAGCCGGACCTGAGAGACAGGCAGGCTGGGTACCGGGCGACAGGCAGACTGGGCACCGGGCGACAGGCAGCCGGACTTGAGACAGGCAGACTGGGCACCGGGCGACCGGCAGACTGGGTACCGGGCGACCGGCAGACTGGGTACCGGGCGACCGGCAGACTGGGTACCGGGCGACCGGCAGACTGGGTACCGGGCGACCGGCAGACTGGGTACCGGGCGACCGGCAGACTGGGTACCGGGCGACCGGCAGACTGGGTACCGGGCGACCGGCAGACTGGGTACCGGGCGACCGGCAGACTGGGTACCGGGCGACCGGCAGACTGGGTACCGGGCGACAGGCAGACTGGGTACCGGGCGACAGGCAGACTGGGTACCGGGCGACAGGCAGACTGGGTACCTGGCGACAGGCAGCCGGACCTGAGAGACAGGCAGACTGGGTACCGGGCGACAGGCAGCCGGACCTGAGAGACAGGCAGGCTGGGTACCGGGCGACAGGCAGCCGGACCTGAGAGACAGGCAGGCTGGGTACCGGGCGACAGGCAGCCGGACCTGAGAGACAGGCAGGCTGGGTACCGGGCGACAGGCAGCCGGACCTGAGAGACAGGCAGGCTGGGTACAGGGCGACAGGCAGCCGGACCTGAGAGACAGGCAGGCTGGGTACCGGGCGACAGGCAGCCGGACCTGAGAGACAGGCAGGCTGGGTACCGGGCGACAGGCAGCCGGACCTGAGAGACAGGCAGACTTGGTACCAGGGGACAGGCAGACTGGGTACCGGGCGACAGGCAGCCGGACCTGAGAGACAGGCAGGCTGGGTACCGGGCGACAGGCAGCCGGACCTGAGAGACAGGCAGGCTGGGTACCGGGCGACAGGCAGCCGGACCTGAGAGACAGGCAGGCTGGGTACCGGGCGACAGGCAGCCGGACCTGAGAGACAGGCAGGCTGGGTACCGGGCGACAGGCAGCCGGACCTGAGAGACAGGCAGGCTGGGTACCGGGCGACAGGCAGCCGGACCTGAGAGACAGGCAGGCTGGGTACCGGGCGACAGGCAGCCGGACCTGAGAGACAGGCAGGCTGGGTACCGGGCGACAGGCAGCCGGACCTGAGAGACAGGCAGGCTGGGTACCGGGCGTCAGGCAGACTGGGTCAGCTTAACCTGAGTGAGGCAGACTGTGTTTACCGGGTGATAGCTGGGCCTAAGAGAGAAAGCGAGGCAGACTGTACAGATTGATAGCTGAGGCAGACTGTGAACCTGTTACAGGTGAGCCAGAATGAGAGAGGCAGACTATGTATAAAGTGATTCTCCTTATCCAATGTGCTTGAGGGATATGGTTGCACCTCACTGACGAGACCCAAAGAAGGCTGAAACGATTGTCTGGGGTTGCAGTTTCCCTTGTTCAGAGGAGCATTGCCTGGTATTTTGGGACTGGACTGACCTTGCTAGGTGGGATCAGACTGATATTCTTTAGGAAAGTTCTTAACTGTGAAAAGCAAAATTGGCCTAAAAAAGGCTACTCCCAGATGGTAACCGGGCTATAGAACAAGTCAAGGAGCTGTTGCTAGTTCCTAGCAGTCTGCTTCTCTTTCTTTTTGTATTTGCAGGCTGCATGTGTACCAGGGTGACAGCTGGGTGTGAGAGAGAGGCAGGGTGCGTGTGTACCAGGGCACAGCTGGGTGTGAGAGAGAGGCAGGCTGCATGTGTACCAAGTTGGGCTATATCATTTTATGCTATATCTGAATCATGGGGAAAACAATTGGGTTTCATGTCCTTTAAAGGAACTCTGTTGTACATCATATTTCATGGAGATATTTAAAACTTGCAATTGATGACAACATGCATTTCCTAATGTAGCATTTAAGAATGCCAGTAATAGATCCAATCTCTTTAGGTGTGAGATGCCAGGTAAAGCAGTGTTTCCCAAACACGGTCCTCGCGTGCCCCTAACAGTCCTGGCCTTCATTATAGCTGAACTAGAGCACAGGTGAAATAATCAGCTGATCGATGAGAGCAGGTTAGTAACCATGGTTACTGGTCAGCTGATTACTTTACCTGTGCACTGGTTCAGCTATAATGAAAACCTGGCCTGTTGGAGGTACGTGAGGACCGCGTTTGGGAAACATCGAGGTAGAGGGATGTCAGCTGGTTTCCATCTCAGGAACGGTGTGCAGCTTCACCATATCCATCTCCTGTCATACTTTGATAGAGCCAATAGAACAGAGAGGGAAAATTAGAGATTCTGCCCTATTGGTTGACCGTAAATCCCACGTCTGATAGTGGAGTACACCTAGCGCCTACTAAATAAGACCTCTGGCTTTGATAATTTGACACCTAGTTGTCAAAATGGAAAGATGAAACTAATAAGGTATACCAAAGCGCCAACTATACGAAGGCTGGGTCTGGACCTAATGCAATATTGTCAAACGATTACAATAAACAATTTATTGAGTACACAAATAAGTTAAAAACATGGATCCATGTATAAACAATCAAATTTATACTACAATAATAGCTAAATGAATAGTTAAAACAAATAGTTATGTAACAGATATAGCATTTAAAATTGTGCAAACAATGCTCTTAAAAAATATTCCTAAAAAATTCCAAATTTAGTATAAGGCTCACAACAGAAATTCAACTTTGTGTTTACCATATACACATACACAAATTTGTACAGCAATAATAGCTAAATGAATAGTTAAAACAAATAGTTAAATAGCAGATATGGCATTTAATATTGTGCAAACAATGCTCTTAAAAAATATTCCTAAAAAATTCCAAATTAAGTATAAGGCTCACAACAAAAATTCAACTTTGTGTTTACCACATGCACATAATAGGTGAAATATATTAGTCAGTTATATAATATAATCGAACCAATAATGTTCTCGATTCTATGCAATACTAAATATTGCCAATAGTGACTAATGTGTAAGGCTCTGAGTAAGACCTTTAACTGTGTGTTTACCACATACGTATTGTCAAGTAAAAAATATTGTGACAGCAATAAGCCAATGTAAAGAATGTGTATCAAAAAAGTTGTGTGCAAAAATTAGTGTACAAAAGATATTAATGGTAAAAAAATAGGTTGATCTTCAAAAAACGTGAATTAAGAACAAAGATTGTGAAAAATGAAAAACCAAAAATTTACAAAAACATTGTGGTGTGTTCCAATAGTAACTTATATAAATGTAAATAATAGTCCAAAGAATAGTCCAACAGTGAAAACTTAATAGAAAAAATAATCCAACAATAAATTATAATAAGTAGTGTGTCTCTTTAAGAAAAAACAATAATCCTTAAAGTGTTGTGAATCCTAACAGCAATAGTTATGGTGATTTTCCAAGTGTTTTATACTGAATAGCAGTGTCAGTACTTGCTAGCCGTTTTCCAACCCAAAATTCTATCTTCTTGGCAAATATTTTGTTATAATCC
>NC_069500.1:1414829892-1414897392 GCF_027579735.1 Bombina bombina
ACCAACTCCTGGACAGTCTGTGGTGCAAAGTGAAGTTGGTGGATGGAGCGAGACATGATGTCCCAGATGTGCTCAATTGGATTCAGGTCTGGGGAACGGGAGGGCCAGTCCATAGCATCAATGCCTTCGTCTTGCAGGAACTGCTGACACACTCCAGCCACATGAGGTCTAGCATTGTCTTGCATTAGGAGGAACCCAGGGCCAACCGCACCAGCATATGGTCTCACAAGGGGTCTGAGGATCTCATCTTGATACCTAATGGCAGTCAGGCTACCTCTGGCGAGCACATGGAGGTCTGTTCGGCCCCTCAAAGAAATGCCACCCCACACCATTACTGACCCACTGCCAAACTGGCCATGCTGGAGGATGTTGCAGGCAGCTGAACGTTCTCCACGGCGTCTCCATACTGTCACGTCTGTCAAATGTGCTCAGTGTGCCCCTGCTTTCATCTGTGAAGAGCACAGGGCGCCAGTGGCGAATTTGCCAATCTTGGTGTTCTCTGGCAAATGTCAAACGTCCTGCACGGTGTTGGACTGTAAGCACAACCCCCACCTGTTGACGTTGGGTCCTCATACCACCCTCATGGAGTCTGTTTCTGACCGTTTGAGCAGACACATGCACATTTGTGGCCTGCTGGAGGTCATTTTGCAGGGCTCTGGCAGTGCTCCTCCTGTTCCTCCTTGCACAAAGGCGGAGGTAGCGGTCCTGCTGCTGGGTTGTTGCCCTCCTACGGCCTCCTCCACGTCTCCTGGTAGCGCCTCCATGCTCTGGACACTACGCTGACAGACGCAGCAATCCTTCTTGCCACAGCTCGCACTGATGTGCCATCCTGGATGAGCTGCACTACCTGAGCCACTTGTGTGGGTTGTAGACTCCGTCTCATGCTACCACTAGAGTGCAAGCACCACCAGCATTCAAAAGTGACCATAACATCAGCCATAAAGCATAGGAACTGAGAAGTGGTCTGTGGTCACCACCTGCAGAACCACTCCTTTATTGGGGGTGTCTTGCTAATTGCCTATAATTTCCACCTGTTGTCTATCCCATTTGCACAACAGCATGTGAAATTGATTGTCACTCAGTGTTGCTTCCTAAGTGGACAGTTTGATTTCACAGAAGTGTGATTGACTTGGAGATACATTGCGTATATATATATATTGTGATTGGCTCACCCACGTGTTCAGTTAGAAACCATTGGTGCATTGCTGCTCTTTCAACAAATGATACCAAGAGAATGAAATATATTAGATAATAGAAAGTTGTTTAAAATTGTATTCTCTATCTGAATCATGAAAGAACAATTTTGGGTTTCATAAGGGCCAGATTACACGTGGAGTGCTAAACGCTTTGTGAAAGCAATATTAGCGCTCCAATGAGTAATACCAGCGTACGCTAATGTGAGCTAGTTTTACTAGTTTGCATAAATATAAAGAGAGAAGCGCTCAACCTGGGAACGAACAATAGCATAATAGCTTGTTCTATGGCTAGTTACCACCCTAGAAGCAGCCTCTTTTTGCTCAACATGTGCCTTTTACAGAGAAGGACTTTCCTGTAGCATATCAGTCTGATCCTGACTTCACAGTGCAGTCCAGCCCCGAAATACCAGGCAATCCCTCTCTGAACGAGAGAAACAGCAAAACCCCAGACTTACGTCTCGGCCTATTGTGGGCCTCGTCAGTGAGGTCCAGCCATATCCCTCTAGGCACACTGAGCAACGGGTCCATGTCTGGATTCCCGCATCACACATAGGGAGACTTCCCCAAGAGTCATAATTTGCATAAATAAAAAGAGAGAAGCGCTCAACCTGGGAACAAACAATAGCATAATAGCTTGTTCTATGGCTAGTTACCACCCTAGAAGCAGCCTCTTTTTGCTCAACATGTGCCTTTCACAGAGAAGGACTTTCCTGTAGCATATTAGTCTGATCCTGACTTAACAGTGCAGTCCAGCCCCGAAATACCAGGCAATCCCTCTCTGAACGAGAGAAACAGCAAAACCCCAGACTTACGTTTCGTCCTATTGTGGGCCTCGTCAGTGAGGTCCAGCCATATCCCTCTAGGCACACTGAGCAACGGGTCCACGTCTGGATTCCCGCATCACACTTAGGGAGACTTCCCCAAGAGTCATAATTTGCATAAGTGCTCAACCTGGGAACAAACAATAGCATAATAGCTTGTTCTATGGCTAGTTACCACCCTAGAAGTACGTCTGGGGTTTTGCCGTTTCTTTCGTTCAGAGAGGGATTGCCTGGTATTTCGGGGCTGGACTGTACTGTGAAGTCAGGATCATACTGATATGCTTCAGGAATGTTCTTCTCTGTAAAAGGCACATGTTGAGCAAAAAGAGGCTGCTTCTAGGGTGGTAACTAGCCATAGAACAAGCTATTATGCTATTGTTCGTTCCCAGGTTGAGCGCTTCTCTCTTTTTATTTATGCACATGATGACATTTTGGGAAGTCTCCCTAAGTGTGATGCGGGAATCCAGACGTGGACCTATTGCTCAGTGTGCCTAGAGGGATATGGCTGCACCTCACTGACGAGGCCCACAATAGGCCGAAACGTACGTCTGGGGTATTGCTGTTTCTCTTGTTCAGAGAGGGATTGCCTGGTATTTCGGGGCTGGACTGTACTGTGAAGTCAGGATCAGACTGATATGCTTCAGGAAAGTTTTTTTCTGTGAAAGGCACATGTTGAGCAAAAAGAGGCTGCTTCTAGGGTGGTAACTAGCCATAGAACAAGCTATTATGCTATTGTTCATTCTCAGGTTGAGCGCTTCTCTCTTTTTATTTATTTTTATTTAGTTTTGCTAGTTGATGGCAATGTGAACGCAACCTCAAGTTCACATTGCTCTTACGAGAGCTCGCTTCTATAGGCTCCAATGGGAGCCTCGTTCTCATGCCGTCATACAAGGCATCAGATCCTTGTGCAGCGATGGCAGCAAATGTTAAATATATATGTAAATGATTATATACATTTGTTTACTGGGAACGCACAGTTCCCATAGACAGCTATGTTAAAGCACTTTTCAGTGCCGTTTTTTTTTGTTTGTTTGTTTTAACCCCTTTAAAACTGTCTAGTGCAGGTTTTTATTTTTTTTTAAAAATGCTCATTTTAAAAAAACAAACAAAAATTTATCACACGCCCGAAAACAGATACATTTTCCCGTTTGTGGGCGTGCGATAAATTATCGCTCCACTTGTAATCTAGCACTAACAAAGCAAGAATATAGTGGTGCTTACCGTCTACTGGGGATATGTGTAGAAGGCAGCGTGTGTTCTTCAGCGAAAGCACTGGTCTCCCCGCTCTTCCCCTCGTCCTGGGAGCCGAAAACAATCATCGCTTACGTCAAAGAGCCAAATCTTCAGTACAGCAGAGAACCACTTCCGGGCATCATATAGGAGAGGTTAAACAACTTGCGAGGTAACAAAAAGTTGATAAAAAATAAGTTTGCCCTAGCAGTGGTAAACAAATAATCTGAGAATAAAAAATATAGAACAAAATGTAAATACACATTCCAGGGAATACACCTTTAAAATATGAGGTAGCATTTGTTCTTTTCACAGTGGTTACAAATACTTAGAGAAAAGGCAGGTAGGAGTTAATCAATTGGTTGTATGCTTTTAATTGATGTCTCTTTAACTAGAGATCCCAGCTGAGGCATTAGTTAGCAGTGATCAAGTACAGTATGGTAGACCCACATGAAACATGTCTGCATTTTTTTGCCTTTGCTGAGACTCCTTATGTGCCGTTGTGAGCCATAGGCTCATTTGTTTTTAAGTAAGCTGACTCACAATAAAAGTTATTTTTTTATCAATTTTTTGCTACCTCACAAGTTTGTTTCACCTCTCCTATATGATACCCGGAAGTGGTTCTCTGCTGTGATCTATCACTAACTAGGTCCAGCGGAGAACACTGGTATTCTTAAAATCTCAACAAATCTATTTTGAGGTTGTTGTTGTTTTTTTAGCTACACTAGTTGTGTAGAATGATTATAAAGAAAACTAAACAAATGTTTTTTTTTTACCTATATAAGATATCACAATAAAGTTTGTTTGTTAAAAGCAGTATATAATATATATGGTTGCACTTAACGATAGATCAGATACAAATGGTGCAACCTCTGTCATTTACACATAGAAACTGGGAAAAGCCTCCGTTCTTAGGTTAACATAACTTTTGAGTGACATGCGGTGAATTTTATTACTTTATACTGCACAGTACATGACGAAAGGATACAAGCTCTACCTTTTTATCAGTTTTCTCTTTTGTTGATATAACAAATAAACTGTACATTTTATCTAGAAAGATTTTTTTTTTCTGCTTATTAAAGTGATACTGAAACCAAATTGTTTGTTTCATGAATCGGAGCATGAAATTTTAAGCACCTTTCTTATTTACTCCTATTATCAATTTTTCTCTGTTCTTTTGTTATCTTTATTAAAAAGGAGTATTGTAAGCTTAGGAGCTGGTCCATTTTTGGTTTAGACCCTGGGTAGTGCTTGCTGATTGGTGACTACATTTAGATGCTGTATCTGAATCATGAAAGAAAAAATTTGGATTCGGTATCCCTTTAATGCTGTCAGTTTGCAGAGGTGCTGTGTGTTTTATGTTTGGGAGTAATTTGTTCTGATTGATTCTGTGCATGAAACATTGGAAGGCATCAGCGCTGCAAAATCTGTTGGCGCTCTACAAATACCTGATGATGATGATGAGACATTCCTACTTTACAAACACTGCTAGTAGATCATCAGCGCTGCAAAATCTGTTGGCGCTCTACAAATACCTGATGATGAGACATTCCTACTTTACAAACACTGCTAGTAGATCATCAGCGCTACAGAATCTGTTGGCACTATACAAATACCTGATGATGATGATAAGACATTCCTACTTAACAAACACTGCTAGTGGATCATCAGCACTGCAGAATATGTTGGCGCTATACACATACCTGATGATGATAAGACATTCCTACTTTACAAACACTGCTAGTAGATCATCAGCGCTGCAGAATCTGTTGGCGCTCTACAAATACCTGATGATGATAAGACATTCCTACTTTACAAACACTGCTAGTAGATCATCAGCGCTACAGAATCTGTTGGCACTATACAAATACCTGATGATGATGATAAGACATTCCTACTTAACAAACACTGCTAGTGGATCATCAGCACTGCAGAATATGTTGGCGCTATACACATACCTGATGATGATAAGACATTCCTACTTTACAAACACTGCTAGTAGATCATCAGCGCTGCAGAATCTGTTGGCGCTCTACAAATACATGATGATGATAAGACATTCCTACTTTACAAACACTGCTAGTAGATCATCAGCGCTGCAGAATCTGTTGGCGCTATACAAATACCTGATAAGACATTCCTACTTTACAAACACTGCTAGTAGATCATCAGCGCTGCATAATCTGTTGGCGCTATACAAATACCTGATGATGATAATAAGACACTGCTAGTAGATCATCAGCGCTGCAGAATCTGTTGGCGCTATACAAATACCTGATGATAAGACATTCCTACTTAACAAACACTGCTAGTAGATCATCAGTGCTGCAGAATCAGTTGGCGCTCTACAAATACCTGATGATGATAATAAGACATTCCTACTTAACAAACACTGCTAGTGGATCATCAGCACTGCAGAATATGTTGGCGCTATACAAATACCTGATAAGACACTGCTAGTAGATCATCAGCGCTGCTCTGCGTCCCCTTTTTCTGGTTTGCCGACTCCATATTTATCTCAGCTGAACAAAGAGTGAGAGGCAGACTATGTGCAATTCCACAAGTATATTGCAGAGGCTGTGATTACCCAGTGGTTGGTTTAATTGTCACAGCATTTGGTATTCAAACCACCAATTCCACACGGGGTTACTGGCTTATTCAAGGGCAGTTTGCACTTTTTGTGCAGGTGAAGCACACACGCAGCATTTGGCATTGAAACCACCAATTCCACAGGGGGTTTTCACTTTTTGTGCAGGTGAAGCAGGTATCAAGACCTGGGAAAGGCAGCATTGGGGAGTTTAACTAGGGTTGCCACCTCAGCCATGGTTTCCTGGACACTTATGAGTTACACATGCTGCAGGGTGTGCAGGAAGGAACATGTATATTCCGCACTATTCATATTCCGCCCTGCACACCCTGCAGCATGTGTAACTTATAAGTGTTCTGTATTTTAAGGGACTGATGGGAACCCTAAGTTTAACTCAATTTTATTTCTGTGCGTATGCCAAGGTTCTGTGTTGGCTTCCAAATAAAGCCTCTTTTTCAGCATATTCTTCTGTGACTTCTGGGCAGATATGGCAAATGGCGGCGTCTTCCTGTTTTCGGATGTTCTCTCATTTGGCAGACTTACGTCATGATACTCACAGGCACCAATTTTTCCTTCTCTAGGGCAAGGGGTTGTTTGCCACCCGAAGTATACGGAAGGGGGAGACAATATTTCAGGAGAAGCCCCTGGTGTCCTCACAGTTCCAGTGGAATGCATTATACAGGTACAGAGGTAAGGCTGCCATGGTGGATAAAAAGCAATAAATAAAATTCTTTTTGAGGATAAATCTATCTAGATGGTTTCTATTTAAGATATATTATAATCTAAAGGTTATTCATCCTGAAATAGAGATTAGTTTCTATTATATAGCAAAATGATATACATTAATGGCTGTAATGTGTAATATTTTTTGCCAAATTAATTCCATTAATCCCTTTTTTCTATCTTGAAGATATTATCACATATTATTGGTTTTGTAGTTCTCAAAACTGTGAATTTGTGTCAGAAGAAATAACTACATGCTCCTTCTCCACAAAATATTATAAAATTAACATACAGAGAAATAGACCTTTAAAGGGACATAATCGTAAAAGATAACTTTTGGGTTTCAGATAGAGCATACAATTTTCAAATTTACGTCTATTATCAGATTTGCTTCATTCCCTTGGAATCCTTGGTTGAAGGAGAGCAATGCTCTACTGGGGCCTAGATGAATACATTGGGTGAGACTGTGACAAGCAGCTAGCTCACAGTAGTGCATTGTTTCTGAGCCTACCTATGCAGGCTTTTTAACAATCGATACTAAGAGAACAAAGCAAATTTAGATAAGAGAAGTTAATTTTAAAATTGTTAAAAATTGAATGTTTTTTCTGAATCATGAAAGTTTAATTTTGACTTAAAGGGACATTATACACTCATTTTTTTTTTTGCATAAATGTTTTGTAGATAATCTATTTATATAGCCCATAAAGTTTTTTTTTTAAATTAATGTATAGTTTTGCTTATTTTTAAATAACATTGCTCTGATTTTCAGACTCCTAACCAAGCCCCAAAGTTTTATGTGAATACGCTCGACTACCTACTCCAGCTTGCTCCTGTTTGTGTAAAGGGTCTTTTCATATGCAAAAGAAGGGGGAGGGGAGTAGTGTCTATTACATGCAGTTATATGAAAATGAGTGTATACTGTCCCTTTAACTGTCCCTTTTAATGCCATTGCTCCCCTGCAAATCTATGTACACAGAATCAACTCATACAAAATTTCAAGAAGCTCACTGAATAGATAGATTGTTTGGAGTGGAATAGATCTGCACAAGGACCTACGTGTGAGGAGGAAGGGGCAAGCAGTAAAAATTAAAGGGACAATGAAACCCAAATTATTTTCTTTCGTGATTCTGATAGAGCATGGAACTTTTCTAATTTACTCCTATTATCAGTTTTTCTCTGGACAGTACCTTTTTTTTTTTTTTTTAAAGATTTTTTTTATTAAAGAATAAATGTGTACAACAGAAATATAAAATTCAACAACAAATGTTACAAATTAGTACAATGTCGGGTATACATGGAGTGGGGTAGATTGTTGATTTTTTACATTTTTTCTAATTTTTCTGTTCACATCCAGCGCCATTAGATCATTTTGTGATCAAGCATGCATTCAAAGTAAATATGCCTGAGTTGACCTTTCATTCTATTAATGAATATAGTAAAAGAGTAAGGAAAAGGAAAGACGACTGTAAAAAGATAAAGAGGAAGATGGGATGGGGGGGGCGGGGTAGGAGGGTCAGGGTATTTGTGTTTAATCCTCCAGCTCTACTGTCTAGTTTCACATTAAGTCCAGTTATACCATCATATTTGAACTCCACTCCATAAATCTAAAAGTTCTTAGTGGAATTGTATGTTGTTGGCTAGTGTAGGCGTTCTAATTGTAACATTACTGTGGTCTGAATATGCCAGTCCCGTATTGTCGGTGGGGTACTAGATTTCCATCTTTTTGGAATAAGTTTCTTGGCACTATTTAGCATTATAAAGAAGATACTTTTGTGTAGTTTGTTTTGTAATTTCGGGATCTGAAGAAACATCAGGTGGTGAAAATTAGGTGCAATATCTAAACCTAGTACAGAGGATATAGATCTGAAAACTGATCTCCAAAACTCCGCTATACAAGGACACTCCCACCATATATGCTGTATCGTACCCTCTTGTCCACATGCCCTCCAGCATCGGTCACTAATCTGGGAGTTGAGTTTATGTAATCAATATGGTGTTAAGTACCACCTACTGATGAACTTTATGTGCATCTATTGTATTGAGGCCGATGCCGAAGCAGTGGCCGCTATTCTAAATGATTTAATCCACATTGTATCATCCCCAACAGTGCCTAATTCCGCATTCCAAGATCTTACATAATTCGGCAATATTTTGTCATTCGGGAGCAGCATAATTTTGTATATTAATGAGAGAGTATGTCTAGGACAGTACCTTTTTTATTGATGGATGAATTTATCCACCAATCAACAAGGACAACCCAGGTTGTTCACCAAAAATGGGCCGGTGTCTAAACTTACATTCTTGCATTTCAAATAAAGATACCTAGAGAATCAAGAAAATTTGATAATAGGAGTAAATTAGAAAATTGCTTAAAATTTAATGCTCTATCTGAATCACAAAAGAAAAAATTTTGGTTCAGTGTCCCTTTTTAACCCCTTAATGACCACAGCACTTTTCCATTTTCTGTCCGTTTGGGACCAAGGCTATTTTTACATTTTTGCGGTGTTTGTGTTTAGCTGTAATTTTCCTCTTACTCATTTACTGTACCCACACATATTATATACCGTTTTTCTCGCCATTAAATGGACTTTCAAAATATACCATTATTTTCATCATATCTTATAATTTACTATAAAAAATATTATAAAATATGAGGAAAAAATGGAAAAAAACACACTTTTTCTAACTTTGACCCCCAAAATCTGTTACACATCTACAACCACCAAAAAACACCCATGCTAAATAGTTTCTAAATTTTGTCCTGAGTTTAGAAATACCCAATGTTTACATGTTCTTTGCTTTTTTTGCAAGTTATAGGGCCATAAATACAAGTAGCACTTTGCCATTTCCAAACCACTTTTTTTCAAAATTAGCGCTAGTTACATTGGGACACTAATATCTTTCAGGAATCTCTGAATATCCATTGACATGTATATATTTTTTTTTAGAAGACATCCCAAAGTATTGATCTAGGCCCATTTTGGTATATTTCATACCACCATTTCACCGCCGAATGCGATCAAATAAAAAGTGTTTTTTACTTTTTCACAAATTTTTTCACAAACTTTAGGTTTCTCACTGAAATTATTTACAAACAACTCATGAAATTATGGAATAAATGGTTGCAAATGCTTCTCTGGGATCCCCTTTGTTCATAAATAGCAGACATATATGGCTTTGGCTTTGCTTTTTGGTAATTAGAAGGCTGCTAAATGCCACTGCGCACCACACGTGTATTATGCCCAGCAGTGAATGGGTTAATTAGGGAGCATGTAGGGAGCTTCTAGGGTTAATTTTAGCTCTAGTGTAGTGTAGTAGACAACCCCAAGTATTGATCTAGGCCCATTTTGGTATATTTCATGCCACCATTTCACCGCCAAAAGCAATCAAATAAAAAAAAATTGTTCACTTTTTCAAACTTTAGGTTTTTCACTAAAATTATTTACAAACAGCTTGTGCAATTATGGCACAAATGGTTTTAAATGCTTCTCTGGGATCCCCTTTGTTCAGAAATAGCAGAAATATATGGCTTTGGCGTTGCTTTTTGGTAATTATAAGGCCGCTAAATGCTGCTGCGCATCACATGTGTATTATGGCCAGCAGTGAAGGGGTTAATTAGGTAGTTTGTAGGGAGCTTGCAGGGTTAATTTTAGCTTTAGTGTAGAGATCAGACTCCCACCTGACACATCCCACCCCCTGATCCCTCCCAAACAGCACTCTTCCCTCCCCCACCCCACAATTGTCCCCGCCATCTTAAGTACTGGCAGAAAGTCTGCCAGTACTAAAATAAAAGGTAAAAAAAATAAAAAAAATTTTTAAGCATATTTACATATGCTGCTATTTAGGGTCCCCCCTTAGCCCCCAACCTCCCTGATCCCCCCAAAATAGCTCCCTAACCCTCCCCCTCTGCCTTATTGGGGCCATCTTGGGTACTGGCAGCTGTCTGCCAGTACCCAGTTTGCAAATAAAAATGTTTATTTTTTATTATTTGTTTCTGTAGTGTAGCTTCCCCCCCACAGTCCAATACCCCACCAGCCAAACCGATCACCAAAATAAACATATTAACCCCTTTGATCCCCACTTCTAACAAAAAAACTTTCTGTAGCGTAGTGGTTCCCACCCGCTCCCTCCCCGTGCACGCGCCCACCCGGCCTCCCCGTGCACGTGCGCGCGTCCCCGATCCCGCCCCCCTCCGCATCACAAAGGCCATCAATGGCCGCCACCCACCTCCCACACCGGCTCCCACCCACCAACGAACGTAGCCGTTAATGTCCGGTGCAGAGAGGGCCACAGAGTGGCTCTCTCTGCACCGGATGGCTACAAATGGTTATTGCAGGATGCCTCGATATCGAGGCATCACTGCAATAACCGGAAAGCAGCTGGAAGCGAGCAGTATCGCTTCCAGCTGCTTTCCACACCGAGGACGTGCAGGGTACGTCCTCAGGCGTTAACTGCCTTTTTTTTGAGGACGTACCCTGCACGTCCTCTGTCATTAAGGGGTTAAATGTACGGTTATTGTTTTTGTTAAATAAAACAAAATTGTTATTAAGGTAATCGTTAGTTTTAATTTAACTAAAGAAAATTATTTCAATTGTTATTATTAAAGTGATATTAAATCCTAGCGTTTGGGAAACGCTAGGATTTACCAGTGAAACAAATAAAGGGGACTTTCAGTCATGAAGTATAAAATACTTCATTCTGAAATTTCCTTTATTTGTCTGAAGCGTTTGCTGCACTGAGCTTCACAAGCAGCACGCGGCAGAACGCTATTTTGCTGTGAGTTGATCTTAGCCAATAGCGTGCTAGCTATCCAGCATGGCGATAGCTGGCCCGCACGGCTATTGGTTAAAAGGTATGAACGTCACCTCACCGCAAAATAGCGTTCTGCTGTGGGCTGCCTGAGGAGCTCAGTGCGGCAAACACTTCATGCAAATAAAGGAACTTTCAGCATGAAGTTTTTTATACTTCATGACGGAAAGTCCTCTTTATATGTTCCACTGGTAAATCCTAGCGTTTCACAAACGCTAAGATTTACTATCACTTTAAGGTAATCATTATATTTCTCCTTCCAGTACAGCTGAAAAGTTGATTAAATCTGAGTAACATATTAAACTGGAGATAGCTCACCCCCCAATAATTTGATTCATTTCAATGATCTATCTCTGCATATCTAATGATATGTAACCAAATCAGTAATGGTCTGATATAACTGGAAATGGGGAGGTAGAGAACTGGCACTAGATGCAGTGTAAAATAGTGGAATAAAGGAGTTTAATCCGGTGCTAACCCTACAAAAATGTAACTGTACAAGAATGGGGTTTATGTAGCACTGATTCCTACTATAGGTATATTAAAAAAATTAATTTTTATTCAGTAATAGTAAAAAAGTTTTAACACAAAGACCTTATTATAAAATAATACCCAAAACAACTTAAAGTCACCTCTCTCCACATTGATAAAGGCTGAAATGCACAGCCGAAACGCGTTTGTGTCCTATGTAAGCACCTTGGTGCACAATTTGGTTTTATTACTTAGTTGTCTCTGTCACCTGAAGCCGAGGGAGCAGTTATCGGCCAGGAAACAGGGGGACAAGGTGACTTTAAGTTGTTTTGGGTATTATTTTATAATAAGGTCTTTGTGTTAAAACTTTTTAACTATTACTGAATAAAAATTCAATTTTTTAATATACCTATAGTAGGAATGAGTGCTACATAACTCTTGAGGTTCTTTTACCTTTACTTGTACTGATATAACTGGAAACATAATCTGAAAAGTTGTTTTTCTAAAAATGAAAACCAGGATTTTGATCGATTTAAATCAAATTCACCCTGAAGGCAGCGCAGCCGTCTGGTGTGTCAGTATATTTATGAAAATCTTAGTAGTGCTATCCAAATAATATATATAAGTTTATGGCAGGGTTATAAACACAATACAAAGAAATAGAAACCCTTATCAACCATGCACCTACTAGACCATACAATTAATATAAATATCTGAATTCTTTTATTTAGTTAATATCCATAAACATATTGAACTATATTTGCAGTAAAAGGAAACTAAATAAAAGTTTATATGCGTTAAAACCAACTCTTAAGATATGCTATTCTTCTTACAAAACCCAGAAAGATATACCTTCACAATTCAGCCTTTTATTTATTTAACACAATGGGACTAAAAACCTTTAACATCCAAACAATACAATTCTAAACAGTGTTTATAAAACAATAGGATAATATATATTCTGCTATTTAACTGCAATTTATCCCAATACAAAATTAACTGACAATATCAGAACTTGCATAGATGAGTTACTTGGTCAATCAGACGCAGATTTAAACAATATATATATAGGCTGTGAAATGCTAATTAAAACACACTGTTTCTTTAAATCTATTAAATACAAATTGACTATGCATATAACTTATCTTACAAAACCTTGAATACGTTACCAAAGTAAAAAGCAGTCGATATCCAATATTTCTTGGTAGGAATTATTTTACCTCAGATCACCAATAAGTGTATATCGCAATCAATGAGAAGGGTAGATTAGCTTTGCTCAAGTAAAGTGGTATCTCGCGTCCAGCAGGAACCAGTTACAAGTTTTAGCTTCAGCAGAAAATCTCTCTCTTTCTCTCCATTGCATTCACTTTTTATTTGGTTTTCCCATCACTGGTAAATTGTGGGTGGCCCTGCGGGAGCTGACCTTCCCATTGGTTATCTGGGAAGTCTAAATCGGATTGGCCCTTGGAAATTTCATTTTTAACAACCAGAGAGAACCTTCTGGCTGTAGTTCTCACAACATAACACCAGGTGGCAGCAGACGTACAAACAAACAAATACAACAAGACCATCTCTAACATTTTTAAGCAAGTTAAAAAAAAATTTCTTTCATAAAATGGTTATTTAATCAGATCACACTCTCTGCATTAATCATATATAACCCCAATTACAGATGGTTAATATTAGGTTATTTTTTTCTGATTATTCTGATACCAAATATGTTATATTATTAACATTTTATTTTATTTAGGTAATTTAATACTGCTAATTATTAGTTTAAAATGCATTACAATGTTATCGGTATCCTGGCATTTATATGTGAATAATAGCTTATTTTTAATTCAGTATTGTACTGTATTCCAAGTGAATCCTGTCTATGTAGATCTGAAATAAAAATAAATGTTAATAATCACTTCTCTTCAGGTCCATAAACATCTATTCATGTTCTTAAACACACAGAGGCTAAGATATTCATGCTTTCAAAACATACACATATATATACATATATATATATATATATATATATATATATATATATATATATATATATATATATATATATATATATATATATATATATATATATATATATATATATATATATATATATATATATATATATATATATATATATATATATATATATACATCTCATATCCATTAAAATATATACAGTTGTCTTGAAATCATAATGTAAGTCATGGGCCTTCACTGTATTATCCTAACATTCTAACTTTTCAGTAACTTCAGTTGCCAGACTTTTTGTCTCATACTCACCACATGGGGTCAATCCACGAGTAGTTGTAAAAGTCTTAATGCAGCATATTTCCTGTTTAGCTAGTAGTGCAGATGTGTATTTGATGTTTAAGGATGATTAACACCTATGTGTATAAAAGCTGTTTCTCTATGATTTTGATCAGTTCCAAGATGGGTATTTCAGACATTTCGTCTCCATATATTTTGTGTGGTGTTACCTATCTGACAATCTATCCTCTTAATTTGCCTTTTATGACTCATCCTGTTCTCTTTCAAAATTACTTCCCCCAACATTCCTCTAAGTGACTGTATTAAATTGGGCAGGCCAAATGTTCCATTGTATCAAAGTGCTGTCATTTAACATTGGTTCCCAGGCAATCATACAGAGGTTCCTGAAACTGTGTTAATTTTAGTTCCTTGCTAAATTATACAATTGCATAATTTAACATATTGAGTGTGTGAGATCTCTTGTGTAATTGAAGAAATGGGAGAGAACTGAACCTGTCCTACAGACCATGTTCATATCCACAGATCTATTAAATAAAGACAAATATACCTCTATATATTATTTAATAATATTTCAAATACCTTGACAGGTGCAGGGACGTTATTTGAGGTTTGTTTTGCGGGGCAGTAAAGCTTTCTGTATGTGACTACTCTGAAGCAAAATATCAAAATATTCAAAGCAACATTATCTGTCTGACTTGGTCACAATTCAAAGATTAACTTCTATTTGTTATCAGCTTGCAGAGAGCAGTTCTGTGTGAAAATGTAACAATGATCACAAATCCACCCCACCCCCTAATTAACCTCTCTCTCTGGCACTATCACTGTTCTCTCTTTCACCCTGAACTGACTGTTCTATTTAATGTCTTTGTGATATGACAGAATTACTGACGGTGTAGTCACTAACCTGTAGACAAGCCCATGCCTATACTAACCCCAGGCCTTGTTAGTTATTTGTGTATTATCATGATCTGTGGTGAACTGTCACCATATTTGTTTTATCTTTGGCTGTATTGTCGGTTTCCACAGCTTGTGATCACTGCCTGCGATCTTTGGAGACAGCGGAGGAGAATGCCCAGAGACTGTCTGGAAATGTCCATATGATGCTGCCATACCCTGAGCTTTGCACTATCCAGAACGGGCGCCACCAGCAGTGCCCACGCTGCCAGGTACTAAATACATGGGGTACAAGTCTAACATAAACAAATTAGCACACCTGATAACGTGTCTCATCCAAATGCTGTACAATATAATTCTCTAAATCCTCGCTGAAACAAAATGTGTAACAAACTAGCTTCTTTCTTGAACCAACAAAATATTTATAGGAACCTTTTAGGGCCTAGTCCGTAAGCAACGTATATTTTATTTTCAGCTAGGGTGTGCATTAAAAAAATAAATAAAAAAATTCAAGTTTACTTCCATTATCTAAATGTGTTTATTTGCACACTTTCTGCGACACCAGCTCCTCCTGAGCATGTGCAAGAGTTCACAGTATATACGTATATGTGCGTATGATTGGCTGATGACTGTCGCATGATACAAGGGGCAGGGAAAATGGAAGTAACTGAAATTTGTCAGAAATAAACTCTTCTGCTCAATTGAAATTCCATCTAAGGGCTGAAAAAGCTTGACAATCTAAGCTTTGCCAGTCCCGATGTTAAAATCCATGTTGATATTCGCAGGGGCTGCCCTTAGGGAATTATCTAAAAAGGGTCTCTTCCTGTGAGATATCTCCCCTATAAAGTAATGGTGCTTGGTGGAAAAGGAATCTTAGCTGGGGAGGGTGAAGTTAGCAGTGTTTTTTTTGAGGATAATACGTTTTTGATTTTTTTTTTCTTTCAAATATTTGACACAATCTCAACACCTTTTAGTTTGTGAGAAAAAAACAGCGAGATCTGTAGGGGGAAAATGTTTGAGACTACGCCAGACCTGGTGGAGAAATTTCAGAGACACCCTTGGAACGCTCATGTTCAGCCCACTAGCAGAAGAGGGGAAACTGATTTAACAATAAGGAAAACAATAAGCTGTACATTTCATATTATGAATATTATTTTCACATTTTGCATGTGCAGTGTAGTTTTGTTAAAATTTTTACTGTGCACCTTAAACTATTTTTTTCCTGTGTAATTTCAATATGAATTTAAATGTTTCCTTAAAAAAAATTTTAATTCTATTTTTTTCTTTAACAACAATTTTGTTATAATTTTTAATGAGATTAAACGATACAATTTTTTACTGCATATTTTTTTAAATATTGAATCATTTTTATGATTTTTTTGTTGAGCCCTATTGTAATGTACGCATCACCTTCCCATACTTAAAGGGACATGAAAACCAAACATTTTCTTTCATGATTCAGATAGAACATACAATTTTAAATAACTTTCCAGTTTACTTCTATTATCAAATTTGCTTCATTCTCTTTGTATCATTTGTTGAAGGAGCAGCAATGCACTACTGGTTTCTAACTGAACACATGGGTGAGCCAATGACAATTGTTTTATATATAAATATATGCAGCCACCAATCGGCAGCTAGAACCTTGGTTCTTTGCTGCTCCTGAGCTTACCTAGATAAACCTTTCAGCAAAGGAAAACAAGAGACTAAAGCAAATTAAATATTAGTAAATTGAAAAGTTGTTTAAAATTGTATGTTCTGTCTAAATCATGAGAACATTTTTTTGTGTTTCATGTCTCTTTAAAGGGACATAAACCCCACATTTTTCTTTCAAGAGTAAAATAGTTCATGCAATTTTAAACAGCTTTTCAATTTTACTTCGATTATAAAAATTTTTTGGGGGTTCCGGTGGGCGGTGACATCAGAAAGGCGCGGAGACGGCGCACGCTCCGATATTAGCTCCAACCGCCAGTCACAGGCTCTAGGCCCATAACGAAGCCGAGCAAGAGTACCACACAGAGAGTGCTACAAACTGACTCTTGTGTGTAAGCCCCTAGCAGGCTACGCTCAGAGGGTACGTGACGCAGAGGTACCAACAGCACTACACCGAAACCTGTCAAGCATGCGAAGCTCTATCGCAGGAGCAGCACCATTTTTGGTTACAGATCTCACGCTTACAAGTCTGATATAACAACGAAGAAAAGTCCCACTGTTTCCGCTATATGTTTGATGCACAGTCCGGAGTGGGGGAATGCTTATATAATGGACATGGGTATGTGTACAGTAAAACTAGTCTGGGTGCATGAAATGTGCTAAACGCTTTATAGTGGAGGATGAATATGCTATAAAGGGCTGGGATGACTGAATATCGAACAATATGCCTAATTTGCCTAAATTGTGATTCCCTATATGAAAAGTCAGCACAAAGGAATGAAAAATAAGAAAGCGAAACATAAGTGACAACGTGGAAAATGACTTTTTCTTGCTGGTTAACTGTTTCCAATGTAAACATTGTTGAATATGTTCCTTTTTCTTTGCATTACGCTGGGGGCCTTATGCTGTGAAGAAAGATAGTATGGAAATATCACATACAAAGCATTTAGGCTGGGACTTTTGAATTCAGAGTGATTTAGTCAGGTACTAGATAAATTGCCCCAGTGAAGAAACTGTTACACGTATACTTAATTCTGCGGGACTTGCACCCATAAGATCTAACTGATCCTGTACTAGAACTTGGGGTCAAATACACAGCTTATATCTGAGGTGTGACCAAGGGAGTACTTCTGTAAGAGTAAAGCCCAGTCTGGGCACTATTGGAGTAACGTCTATATAAAGCTCCACTCTACTAAAGAGAAGAAGAGAACAAAATTAACCATTCAGGATGCCTAGCGTGTAAGTCTGGGATTATTTTAGAACAGGGTTGTCTTGTTTGGCTCGAGAAGAACCCAGTGAAGACGCTGGCACCAGGTCTGACTTGGCATCTGCAAGGCCTGCTGGACTTTCTCTATATAGTATTTGTTTTTATCTGGATCTGCTTATATATAATGTAGGAATGGTGGAATTGTGCTTAAAAAGATCTGAAGCAATGTGTTGTAGGTATTACAGATTATATACAGAAGACTGACATTTAACCGAGTAGTAAGCATAGTTAGGACCGTTTCATTTGTACAATACTACGTCTCTAGTGATTGACTGCTGAGTCTAATAGTTAGTAATACTGTTTGAGCAGTCAGTTATATAAGTAAAAAAAGGTATTTTCAGTTTTTGAGTATTACTACTGAAAAGGACAGTTAGTGTGAAGTGGTGTCTGAACAAAACCGGTAAACTAAAAAACATATATCTTTGACACAATAAAGAGTCCCTTTTTTCTATGTAAAATCATAGGCCCACTAGGGTTAGATCTTGTTTTAGATAGATCTGTAATATACCATATCTGTTAATGATTTGTTTAGAAGCAGAATGTATCTAAAGCTAGACTGATGTACCCTGCTTAAAAGGCTATGGCAACTCAAAACAGACGATTATAGACTCTGCATAAGGGAAAAAGAGAGAAACAGCGGGGCGAGACTATTAGATTTACTGCATTTGATATTATAAAATATCTGTTAAAAGAATTTTTTACCCTCGAGGTTTAAAGGATCTTATATTCTTCAGTCAAAAGTGTCACAGTTAGTATAGCTAAACTGTGGTAAGTCTAGACCGATCAGAGAATAATATAAAAGCTATTTTGTAGATTGCATATAAAGATTTGATATTCTACATATCTGAGTAACAAGTTCAGACAGGAGTCGTATACATATAGAGTGCTGAATAAGATGTTTAATTAAGTAGCACATAATGTTGGTTTTGATTGTATAGGATATATTTAAGAGCCTCTTTCATTTTGTTAGGGCTAAAATCTGTCTCCTGTAGACTTGTGCTACACCATATTTGTTTGCGATATTATAGAACAAGAATTTATTGAATGCTAGATTGATGCACTCTGCTTAAAAGTTTTTATAATAATTTTCCGCAGCTGAATTTAGATCCTGCTCAAGGGACATAGAGTGAAAACGTTTAAATAAGCTACACAATTTAGAAGGGAATAAGGATTTCCACATGATTGTATGAGAAATAATTGAGAGTGTATTTATAGTTAAAAGTACTATAGGAGGAATATAGCTAAACTGTGATAAGTTTAGCAAAGATAGAGTTCAAAATAGGAATTAGATGAGGTTTTTTTTTTCTCACTACAACCACTGGTACACAGTTTGTCACATTTCATACAGTTTTTTTTTTTTTCACACTTTTATGGACACAAAACCTTAATCACCAATTTTCACTGTTAGAGGCCGGTGCAGTGACCTCTTATCGCTATCTTCCATTGTTTGGGGGTTCCCCCCCCCTCTTTTCACTCTCTCACCACCTCCTTCCCACACCTTTTTTTTCTTCTTTTTTTCTCCCCTCCTTTTGCTTCCCAGGTTAAGTCAAAGGGAACGGCGATTCTAGATGGATACATTTGTTCATAATCAAAAAGATAAGTTGCCAGCTGTCATAGCAGCTAAAAATAGAGAAAGAAACAAGAATAAAAATATGTTGGGCTGCAACTAACGATTATTTTCATAATCGATTAATCGGCCGATTATCTTTTCGATTAATTGACTAATCGGATAAAAAAATAAAAACATTTTTTTCTCTATTTAAAATAAAATCCACATACTGAGTGTTATAAATATAAACTTCTGACTAAAACTTTACATTAAAACAACTGTTGGTCCAATGTTTTAAGCAGCAGAACACATTTTTATAATTAAGCAAAACAAAACCACAAACTGTTTGAAAAGAGGTAGAACTAGTAATAGGTAGACTACCACTGTTTATAACATTCGGTTATTCACTCTTTCAGAAACTTTGCATTGAAATGCAAAAATGTCAACATGTCCACATGTTCCTGGCTCTCTTTTTTGCAAGCTATTTTGCCTACAGCAGAGAAGAGGCGCTCAGATGGTGTTGAGGTGCCTGAGATGCATAAGTAGGGTTTTGCCAATTTCACCAAGGTGGGCTATTTATCTTTGTTAGTTTTCCATCAATGCAAGGGGCCTCTCAACAAAGTAAGCCTGGACTTCATTTTAACATAACAATATCTTGAATATCTATATGCAGTGGTAAATATAACCATCTATAAAGGTTAGGGGGGGGGGGGGGGAATATCTAGTCCGCTCTTAAAATAGCAGACATATACTTACAGAGGTTGAATTATGACTTCTATTTTATTTCTCGGTTGCGCATAAGACAGGAGTAGTTTTAAACTTAAAAAGAAACTCATAGTGTCCTAAAAAAGTGAAAAGTAAGCGTCTGTAGATGTCCTTTAGGCTAAGGGCATAACCATAAAACGCAATACCATGTGCAGGAGCTCATCGGAGTGAAGCAGCTGGTGCTGTGCACAGACCAACTAATTGCAAACCAACTAATCGATTATGAGATTCGTTGACAACTATTTTCATAATCGATTATTAACAATTATGCCGATTAGTTGTTGCAGCTCTAAAAATATGACTGAACCATTGCAAGAGAATACAGATAGTACTCAAATTTCTGCTCTATTGATGCCCCAGTTTGACAATCTTAGATTAAAGCTGTCAGCAGTTTCTAATGAATTTAAACAATTCAATGTGAGAATAGGAGAAGCAGAAAATAGAATTTCTAAGTTAGAGGATAAGTTGACTATTAAAAGTAATATGATTGATGGACAAAACATAAAATTACAAGAAAGAGCTGACGCAGGAGAAGGCAGATCAAGAAGAAATAATCTAAGATTCATAGGTAAACACCTGAAAAATATGCAAAACAAGACCTAGAAGTGCTGATTACTAAAGAAATACCAAGAAAATGAGGTGTACATAGGGAAGGATCAGAAATCAGAGCTGAGCGAGTCCATAGACTTGGTTTCAGCAAGCAATATTCAGATGAGGAGTCCTCTAACAGTCTTATCTCCAGACCTGCAATAGCTAAATTCTTCAACTATAAGGACAAAGTTGAAATTTTAAAACATTTCAAAAAACTATCTGAGCCACTTATATTGGAAGACAGAAACGTCCTTATTTTCCAAGATTTTTCTATGGAAACCTCCAATAAAAGGAAAATAATGTCACAATTATGCTCGCAATTTACCCAAAAAAGGATGTCAGGCTTTTGTAGTTTACCCCCCAGTATTAAAAGTAAGGGGGTGTAAGGATGGCTTTAAATCCTTCCAGAATAGTGAAGAAGCCAGACAGTATCTTGTTAAAAATTGTCATGATGTATGATTTAGTATTAGACGGTGTTAATTCTCTTTTTAATTTTTTTTTTGTCCCCTTCTCTTGTGCGTGCATTTCTATATCAGCCTTCTCCCTTATAAAAGATTTAATAAAATTATTCCCATATCCCCAGCAGCTAAAGAAAATGATTTTGAATTTAAATTTGATGATCCCAGAATAATACTATGGCTCCCAATATAAGGTCCTCATTATACCTCACTTCATGGAATGTTGGTATTGTGTCCCCAATTAAAAGAAAGACAATCCTTAAAGGGACAGTTTACTCAAAAAATGTCTCCCATTTAATTTGTTCCCAATGATCCACTTTACCTGCTGGAGTGTATTAAAATATTTACAAGTATTTCCAATAGCCTTATATTAGCAATTTAAATAGTATATTTAGCCTGTGGTATCCCCACCCATCCTGAAAGTTTTTGGTCTCGAGGCCAAGCTCTGTTAACACAGCGAGTAGAAGAAATTACACTCCCAGTGGGTTATAGAAGATATAAGGTAATAAAATGTTAATTTTTCCATTGTTCTCTCTAAGTACTGGTGATTGGTTTATGGACAGATATAAGATAAATAAGCATGTATATGTACACAATGTGATAAAGTAATGAGATCTGATTATACCTACAAGCTCAATCCATTGTATTAGGTTGTGGCTTCAAAACACAAAATCAGCTAATTCATATACACAAATAAGCCTTAAAAAAACAAATCTCATACATTTTATACTCTGCAACTGGAAAAACAAGTAATTGGAAACACATTAAGAGAAAAACTATTTTATAGTATACTGCCCCTTTAAACACCTTAAATTAAGTACTGATATTGCCTTCTTACAGGAAGTCAGACTCTCCGCTGCATAATTAGTTAAATTAAAAGTTAATTGGGTAAAATAAGTATTTGCTACCCCTTGCACTGAAAGAAAAAAGGGAGTAGCCATCCTACTTAGTAAAAATTTAGCCTACAAAATACTGGAAATTAAAATAGACGATAATGCACGTTATCTTATTATTAAAATAGGTCTACACATTATGTAATGTTTATGGCCCAAATAATTTGGACCCAGAATTCTGGGTTAAACTCCAGTTGTTACTGCTGATTTACACAGAAATGAATCTGATAATTGCTGGTGATTTTTAATTTAGCTCCCAGATTCCCATTAGATAGAAAAAGTACAAAAGGCAGGGAAAAAGACTATAGAATAACAAAGGAAATGAGAATTTTACACACACTCAAAAAAACACTTAAAGTGTTTGATATATAGAGAATACAATACCGGATCATAAAAGATAAACGTGTCTATCGAAATCGTTATCACTCTCTAGGATTGATTTTTTCTTAATAGCCGATTCCCTCTTAAAGGGACAGTCTACCATAGAATTGTTGTTGTTTATAAAGATAGTTAATCCCTTTATTACCCATTCCCCAGTTTTGCATAACTAACACAGTTATATTAATATACTTTTTACCTCTGTGATTACCTTGTATTTAAAGGGCCATTATACACTCATTTTTTCTTTGCATAAATGTTTTGTAGATGATCTATTTATATAGCTCATCAAGTTTTTAGTATTTTTTAATGTATAGTTTTGCTTATTTTTAAATAACATTGCTCTGATTTTCAGACTCCTAACCGAGCCCCAAAGTTTTATGTGAATACCGTCAGCTACCTTCTCCAGCTTGCTCCTGTTTGTGTAAAGGGTCTTTTCATATGCAAAAGAAGGGGGAGGGGGGAGTGTCTGATATTTCCCACTTGCAGTGGGCTTTCCAACTACCTTTTCAACAGAGCTAAACTGTTAGCTTCTAAGTAAGTTTTTAAACCGTTTTATACTGGATGTTTATATCAGTATCTGTGCATCTTATTCTTTATAGTAGTGTCTATTACATGCAATTATATGAAAATGAGTGTATACTGTCCCTTTAGGAACCTTCTTCCAGCCCCCGATCACATGACTGTGACTGTTTATTATCTATTGTCTTGCAGTTAGCATTGTGTTGTGCTAAATCTTAATTAACCCCCTGTGCCTGTACACCGTGTTATCTATATGGCCCACGTGTACTTTCTGTCTTTGTGTTAAAAAAGGAATTGAAAAAGCATGTGATAAGAGGCAGCCCTCAAGGGTTTAGAAATTAGCATATTAGTCTGCCTAGGTTTATTTTTAACTAAGAATACTAAGAGAAAAAAGCAAATTTGATGATAAAAGTAAATTGGAAAGTTGATTAAAATACATGTCCTATCTGAATAATGAAAGTTTAATTTTGGCTAGATTGTCCCTTTAAGACCGATATAAAGGACTTTGTAGTCTCTGACCATGCCCCTATTACTCTAGAAATTATTTTGGATAATAATAATAAAACAAGAGGTTTTATTTTCCCAATTACATGCTGAAAAACGCATCCTTTGTAGCCATGTTGAAAGAAAAATGGAATATTTTACTCAATTTGAATAGAGAGTATATAGATAGGGCAGAAATCTTTTGGGAAACAGCCAAAGCTGTATTAAGGGGAGAAATAATAAGCTATATGACCACATTAAAAAAAGAGAACGAGAAGGGAGGAACAACTGACTAATATGTATAATAGATATCTTCAGTGTGCTTCCAAGAATAACTGGTCTAGATATATCAAGGCAAAACAAGAAAGAGATATATTTTATACACAAGAATCTATCAGAGAGGATCTCAAAATTAAAGCAAAGTTTATGAAATTTGGGAATAAAACAGGTAGTTGTCTAGCGAAACTAGTTAAGTCTGAAAACAAAACTAATATAATATCTTCATTAAGAGTAGGGGACACATACACATATGACCCAAAAGAAATTAATGAGATCTTTTATCAAATATTTCATAAATTTGATAGTGCTTGCGAGATAAACAAAATTAATAAGAAGCTGTTTTGGGATTCTATAGTTACTCCTAAAATATCACCTGAAGAATCTGAAGATATTAATCAACCTATTACAGAAGAGGAAGTAGAAATAACCATTAACAAAATTAATTTAAATAAAGCACCTGGGCCGGACTATCTGCCAGCAGAATTTTATAAAATATCAAGCCCAGGACCACGACAAGGTCTCCCCCTTCCTGGGACCTTAAACCAGCACCCACATAATGCATGCTTCCAAACAAACCAACTGGGAACCAACAAGGCCTACTGGGCTGAAACGCGTAGATTTGCTCAATTGTGTACTATCTGTGTACTCCCTGTGTTTAATTTGGTTATAGTAGGTGAGGTGCATCAAGCCGTTTATGATATTCTAAGCGGAACACATATGCTTAATCCCTCACCCAGGATCTATATACCAATTTTTCACGTAAACTTTATTACTGGATCTAGCCACATCAAGCTTTTTGGCAATACACCTGACTCACACGGTGATTCAGTCTGTGACCTTCAACATCGAAACAGGTATTAGGACCTGCAGGTACAGCCATAAAGGAATTTGCGGCTGCCAGCAAATACCTCGGTCCCAGGACCTACCTGAATCTCCTCTGAGGCACTGCAATCACTGCAAATACACCTTGATACTGCCGAATCCGGCGACTCTACAACTCTGAAGTTTGCAAGTTCTTCTTTCTGTTTCAAAGTACCGTATTGGATACCTCCGATCCAGAGCTCTGCATAAAATACCTTCACTAAACGGGACTCCAACATTACAAGGGACGGTAATCCCTAATACAAAGTGAGGGTAAAATTGTACATTCTAGTGGAAGAGAACTGATTTATATTTGCGGCATATTGCCAGTAACAAAGTTGTAAACATTTAACAATTAGTTATATGTTCATATGTTTTATAATATGTATTTCCTGGTTTTAACTTGATGATTTTTATTGTTATTTACTCATTATACCTGGTGCCGGCACCCTTGTATATATTTTTAACCTGTTTCATTCATAAAATATCAAATTATTCATTAAATATAAAAAATCAAATTATTTTTAATAGTTTGTGTATAACACTACATCTAACATTTTCTACATATATTCGCTCTTTATCTAATATCACCTATACTCTAATCCAGAATTCATTTATACTACTTCCACACTCACTAAGTGTTTTTAGAATTAACGATCAACACTAACATATTGTATTCACATATAACACTGACTGAACACTGCCCTACGCCATTTGCACACCTATATTAGAATCACACGATTCTTCCACATTTAATATTATATAGTATCGCTAAGCTTTCATTAGCGCTACCCAATCAATATTCTTTGTATTAACCTCCCAGGGTGACACAGGCTTTTGTAATCTCCCCTATGTAAATACAAAACGCAGGAATGGACCGTATTCACAGACTGGACTGGGTACACATCCTAAGCCACAGCAAACTCCACAGCCCTGAACACTGACAGACAGCTGCAAAGTTCCCAGCAACCCAGGCAGTTAACCCCAGAGCAACCTGGGTGACAGGTCCTTTGGCGCCAAATGTAACTGACGTCCCCCAGTTTTGCTTTTAAACATTGCTGTGAATCTGCTGGCTAGTGCTGGGTTTTCTGTGTGTTGTGTTAATAATGTTTGTAATGCTCCCCTGCGGACCTGTCACCCAGGTTGCTCTGGGGTTAACTGCCTGGGTTGCTGGGAACTTTGCAAATTTGTAAAATATATTAAATTATATATATATATATATATATATATATATATATATATATATATATATATATATATATATATATATATATATATATATATATATATATATATATATATATATATATATATATATATATATATATACATACAGGGAGTGCAGAATTATTAGGCAAGTTGTATTTTTGAGGATTAATTTTATTATTGAACAACAACCATGTTCTCAATGAACCCAAAAAACTCATTAATATCAAAGCTGAATAGTTTTGGAAGTAGTTTTTAGTTTGTTTTTAGTTATAGCTATTTTAGGGGGATATCTGTGTGTGCAGGTGACTATTACTGTGCATAATTATTAGGCAACTTAACAAAAAACAAATATATACCCATTTCAATTATTTATTTTTACCAGTGAAACCAATATAACATCTCAACATTCACAAATATACATTTCTGACATTCAAAAACAAAACAAAAACAAATCAGTGACCAATATAGCCACCTTTCTTTGCAAGGACACTCAAAAGCCTGCCATCCATGGATTCTGTCAGTGTTTTGATCTGTTCACCATCAACATTGCGTGCAGCAGCAACCACAGCCTCCCAGACACTGTTCAGAGAGGTGTACTGTTTTCCCTCCTTGTAAATCTCACATTTGATGATGGACCACAGGTTCTCAATGGGGTTCAGATCAGGTGAACAAGGAGGCCATGTCATTAGATTTTCTTCTTTTATACCCTTTCTTGCCAGCCACGCTGTGGAGTACTTGGACGCGTGTGATGGAGCATTGTCCTGCATGAAAATCATGTTTTTCTTGAAGGATGCAGACTTCTTCCTGTACCACTGCTTGAAGAAGGTGTCTTCCAGAAACTGGCAGTAGGACTGGGAGTTGAGCTTGACTCCATCCTCAACCCGAAAAGGCCCCACAAGCTCATCTTTGATGATACCAGCCCAAACCAGTACTCCACCTCCACCTTGCTGGCGTCTGAGTTGGACTGGAGCTCTCTGCCCTTTACCAATCCAGCCACGGGCCCATCCATCTGGCCCATCAAGACTCACTCTCATTTCATCAGTCCATAAAACCTTAGAAAAATCAGTCTTGAGATATTTCTTGGCCCAGTCTTGACGTTTCAGCTTGTGTGTCTTGTTCAGTGGTGGTCGTCTTTCAGCCTTTCTTACCTTGGCCATGTCTCTGAGTATTGCACACCTTGTGCTTTTGGGCACTCCAGTGATGTTGCAACTCTGAAATATGGCCAAACTGGTGGCAAGTGGCATCTTGGCAGCTGCACGCGTGACTTTTCTCAGTTCATGGGCAGTTATGTTGCGCCTTGGTTTTTCCACACGCTTCTTGCGACCCTGTTGACTATTTTGAATGAAACGCTTGATTGTTCGATGATCACGCTTCAGAAGCTTTGCAATTTTAAGAGTGCTGCATCCCTCTGCAAGATATCTCACTATTTTTTACTTTTCTGAGCCTGTCAAGTCCTTCTTTTGACCCATTTTGCCAAAGGAAAGGAAGTTGCCTAATAATTATGCACACCTGATATATGGTGTTGATGTCATTAGACCACACCCCTTCTCATTACAGAGATGCACATCACCTAATATGCTTAATTGGTAGTAGGCTTTCGAGCCTATACAGCTTGGAGTAAGACAACATGCATAAAGAGGATGTTGTGGTCAAAATACTCATTTGCCTAATAATTCTGCACTCCCTGTATATAATATTTTTTTTTTTTTTTTTTTTTTTTTTTTTAGATACAGCTGTATGCAAAAGTTTAAACACCCCTGACAATTTACATGATTTTCATTTATAAATAATTGGTTGTTTGGATCAGCAATTTCATTTTAATCTATCAAATAACTGAAGGACACAGTAATATTTCAGTAGTGAAATGAGGTTTATTGGATTAACAGAAAATGTGCAATATGCATCAAAACGAAATTAGACAGGTGCATAAATTTGGGGACCGCAACAGAAATATTGCATCAATATTTAGTAGAGCCTCCTTTAGCAGAAATAACAGCCTCTAGGCGCTTCCTATAGCCTGTAATGAGTGTCTGGATTCTGGATGAAGGCATTTTGGACCATTCCTCCTTGCAAAACATCTCCAGTTCAGTTAAGTTTGATTGTTGCCAAGCATGGGGACTGGGATGGCCATTCCAGAACATTGTACTTGTTCCTCTGCATAAATGCCAGAGTAGATTTTGAGCAGTGTTTTGGGTTGTTGACTTGTTGATATATCCAGCTCCGGCGTAACTTCAACTTTGTGACTGATTCCTCAACATTATTCTCAAGTATCTGCTGATATTAAGTAGAATCCATGTAACCCTCCACTTTAACAAGAGTCCCAGTACCGGCACTGGCCACACAGCACCACAGCATGATGGAACATCTACCAAATTTTACTGTGGCTAGCAAGTGTTTGTCTTGGAACACTGTGTTCTTTTGCCGCCATGCATAATACCCCTTGTTATGACCAAATAACTCAATCTTTGTTTCATCAGTCCACAGCACCTTCTTCCAAAATGAAGCTGGCTTGTCCAAATGTGGGTTTGCATACCTCAAGCGACTGTTTGTGGCGTGTGTGCAGAAAAGGCTTCTTCCGCATGACTCTCCCGTACAGCTTCTCCTTGTGCAAAGTGCGCTGAATTGTTGAACGATACATAATGACACCATCTGCAGCAAGATGGAGGTGGTCTGTGGGCTGTTTTTGACCGTTCTCACCATTCTTTGCCTCTCCAATATTTTACTTGGCCGGCCACTTCTGGCCTTAACAAGACCTGTGCCTGTGGTCTTCCATTTCCTCACTATGTTCTTCACAGTGGACACTGACAGCTTAAATCTCTGTGATAGCTTTTTGTAGCCTTCCCCTAAACCATAATGTCTAACAATCTTTGTTTTCAGGTCATTTGAGAGTTGTTTTGAGGCCCCCATGTTGCCACTCTTTAGGAGGAGAGTCAAAGAGAACAACAACTTGCAATTGGCCACCTTAAATACCTTTTCTCATAATTGGATGCACCTGTCTATGAAGTTCAAGGCTTAAAGGGTCAGTAAACCTTAAAAAAAAATGTTATATAATTCTGCACATAGTGCAGAATTATATAACATTACATTAGCCAAACGTTTTAAATCATAATATTGCCTTTTTATTTTTAAAAAATATCGCCGTTTTACAGACCCGCTCTCTGGGCTCTGCTGAGCGGGTCTGTTGTTTTTACTGAGCGCATCGGGCCAGCTGTATAGTCACAGCCCGGCCCGACCGCGCCATTAGACACAATGCAGCTCGCTCCTGCTCTGTCTGACAGCGGGAGCGAGCTGCATTGTGTCTAATGGCGCGGTCGGGCCGGGCTGTGACTATACAGCTGGCCCGATGCGCTCAGTAAAAACAGACCCGCTCAGCAGAGCCCAGAGAGCGGGTCTGTAAAACGGCGATATTTTTTAAAAATAAAAAGGCAATATTATGATTTAAAACGTTTGGCTAATGTAATGTTATATAATTCTGCACTATGTGCAGAATTATATAACATTTTTTTTAAGGTTTACTGTCCCTTTAATAGGCTCACCAAACCAATTGTGTGTTCCAATTAATCAGTGCTAGATAGTTACAGGTATTCAAATCAACAAAATGAAAAGGGTGCCCAAATTTATGCACCTGTCTAATTTCGTTTGGATGCATATTGCACATTTTCTGTTAATTCAATAAACCTCATTTCACTGAAATATTATGGTGTCCTTCAGTTATTTGATAGATCAACATGAAATTGCTGATCCAAACATTCAATTATTTATAAATGTAAATCATGGAAATTGTCAGGGGTGCCTAAACTTTTGCATACAACTGTATTCCTGGCTGATAGTTACTTAGAATAGTTTTGTGTTAGAAAATCACACTTTTCATGCATATTTTAAAGAAACAGTTTTATCTAATTTGCTTTGTTCTTTAAGTTTCCTTTGTTGAAAAGCATACATAGGTAGGTTCAGCAGCAGTAATTAACTACTGAGAGACAGCTGCTGATTGGTGACTGTATATATGTGTGTATGTGTGTATGTGTGTATATATATGTATGTATGTGTGTGTGTGTGTGTGTGTGTGTGTATATAATATATATATATTAAAAATAGAAGGTACAGCACTGTTTGTACAGCATTCAAAACTGTTTTACAAAGTGCTCGAGGACTATCGGGTTCCTGCCAACCCTATTTTTTATCCACTTCAGAAACAGAAAAGTCCCAGCACTGTTTTATCAAGGTAAGTCCTTTATTTAGGTGAAAAACGAAAACAAACAGCTATGTTTTGGGCCTACATAGCCCTTAGTCATGACTAAGGATCAGCAGATAGAATGAATATTCTGTGTGTGTGTATGTGTGTATATATATATATATATATATATATATATATGTGTGTGTGTGTGTGTATATATATATATATATATATATATATATGTGTATATGTGTATATGTGTATATGTGTATATATATATATGAATATGTATTCTATCTCTAAAATGCACTTCTTGTTTCTATGTTTTTGTTTTGAATGTCCCTTTAAGCTTGTTAGCACATATCATGAAAGCTAATGTTTTCTATGCTTATTCTCATTGGTGTTCTGTGCAGGTGTCGTACTGTAGTCCCGAATGCCTCAAGGCAGCGGCTGAGCAATACCACCAGGTCCTGTGTCTGGGGCCTTCCAGGGACAACGGTGCTCATCCCCTTAACAAGCTGGAAGAAGCCTGGCGGTAATTGCACACAATATAACGGTGTTATTTATTTAGCTTTCTGTGCCATGTTTGTGTTTTATGGCGGATGAGCCAATGAATTGTATCTTTCTGGTGCTGCACAAATGCATGTGTGATAACTTCCTGTGTATGTATCAGACACACACAATTGATTGTAATTCTGTAGGTGCAAAGGAATACTAGGTAGATGCTCACCACTATCCTGCCTTTGTGCAGTTATCCCCTTGCTCCTCCTCCTGGTGCTTGACTCGAAAGGTCACCTATCACCTAGGGACACCATACACGCACAACTCTCCTCATGTGACAGGGTATTTTCTTGTTTCAAATGAGATGTCAGAGCCTTGTAGGTAACATAATAACCTAGTAGATGAGGTTGAAAAAAGACAGAAGTCCATCAAGTTCAACCTATACAAATCTTAATATACTTACAATAAAAACTCCAGCTCAGCTTAAATTAATCCCGTTAAAAAGGTGACCCATTTAACACAAGCAATCATATCCCTAAATTCTGTTTCTAGCCAGAAATGTATCTAAAACCATTGTTTAAATGTATCTAAGGTATTGGCATTTACTATCTACTTAGGTAATAAGTTTCACAATTTGCTTGCTCTTACAGTGAAAAAATGGTAGCTGGTGACCTTCTGGTGCATCCTGAGCTCTGAAGGAGACCCCTACACCATCTATCTTAGCATGAAATAGGACATCCTGCTTTCTCCCAGCTGCCAGATGATTATAATGGCACCTCACAGCTTTCATCTTGTGTTGTAGGTGCAGTCAAAATAATATGAAAGTGGGTCAATTCACAAAGAATAAAGGGTTTCATCTAGTACTGATCACCTTACAAGAACTAGCCACATTTGTATGTATAATTTCAAGTTATATTGTATGAAAGGTATGAAAAAACTGTTGCACTCAGAGTTTTAGGAATTTTTTTTTTTACAAAACAGCACTTTAAAGGGATAAACATGTTATTTTTGCATAAAAAGTTAAAGGTACACTACATGAAACACTAAGTATATATTATGTGCCATCATTTTGGAACCTAGGCTACACTGCAGGTATATGAAGGAGAGTTGCTGCGCATGTGCAAACGCATCAGCACTGGAATGCAGAGAAAGCTAGATTTCAAAATGGCGGCACCCATGTCTAGAGGTAGTTGGGAATAACCTCAATACTATGCTTATAAAATATATTCAGTGTTTAATGTCCCTTTAAGTAAACACTGTTAAAATGTAAATGTAATACTAACAGGAAGTGAATGATTGTGTACAATTGGGTTTAAAGACTCTGATATCTATTGGGTAATGGGGTCAACTCACACAGAGAAAATTGGCTTTATTCAGCACAGGAAGATCTAGTATTCAAAAACCAAACACTATAATACATTTTAAAGGGACAGTTTACTCAAAAAATTTCTCCCCTTTAATTTGTTCCCAATGATCCACTTTACCTGCTGGAGTGTATTAAATTGTTTACAAGTAGCTCCTTTACCCTTATATTGGCATTTGAAATTGTTGATTTAGCATGTGGTATCCCCACCTATTCTGAAAGTTTGTGGCCGCGCGTACCAACTATAGATAAGCTTTGTAAACACAGCCAGCAGAAGAAATTACACTCCCAGTGCGATATAGCAGAGATAAGGTAGTAAAATGTTGATTTTCCATTGTTCTCTCAAAGTACTGGTGATTGTTTTAAGGACAGATATAAGATAAAGAAGCAGGTATATTTGCACAATGTGATACAGTAATGAGATCGGATTATACCTACAAGCTCAACCCATTTTATTAGGTTGTGGCTTCAAAACACAAAATCAGACCTTTAATATACAGAAATAAACCTTAAAAAGCTAATTTTCATACATTTTTTACTCTGCAGTTGGTAAAAAAAGCAATTGTAAACACATTAAGGGAAAAACTATTTTACAGTATACTGTCCCTTTAAGTATAGTGTCCCATTAAATATCTACAATAAAAGAACACGGTTTAGCATCAGTATTTCACACCCCTCCTGGCACTAAATCATCACTAAATCATACATATCATATCTATCACTTCCCTAATACAGACAAAGCCCATCTTTTACAGATAGATCACTTGTGATTGAAAAGAACAAACTATAATGAGAATGATGGAAATAGCAGCAAGGCTATCTATCTTATTGTAATCTGCCTGCTGTGTTCTGGGCGATTGGCGACCTTTCATCCTGCTTTAGGAATTAACCAATTATTCACCTTTGCCGCAGTTTGTACAATGAGGCAGTTTGGTGAATTTTATGGATTCAGTAATATCCTTCACATGGGTCAAGTGTATGTGTTTCTCTCTTGCTTTTCTTTCAGAAACATACATTACCCCCCTGAGACAGCCAGTATTCTGCTCATGGCGAGGATGGTGGCCACTGTCAAACAGGTATGACTTACCTTTGTTATGTACGACGTGTATCTGTTTCTAAGCAGTAATGAATGACTGGCAGGATATTCAGGTAGTACACAGTTTCCTTCTGCTGTTACTAGTATGCATTGCGCCTTACACTAGACATTTGCAGAACTGCTTACATTTAGACCATGGCTAACAACCAGTAACCCCACCAGTAGCTTAATGTTTGGTTTCCCCATGATTCCTGTGTGTATCTAATGTATTCCTGGTTTTCTGTTCTGATCTTTTCTTCTTAAATTCTAGTAGTATGAAAATCCCACTAATTTAGTTCACATTGTATAAAGCAAGACCACAGCTACTCACAGAATTGTCTTTTTTTTGTACATAATTTCAACTATTGATAACAACCCTAGGGGGCGCTATTTATTGATCACCTGATTTAAATCCTGCACCAAACAGAATAATGCAGATAATATAGTGAAAATTAAAATCAATTCAAAGTGCTTATAGTAATTAAACTAACAGACAATATATAATGGAAATTATTAAAAACACGTGTGCAATATTTAAAACCAAAAATTAAAATACAAACATAAAATAAAAAATGGTGTAGATATTAACACCTGTAGATATAAACCCAAACAGGTTAAAGCAATGTCTTATCTGATATAAAAGTCCAATGGTTTTCTGTGTCTTTCCAAGGACTCTGTAAAGATCCCTTCCCTGGATCAGGCAATATCAGTTGATAGCTGCTCCTTGTGTAAAAACACTGTTCGCTGCAATAGACTTCTGTTAAAAAGAATCACAAAACAAGGATGCCTCCTAGTGAACCACTGATGATATATAAGCTAGATATATACTATCAAAACATACTCACAAGTATGGCAGCACCTAATTGTGCTTAGTGGGGCGTTCTGGGAACTCTGTGCCCCAGCTCACTGATCCAAAGAGCAGGGGAAATCCTCTTGACCACTCCCAAAGCTATGAGCTGGATAATAAAAACTCATACTTCTAAAAATCTCAAAAGTTAAGATTTTATGGTACAAATTAGTTTTAAAAACCAAAAGGGCACAACATGTACCCTATATGTGTTAAACAGTAGCGCAACGCGTTTCTCAGCTCTCCTGTTTCCTCAGGCTTCTGGAAGTACTGGCTTTTAAATGACTGTCCACTCACAGAATATTAAGAAACTCCACCTATTCATACAGGTGTGTTACCTTAATTACCTCTTTCCTTAAAGACACAAATTACTCTCCAAATGTCAGATGTTATTACTATATCCGTTTGTGTACATTAACACACGCACAATGTACAATCCTCTCTGTGATGACTTAATATAATCTTCATATATCCATCAAATAAACTACTATCAATCAATCCACATCGGTATTTACAAATTCATTATTCCTCAGATGTAATAATTATGTCTACCATCCTGTGTTAATACCTGTCATTTAGAAAATAACCCTTTTTAAAACCCATGATTAGCAGAATGTTATATGTTAATGGTGATATGATCAATTTCAATATCTGTTAATGTATGTACAACAATGTGCCGGGCTGCGATCTGTAAATTTAGCTTCTAACCCGGGTTGGTTGCCAAATGGAACTTCACTTGCGCATATGTGATCGGTCTTTTTGATACTACGCCTCTAAACTCCAAAGAGTGTATATCCCCTAAGTGTATTACAATTACGTATGTGGTGTTCGTCATTACTAACACGCCTCCCAAGTGTGTGTGCTAAAAATTGTATTGAAAATTGCCTATGTAATTTGCGTTAGTTGCTCGTGTATACCTTTTTAATGGTAACATCTCTAATTCACAATAGAAAGTGTATTTGAAATATAGGAATTGGGACTGCATTTATGTGTTTGCCCTCATTGGCTAGCTGTGTCGTGCCTTTATAGACCACGCCAGAGATCAAATTAATCCGTTTTAGGCAAAAAAATAAATAAGTTGTGTGTTCTTATAATGGAGACTATGTGTATGAGTGAATGATAAAGTATTACTTGTATGAATACTATTAAAGTTTGTATGTCACATTGATTATTGTACTAAGATCTTATCCTAACCATACCTAAAAAAATTAATGTTACTAGAATATATCAATGCCAATATTGATGCAACACCAATACTAATGTTATACTAGCACAACATAAAAAAAAAGAAAGATCAAGAGATGAGGATGACTACTCTAAAGGGGAAGTCTAATAGGAAAGTGCCAAATAAGAATAATTCTAATCAAGAATGGACTACCGTAAACAACAACAAAAAAGGTAACTCCTATTTTAAAAATCATTATCAACAACACAATCAGACCCCTTATGGCACTATAACTATTATAATGGACATAACGCACAGAATAGATCGAACCACCAAAATGGACAAAATACATACAATAGATCTCACCACTATAATGGATATAACACACATAGCAGACCACCTTTTCACAATGACCAAGAAAGAACCAACTATAGCCTCCCTACAGCAATCTAACACTCCTCCAGTGAATACATACAATAGATACGAAGTATTTTATCTTCTCAAAAGGGAACAGAATAGATTTGAGAGTGTTAATGGGCCTCCCATTACTCCTGAACCCACAGCAAGAACGGTAACCTCCCAAAATCACTCTGACACACCACAGATACAACAGTTTTTTTTTTAGACAAACCTTTGCTGAATCTAGCACCCCTATGGACGGAAGACACTCAATACCCAAATCAAAGGGGAAACCAAGGGACAAAAAGACCATACGGCCAAGGGGTAGGAGAGGCAGAGGGAACACCGCAAAAAAAGGAGAAATTGGTGAGACTAAGTAAGGGCATTTTCAATCCGTCTAGCTACACATTAACGAATGATGATATAAGAGTTCTAGGCAAAGGTCTATCATATTGCCCTTCCAGTACTCACATTTTCGACTTAAATGTAGACATCAATAAATTTGCTTGCAAACTTTCTTTACAAAGATTCTTTGCAAAAAAAAGAATTAAAACGTAAAGGTATTGAAGGGCAAAGATGCGAGGATCTGGTCATACATAGTGATATTGACACATTTGTGGAGGGTCTGTATGAGGGTTACATCCACGCTGATTTTTGCCCGGCATCACAATTTATGCCTCCTAGAGAAGAGGGCTCCTATATTGATCTATTTCAGAATCTGGTATTAGAAGATCTAGCAACCATTCCAAAACATATTTTAGGAAAATCGAATTTATGGCCCAATACAAAATTAGCATTAACAAAATTATCTAAAAATGAATAAATTGTCATCCACCAGGCAGATAAGGGAGGTGGCATAGTCCTACAGGACTATGCAGATTACATCAGAGAGGCAGATCGGTTACTTATGTATCAAGACTTCTATCGGTTATTAAAAACTGACCCCATCCCCATATTCACCAATTTTTTTTAAATCTTATTGATTATGGTTGGAAGGAAGGTATTCTAACAAAAAAAGAAAAACAATATCTTAAAACAAAAAATCTAGCTATACCATTTTACTATCATTTACCGAAAAAGGATATCAAAAGGACTACCAGAAAGACCCATCATAGATGGAATTAACAGCTTGACCGATAAATTGTCATCTTATATAGATTATTTTCTTTCATGTAATTAGCAAGAGTCCATGAGCTAGTGACGTATGGGATATACATTCCTACCAGGAGGGGCAAAGTTTCCCAAACCTTAAAATGCCTATAAATACACCCCTCACCACACCCACAATTCAGTTTTACAAACTTTGCCTCCGATGGAGGTGGTGAAGTAAGTTTGTGCTAGATTCTACGTTGATATGCGCTCCGCAGCAAGTTGGAGCCCGGTTTTCCTCTCAGCGTGCAGTGAATGTCAGAGGGATGTGAGGAGAGTATTGCCTATTTGAATGCAGTGATCTCCTTCTAAGGGGTCTATTTCATAGGTTCTCTGTTATCGGTCGTAGAGATTCATCTCTTACCTCCCTTTTCAGATCGACGATATACTCTTATATATACCATTACCTCTGCTGATTCTCGTTTCAGTACTGGTTTGGCTATCTGCTATATGTAGATGAGTGTCCTGGGGTAAGTAAGTCTTATTTTCTGTGACACTCCTAGCTATGGTTGGGCACTTTGTTTATAAAGTTCTAAATATATGTATTCAAACATTTATTTGCCTTGACTCAGAATGTTCAACTTTCCTTATTTTCAGACCGTCAGTTTCATATTTGGGATAATGCATTTTAATTTAACATATTTTACCTTAAAATTTGACTTTTTCCCTGTGGGCTGTTAGGCTCGCGGGGGCTGAAAATGCTTCATTTTATTGCGTCATTCTTGGCGCGGACTTTTTTTGGCGCAAAAATTCTATTTCCGTTTCCGGCGTCATACGTGTCGCCGGAAGTTGCGTCATTCTTTGACGTTATTTTGCGCCAAAAATGTCGGCGTTCCGGATGTGGCGTCATTTTTGGCGCCAAAAGCATTTAGGCGCCAAATAATGTGGGCGTCTTTTTTGGCGCTAAAAAATATGGGCGTCATTTTTGTCTCCACATTATTTAAGTCTCATTATTTATTGCTTCTGGTTGCTAGAAGCTTGTTCACTGGCATTTTTTTCCCATTCCTGAAACTGTCATTTAAGGAATTTGATCAATTTTGCTTTATATGTTGTTTTTTTCTTTTACATATTGCAAGATGTTCCACGTTGCAACTGAGTCAGAAGTTACTACAGGAAAATCACTGCACAGTGCTGGAGCTACCAAGCTAAGTCTGCTATAAACTTTTGGTATCTGTTTCTCCAGCTGTTATTTGTATTGCATGTCATGTCAAACTTATTAATGCAGATAAAATTTCCTTTAGTACTGTTACATTACCTGTTGCTGTTCCGTCAACATCTAATTTTCAGAGTGTTCCTGTTAACATATGAGATTTTATTTATTTTAAATCCATTAAGAAGGCTATGTCTGTTATTTCTCCTTCTAGTATACATAAAAGTCTTTTAAAACTTCTCTTTTTTTCAGATGAATTTTTAAATGAACATCATCATTCTGATACTGATAATGGTTCTTCTGGTTCAGAGGTTTCTGTCTCAGAGGTTGATGCTGATAAATCTTTGTATTTGTTCAAGATGGAATTTATTCGTTCTTTACTTAAAGAAGTGTTATTTGCATTAGAAATAGAGGATTCTGGTCCTCTTGATACTAAATGTAAACGTTTAAATAAGGTTTTTAAGTCTCCTGTAGTTATTCCAGAAGTGTTTTATCTCCCTGATGCTATTTCTGAAGTAATTTCCAGGGAATGGAATAATTTGGGTAATTTATTTACTCCTTCTAGACGTTTAAGCAAATTATATCCTGTGCCATCTGACAGATTAGAGTTTTTTGGGACAAAAATCCCTAAGGTTATGGGGCTGTCTCTACTCCTGCTAATGTACTACTATTCCTATGGCAGATAGTACTTCATTTAAGGATCCTTTAGATAGGGAAATTGAATCCTTTCTAAGAAAAGCTTACTTATATTCAGGTAATCTTCTTAGACCTGCTATATTTTTAGCGGATGTTGCTGCAGCTTCAACTTTTTGGTTAGAAGCTTTAGCGCAACAAGTAACAGATCATAATTTTATAGCATTATTATTATTCTATAACATGCTAATAATTTTGTTGGTGATACCATCTTTTGATATCATTAGAGTTGATGTCAGGTATATGTCTCTAGCTATTTTAGCTAGAAAAGCTTTATGGATTAAACTTGGAATGCTGACATGTCTTCTAAGTCAACTTTGCTTTCCCTTTCTTCCAGGGTAAATATTCATTTCGTTCCTTTCCTCACAACAAGGAACAAAAGCCTGATCCTTCATCCTCAGGAGCGGTATCAGTTTGGAAACTATTTCCAGTTTGGAATATATCCGAGCCTTATAGAAACCTATAGCCAGCTCCTAAGTACCTATGAAGGTGCGGCCCTTATTCCAGCTCAGCTGGTATGGGGCAGATTACGTTTTCTTCAAAGAAATTTGGATCAATTCCGTTCTTAATCTCTGGTTTCAGAAACATTGTTTCAGAAAGGTACAGAATTGGCTTCAAGTTAAGGCCTCCTGCTAAGAGATTCTTTTCTTTCCCGTGTCCCAGTTAACACAGCAAGGCTCAGCATTTCTGAAATGTTTTTCAGATCTAGAGTTGGCTGGAGTATTTATGCCAGTTCCAGTTCTGGAACAGGGGCTGGGGTTTTATTTTATCTCTTCATTGTACCAAAGAAGGTCAATTCCTTCAGACCAGTTCTGGATCTATCCTTATTGAATCGTTATGTTAGGATACCAACATTCAAGATGGTTACTGTAGGACTATCCTGCCTTTTGTTTAGCAAGGGCATTATATGTCTACAATAGATTTACAGGATGTGTATCTGCATATTCCGATTCATCCAGATCACTTTTAGTGTCTGAGATTCTCTTTTTAGACAAGCATTACCAGTTTTGTGGCTCTACCGTTTGGCCTAGCCTCAGTTCCAAGAATTTTTTTCAAAGGTTCTCGGTGCCCTTCTTTCTGTAATCAGAGAATAGGGTTTTGGTATTTCCTTATTTGGACGATATCTTGGTACTTGCTCAGTCTTCTCATTTTCGTAGAATCTCATACGAATCGACTTGTGTTGTTTCTTCAAGTTCATGGTTGGAGGATCAATTTACCAATCAGTTCATTGATTCCTCAGACAAGGGTAACCTTTTTAGGTTTCTAGATAAATTCAGTGTCTATGACTCTGTCCTTGTCAGACAAGAGAAGTTTAACATTGATATCAGCTTGTCAAAACCTTCAGTCACAATCATTCCCTTTGGTAGCCTTATGCATGGAAATGTTGGGTCTTAGGACTGCCGCATCAGATGCGATCTCCTTTGCTCGTTTTCACATGCGACCTCTTCAGCTCTGTATGCTGAACCAATGGTGCAGGGATTACTCAAAGATATCTCAATTAATATCTTTAAACCGATTTTACGACACTCTCTGACATGGTGGACAGATCACCATCGTTTAGTTCAGGGGGCTTCTTTGTTCTTCCGACCTGGACTATAATCTCAACAGATGCTAGTTTTACAGGTTGGGGAGCTGTGTGGGGGTATCTGACGGCACAAGGGGTTTGGGAATCTCAGGAGGTGAGATTTCCGATCAATATTTTGGAACTCCGTGCAATTTTCAGAGCTCTTCAGTCTTGGCCTCTTCCGAAGAGAGAGTTGTTCATTTGTTTTCAGATAAGACAATGTCACAACTGTGGCATACATCAATCATCAAGGACTCACAGTCCTCTGGCTATGAAAGAAGTATCTCGAATTTTGGTTTGGGCGGAATCCAGTTCCTGTCTAATCTCTGCGGTTTATATCCCAGGTATGGACAATTGGAAAGCGGATTATCTCAGTCGCCAAACGTTGCATCCGGGCGAATGGTCTCTTCACCCAGAGGTATTTCTTCAGATTGTTCAAATGGGGGAACTTCCAGAAATAGATCTGATGGCTTCTCATCTAAACAAGAAACTTTCCAGGTATCTGTCCAGATCCCGGGATCCTCAGGCGGAGGCAGTGGATGCATTTTCACTTCCTTGGAAGTATCATCCTGCCTATATCTTTCCGCCTCTAGTTCTTCTTCCAAGAGTAATCTCCAAGATTCTGAAGGAATGCTCGTTTGTTCTGCTGGTAGCTCCGGCATGGCCTCACAGGTTTTGGTATGCGGATCTTGTCCGGATGGCCTCTTGCCAACCGTGGACTCTTCCGTTAAGACCAGACCTTTTGTCTCAAGGTCCTTTTTTCCATCAGGATCTGAAATCCTTAAATTTAAAGGTATGGAGATTGAACGCTTGATTCTTGGTCAAAGAGGTTTCTCTGACTCTGTGATTAATACTATGTTACAGGCTCGTAAATCTGTATCCAGAGAGATATATTATAGAGTCTGGAAGACTTATATTTCTTGGTGTCTTTCTCATCATTTTTCTTGGCATTCTTTTAGGATACCGAGAATATTACAATTTCTTCAGGATGGTTTAGATAAGGGTTTGTCCACAAGTTCCTTGAAAGGTCAAATCTCTGCTCTTTCTGTTCTTTTTCACAGAAAGATTGCTATTCTTCCTGATATTCATTGTTTTGTACAAGCTTTGGTTCGTATAAAACCTGTCATTAAGTCAATTTCTCCTCCATGGAGTTTGAATTTGGTTTTGGGAGCTCTTCAAGCTCCTCCGTTTGAACCTATGCATTCATTGGACATTAAATTACTTTCTTGGAAAGTTTTGTTCCTTTTGGCCATCTCTTCTGCTAGAAGAGTTTCTGAATTATCTGCTCTTTCGTGTGAGTCTCCTTTTCTGATTTTTCATCAGGATAAGGCGGTGTTGCGAACTTCTTTTGAATTTTTACCTAAAGTTGGAATTCCAACAACATTAGTAGAGAAATTGTGGTTCCTTCATTATGTCCTAATCCTAAGAATTCTAAGGAGAAATCATTGCATTCTTTGGATGTTGTTAGAGCTTTGATATATTATGTTGAAGCTACGAAATCTTTCCGTAAGACTTCTGGTTTATTTGTTATCTTTTCCGGTTTTAGAAAGGCCAGAAAACTTCTGCCATTTCTTTGGCATCTTGGTTGAAATCTTTATTTCATCTTGCCTATATTGAGTTGGGTAAGACTCCGCCTCATAGGATTACAGCTCATTCTACTAGGTCAGTTTCTACTTCCTGGGCGTTTAGGAATGAAGCTTCGGTTGATCAGATTTGCAAAGTGGCAACTTGGTTCTCTTTGCATACTTTTACCAAATTCTACCATTTTGTTGTATTTTCTTCTTCTGAAGCAGTTTTTGGTAGAAAAGTACTTCAGGCAGCGGTTTCAGTTTGAATCTTCTGCTTATGTTTTTCATTAAACTTTATTTTGGGTGTGGATTATTTTCAGCAGGAATTGGCTGTCTTTATTTTATCCCTCCCTCTCTAGTGACTCTTGTGTGGAAAGATCCACATCTTGGGTAGTCATTATCCCATACGTCACTAGCTCATGGACTCTTGCTAATTACATGAAAGAAAACATAATTTATGTAAGAACTTACCTGATAAATTCATTTCTTTCATATTAGCAAGAGTCCATGAGGCCCGCCCTTTTTTGTGGTGGTTATGATTTTTTTGTATAAAGCACAATTATTCCAATTCCTTATTTTATATGCTTTCGCACTTTTTTCTTATCACCCCACTTCTTGGCTATTCGTTAAACTGAATTGTGGGTGTGGTGAGGGGTGTATTTATAGGCATTTTAAGGTTTGGGAAACTTTGCCCCTCCTGGTAGGAATGTATATCCCATACGTCACTAGCTCATGGACTCTTGCTAATATGAAAGAAATGAATTTATCAGGTAAGTTCTTACATAAATTATGTTATTTACAGAAATATGTTAAATTACTGCCATCATTCATCAAAGACACTACAGATTTACTAAAAAAACTGTCTTCTATTAAAAGAAAGGAAAATTACATTTGGATGACATGCGATGTTACCATATTTTACTCCAATATTTCCCATGAAGTGGGAGTCCAATCTATTAGCCATTTCGTATATGACAATATTTTCATGTCAGCTAATCAAAAAGAATATCTTTTAGATTTAATTACATTTATTTTAAAGCACAATTATTTTAAGTATTTGAACAAATTTTATTTACAGACTAAAGATACCTCCATGGGGACCAGGTTTGCCCCAAGTTTTGCCAATTTGGTGATGGGTAAATTTGAATAAACATACATTTACCAGCAAGGCTTGAGGACGAACCTGATCTTCTATGGACGATACATAGATGACTTGATCTTTATTTGGGATGGCTCTCCTGAGTCAGCAGAAGAGTTTGCCAATAAGCTCAATATTAATGATTTTGGTTTTAATTTTACTTATAATATTCAAAAAAACTCAAATTTGAATTTCTTGATGTTGTACTAACATGGGATCTGACTGACAATATTGAATCGTATTCATCCTTTAAAACCATTGACAGTAACAACTTTCTAGAATACACAAGTAATCACTTAGAGGGTTGGAAGAAGAACATTCCATTTAGCCAATTTAGCAGAATTGTTCTTCTCTGACATCATATGATAGCCAATCCGAAGTCTTGAAGAATAGGTTTAAGGAGAAGGGATATCCTGTTGATCTCATAGAAGAAAGCTACCGCAAAGCAAGATCACTAAATAGAAATGAGATGTTTAATCATCAGACCACTAGAAATAATACAAAGAACTCTCAGAAAGAGAGTACAAAAATGTCATTTATAACTAATTATAATTCTAATCACAGAGCCATTGAAAAAATCATCAACAAACATTGGTATTTACTTTAAAAAGACCCCATTCTAAAACAAATAATAGAAGATAGGTCCAAGATCACTTTTCAAAGGGCTCCTACAATTAAACAAAAACTGGCCCCTAGCACAATAGTGATGACCAAAAAAGGTACAAATGATAAATCTAAAAATAGGGATAAAAATGCTCAAATGGTTCTTATAGATGTGGGAATAGAAGATGTAACGTGTAAATTCATCACACATGGAACAACTAGTGTCACCTCCAACAGTTCGGGTTATACTTATCAGCTAAAGGAAAGGCTCAATTGTAGTTCAAGTTTTGTTATTTATCTCCTCACATGCAAATGTGGGGGTCAATATTTGGGTCGCACTACACGTAAAGTGAGAAATAGATGGGGTAAACACTATAGGAATATCGTTAATCACAGCAATAAACATAGTGTGTCCAGACACTATATAGTTTGTCAACAGGGGTCTAAGTGTATTTTCCGTATAACCCCACTGGAAAGAATACCAGTGAGACAGGGTACCAATAGGCTCACCAACCTCAGACAGAGGGAGACCTGTTGGATTTATAAATTTAATTCCCTATTTCCAGCGGGGTTAAACGAAAATTTAGACATGGCTGCATTCTAACTATGACACCATTCAAAGTCTGGAATCTATTTAAATGGGGCAGCATATGTTGTAATCTTTGGATGTGATCATCATGTCTCCCTCGGACCATTCACAGACACAGTTCCTAAAATGGTTTTAGGTGGAATATTCCACATCATATAGAATGTGATATATTTGAATATGCATTTAGGGCATTAGCTAATAAATCTAGATCATAGAATCCTGCTAGTATTCTATAATTATCATGCTAGTACATCAACTATAGATCATCTCATCGATTATAAACCCCTATTTTGTGAAAACACTTAGTATATTTGTTATACATACAAACGTCTACAACATCACACTTACTAAATGTGCACCGCTAACATAGTATTGGCAATAGTCAGGGTTTACTCCCCAATATCACCCTCCCTAGATACACATATTTATATAACACTAGAATAAAGGGCACAGATTAGCACGGAACACATCAGGATTAGGGTCACGATCACAACATAGTTAGCACTGGTGTATTACCATAACATTATTAGCTACTGGGAAACGCATAGCTAGTACTATTGATTTTTTATTTTATCATTTCCATCCCTTTATATTTAGTGAGGTTTCCATTTGTTGTTTATATTTTTCTATTTTATTTCACACAATTTCATTTTTATTTTTATCTTTATATTATTTTACAGAACACCCTGTCTGTACATTTTGTCCATTTAATCTTATAATATACCTAATAACACTGCACAATTGTTCATGTTGTGCAAGTATAACATTAGTCATCGCACCACATCAATATTGGCATTGATATATTCTAGTAACATTCACTTTTTTAGGTATGGTTAGGATACGATCTTAGTACAATAATCAGTGTGACATACAAACTTTAATAGTATTCATACAAGTAATACTTTATCATTCACTCATACACACAGTCTCCATTATAAGAACACACAATTTATTTATTTTTTGGCCAAAAACTGATAAATTTGATCTCTGGCGTGGTCTATAAAGGCACGACACAGCTAGCCAATGAGGGCAAACACATTTATATATGCAGTCCCAATTCCTATATTTCAAATACACTTTCTATTGTGAATTAGAGATGGTACCAATAAAGGTATACACGAGCAACTAACGCACATTACATAGGCAATTTTCAATACAATTTTTAGCACACACACGCTTGGGAGGCGTGTTAGTATTGGCAAACACCACATATGTAACTGTAATACACTTAGGGGATATACACTCTTTGGAGTTTAGAGGCGTGGTATCAAAAAGACCGATCACATATGCGCAAGTGAAGTTCCATTTGGCAACCAACCCGGGTTAGAAGCTAAATTTACAGATCGCAGCCAGGCACATTGTTGTACATACATTAATAGATGTAGAAACTGATCGTATCACCATTATTAGAGGAGGAAGTGGAGCGGTGTTTTGAGTCTCAAGGTAAATAATAGATTAGCTCATAGAAACCACCCATGGGTATTAATATATAACATTCTGTGAAATGCCGATCATGGTTATTAAAAGGTTTTTTTTTCTAAATGACAGATATTAACACAGGATGGGAGACATGGTTATTACATCTGAGGAATAATGAATTTGTAAATATCAATGTGGATTGATTGATAGTTGTTTGTTTGATGGATATATGAAGATTATATTAAGTCATCACTGAGAGGATTGTAAATTGTGCGTGTTAATATTGTACACAAATGAATATAGTAATAACAGCTGACATTTGGAAAGTAATTTCTGTCTTTAAGAAAATATGTAATTAAGGTAACACACCTGTATGATTAGGTGTAGTTTCTTAACGTTCTGTGATTGGACAGTTTCATTTAAAAGCCAGTACTTCCAGAATTTTAACAGAAGCCTGAGGAAACAGCCAGGAGAGCCGAGAAACGCGCTGCGCTACTGTTTTTTAACACACAAGGTAAATGTTGTGCCCTTTTGTTTTTTAAAAGGAATTTGTACCATAAAATCTTAACTTTTAAAATTTTTGGAAGTCTGAGCTTTTATTATCCAGCTCATAGCTTTGGGAGTTGTTAAGAGGATTTCCCCTGCTCTTTGGATCAGTGAGCTGGGACACAGAGTTCCCAGAAGGCCCCATAAGCACAATTAGGCGCTGCCATACTTGTGAGTATGTTTTGATAGTATATATCTAGCTTATATATCATCAGGTACACTAGGAGACGCCCTTGTTTTGTGATTCTTTTTCACAGAAGTCTATTTGTACATAATTTGCCTCCTAATCTCATGCTGTCCATTTTGACCACAATGCCAGAGGCAGACTAAGGCTCAAACTGACCTAATATCCCTCACTGTAGTAAGACGTGATTCATATCCCTTACGTAGCGCACACACAAGTGTATCTCGCCTTTTACTACTTTCTAAAAGTAATTTATGCAGTGAGTATTGTCAAAGCCTGTGCTTTATCTGTAAATGGGTTAAACACTTAAATAAAGTTAGGCACCAAGCTCCTGTCTTGTTTCTGAGCAGGACATGATCTGTGATTGGCAGATACATGTGTTTGATGCTCATGATAGGCTCCCAGACCCCGCATACTTTTCAGATCCAGCCATGCATTGCCCCTGGAGGTGTAGCTTTAACTTCACCTGTATTTCCATGGCAGGCCAAGGACAAGGACTGGTGGCTTCACCTCTTCTCCCAGTTCTGCAACAAAACGGCCAACGAGGAGGAAGAGATTGTTCATAAACTGCTAGGAGATAAGTTTAAGGTGAGCTCCAGAGTTTTTAAAGAGTTCATAAACTTGAAATGTAATCTGCCAAAAAAATGTATGTTGGTCAAAAATAAAACCGCATTGCAATAGAAATTTTTCCAGCTTTTACTGTAAAATGTCTCTGAACACAGTCCTCTCCCTCTTGAGGAGCTGAAGCGCCTGTCATACTTTTGCTGACATTATCCTATACTGCTATATTGTACACATTTATTGTGATTGCTTAGATCAGGAAACCAGCTTATTTACATCTGTTTCAAATTGCCAACGCAGACAAGAGACCTATATCCCACCAGGCTTTTCAAAGGGTGTTTCACAGAACTGCCCCTGATTTTCAATTGTACCAACAAAATCATTTTTAAAATATTATATTTGATACCAATCTTTTGCAGTGTTTTATTGCTGCTGTGTGTTGTGCATCTATCAAAATGCTTTAATGTCCTTTTTAATTACTAATAATTTAATGAATTGGCTTCTTACCTTTTTGTGTGCGTATTTGGGGCTTGACAAATCATTGGATTCTTGAAGCTGGTTGGCCTGGCTTCTTTACTTCTTTGGTTTTGCAGCATATATCCCTGGCCTATATACATTGTAATTCTGGTTGTGTTGTTTTTTTGTTGTTTTTTTACCTACTGCTATATGAAGGCTGCCAGATTAAATTCTCCTAAATAGGATGTATTTCAAAAGCTAGAGCACAAAACATGATAGGACATCAATCTGATGGAAAACTATATGTCTATGGAAATGCTCCCTTGTGGTCTCAGAATCTACAAATTCCCTACTTTTTATGGTTACAGACTAATTATTCATTGACAAATGGAATGCAATATAATAACGGGCTGTCCAATCAAGTTACTGCACTTGCTTATAATCTACAAGAAACAACAATTAGAACAATTGCGTTTAGAGATTACTATAGGAAAAACATAGTTCCACAGCACCACTATATTCAATCATGCCACATGCATGATTAAGGCCAGTGGGGCCGGAACGTTGCATGTTTTTTAATATGTCTTAATAAAATAAGATTGAATATAGTGGTGCTGTGTAACTCTACATTTTTCCTATGGTATTGAGGGGTAGCAGTATTCCCTACCACGTGCACCCCATCTCTACAAGAGTTTTTTTTTGTCCTATATAGTGCTGTGCCCTATTTGTATTCATAGTTCAGAGATTACTGGTTTACAACAAGATTTAAATAACTTGACCTATAAGGATTATGAAAAGTTGGACAATATATGAAATGAGACTGTAACTTCAGTTAAAGAGGACATTGATACTTTAAAGTTTTTAAAAAAATTGACTTGGATTTGTTGCACTATAAAAACTAGATGGTTTGTCTTCTACTGAAGAAGAGGATAAACTTTCTGCCTTCATCAGACACATGATGATCTTTCTGTACCTGTTGTTGATATAGATACAAGAGCAGAAACCGTTCTAATCTCTTCCCAATCTGTTGGGGCCCTAAAAGTTAGAACACCTAAAATGGACCAAGTAGTTTCTTTTCAGACTCAGGGAGACCAGATAGTTCAGGTATCGACTTTCCTTAATATTCCTAAGAAAAAACAAAGAGAGCCAGCTAGGACACAGATTAGAAACACAGGGGGTGGAGCCAGTATAGAACAGGTTTTTCCAAAGGAACTAGAAACACAAGGCACAGGGACAGAGAAAGAAAGAGACGTGACAAAAGAGCAGTTCACAACAGGGAGAAAATATGGGTTACGAACCAATCGTCAGAAAAACAAGTACAAAATTACACAGTGATTAATGTGTCAAATCAAACCCTTACAGAGGATCAGATAAAGGTTTTAGAAGTAGGCTTGGGTTTTGCCCCAACTTGTAACGTTCATTTGTTTGAGACAATCATGGTTGTAAACAATTTTGTGTGTAAATTATACCTTGAAAAAAACTTTGCAGAAAAAAGTAAAAGATCAGTATTGAAGACGGTATATTGTCTGATTTGGTCTCTTTTAATTACTTTCCTGTGAATTGTGCATTTGATGATGATGCAAATTACACTGTCTTGATGGAATAGGAAGCCCTTTATGGGGAAATTTCAAAACACACAGGTTTTAAACCAACGTCAGTCTTTTATCCTGTAAAATGTAGAGGAAATATTCTAGACACATTCCATAGGAGAGTAGAGTTAGAACTCAAATCACTTTATGATAATATGCCTCTTATCCATCATAAACATAATTTGACACTATCTGAAAATCTTTACTGGCAAGAGAAGATATAGTAATTTGCCAGCCAGACAAAGGAGGAAATGTGGTAGTGATGAACAAAGTAGATTGTTAGAGGCCCGACGATTATTATCAGATGCAAATGTGTATACTAAATTGAGTAATAACCCCACTCGTGATTTTCAGAGGCGCATGTACAGTTTGTTGGATGATGGATTTAGATGCAGGTTACATTGATGAAGATACATTTAACTTCTTGTATGTAACAGATCTTATCATCCCAGTAGTCTATCATTTACCGAAAGTGCACAAGTCTCTTGAGGAAACCAAGGGGAGACCTATTGTTTCTGGTATAGGTTCCCTTTTAGAGAATTTATTCACCTGGGTTGACTATATATTGCAACCTTTGGCCCAATCCGTTCCCAGCTTTTTACTTGACACTAAACATCTTCTACGCCTGTTAAAGAACAGTGGAAGGAGGAATTTATGTGGTTAACTATAGATGTTAGTAGTTTTATATTCAGCCATTTAACGCAATCAGGGTTTACTGGCAATTGGATTCTTTCTGGACAGATTTAGCAATTACACATCTGGTTTCAAAGTTATTTGGTCTCTATAATAGAGTATTTATTACTCCACAAATATTTCCTTTTCAACGGTTATTATTTCCAGAGACGTCAGACAGGGATGGGGGCTAAATTTGCCCCTTCTTACGCCAACCTATATGGGTTAATGGGAACTGTCTCACTTCTATGGACATAATAATCCATATATGGACAAGATACAATTTTTTTTTTAGTCATATTGAAGATTTGATTTTCATTTGGAAGGGATCAGTATTTGATACTGAAAAGTTTATCTCCTTTCTCAATATTAATGATAAAAGATTAGAGTTCATGTTTACATTACACCCTAAGCAAATTGCATATTTAGATTTAGTACTTATGGGGTAACAGTGAAAGCAGTCAAAGAGAGAGTCAAATCTTTCGTAAGCCAATTATGTCAAATACATTACTCCATGCCAGGAGTTTACATCCCAAAAGCACAGGGTTTGATATGATTAAAGGGACAGTCTACACCAGAATTTGTATTGTTTTAAAAGATAGATAATCCCTTTATTACCCATTCCCTAGTTTTGCATAACCAACACAGTTATATAAATACACTTTTTACCTCTGATTATCTTGTATCTAAGCCTTTGCAAACTGTCCCCTTATTTCAGTTCTTTTGACAGACGTGCATTTTAGCCAATCAGTGCTGGCTCATAGGAACTCCACGTGTGTGAGCACAGTGTTATCTACATGACACACATGAACTAACACCCTCTAGTGGTGAAAAACTGTAAAAATGCCCTGAGAGAAGAGGCGGCCTTCAAGGGCTTAGAAATTTGCATATGAACCTCCTAGATTTAGCTTTCAACTAAGAATATCAAGAGTACATAGCAAAATTGGTGATTAAAATAAATTGGAAAATTGTTTAAAATGACATGCCCTATCTGAATCATGAAAGTTTATTTTGGCTAGACTGTCACTTTTAAGGGAGATTTCACACGTAATTGTTCCAGCAGAGACGCATTCAAGAAAGAAAGTGTCATACTTACTAAGAGATTTCACAATAGGGGTTATAAACATCAAGATATTTCAAGAGTTATATCCCAAGTATTGGACATAGACAGAACATCTTTGTTGCAAGATAATCCTCATTCCAAAAAGAATATGAGAGAGGAAAAATAACATTCAGCATTCATTTTAGTTGGCATTATGATGATATTGTTAAAATTATTAAAATAAATCTACCTATTTTATTGGGTGATATTCTTTTAATTAAACCATTAAAAAGGATGTTGTTTTGTACCAAGACGGAATAAGACCATTGGGAACTGCTTGTCTCCAAGCATGGTACACATGGCCAACAAAAAGCAGAACCTTCAGACCAATCATAGATTTAAAAATCTTAAACAAATTCCTAAGGGTTCCATCGTTCAAGATGGAAACCATTCGGACCATCCTACCCATGATCCAAGAGGGTCAATATATGACCACAGTGGATTTAAAGGATGCCTACCTTCACATACCGATTCACAAAGATCATTATCGGTACCTAAGGTTTGCATTTCTAGACAAGCATTACCAGTTTGTAGCGCTTCCCTTCGGGTTAGCTACGGCCCCGAGAATTTTTACAAAGGTTCTGGGCTCTCTTCTGGCGGTACTAAGACCACGAGGCATAGCGGTGGCTCCGTACCTAGACGACATTCTGATACAAGCGTCAAGTTTTCAAAATGCAAAGTCTCATACAGAGATAGTTCTAGCATTTCTGAGGTCGCATGGGTGGAAAGTGAACGTGGAAAAGAGTTCTCTGTTACCACTCACAAGGGTCCCTTTTCTAGGGACTCTTATAGATTCTGTAGAGATGAAGATTTACCTGACTGAGTCCAGGTTATCAAAGATTCTCAATGCTTGCCGTGTCCTTCACTCCATTCCAAGCCCATCAGTAGCTCAGTGCATGGAAGTCATCGGCTTAATGGTCGCGGCAATGGACGTAGTGCCATTTGCGCGCCTACATCTCAGACCGCTGCAACTATGCATGCTAAGTCAATGGAACGGGGATTACTCAGATCTGTCCCCTTTGCTAAATCTGGACCAGGAGACCAGAGATTCTCTTCTCTGGTGGTTGTCACGGGTTCATCTGTCCAAAGGAATGACTTTTCGCAGACCAGATTGGACGATTGTAACAACAGATGCCAGCCTACTAGGCTGGGGAGCAGTCTGGAACTCCCTGAAGGCTCAGGAATCGTGGACTCAGGAGGAGAAACTCCTCCCAATAAACATTCTAGAATTAAGAGCAATATTCAATGCTCTTCTAGCTTGGCCTCAGTTAGCAACACTGAGGTTCATCAGGTTTCAGTCGGACAACATCACGACTGTGGCTTACATCAATCATCAAGGGGGAACCAGGAGTTCCCTAGCGATGTTGGAAGTCTCGAAGATAATTCGCTGGGCAGAGTCTCACTCTTGCCACCTGTCAGCGATCTACATTCCAGGCGTGGAGAACTGGGAGGCGGATTTTCTAAGTCGCCAGACTTTTCATCCGGTGGAGTGGGAACTTCACCCGGAGGTATTTGCTCAACTGATTCTTCGTTGGGGCAAACCGGATCTGGATCTCATGGCATCTCGCCAGAACGCCAAGCTTCCTTGTTACGGATCCAGGTCCAGGGACCCGGGAGCGGTGCTGGTAGAAGCACTGCCAGCCCCTTGGGTTTTCAACATAGCTTATGTGTTTCCACCTTTTCCGTTGCTACCTCGACTGATTTGATCAAACAGGAGAGAGCATCGGTGATTCTGATAGCGCCTGCGTGGCCACGCAGGACCTGGTATGCAGACCTAGTGGACATGTCGTCCTGTCCACCATGGTCTCTACCCCTGAGGCAGGACCTTCTAATTCAGGGTCCTTTCAACCATCCAAACCTAATTTCTCTGAGGCTGACTGCTTGGAAATTGAACGCTTGATTCTATCAAAGCGTGGGTTTTCGGATTCGGTTATTGATACATTAATACAGGCTCGGAAACCTGTTACCAGAAAAATTTACCACAAGATATGGCGTAAATATTTATATTGGTGTGAATCCAGGAGTTACTCATGGAGTAAGGTTAGGATTCCTAGGATATTGTCTTTTCTACAAGAGGGTTTAGAAAAGGGCTTATCCGCTAGTTCACTAAAGGGACAGATTTCTGCTCTGTCTATTCTTTTACACAAGCGTCTGGCAGAGAATCCAGACGTCCAGGCTTTTTGTCAGGCTTTAGCTAGGATTAAGCCTGTGTTTAAAGCTGTTGCTCCTCCGTGGAGCTTAAACTTGGTTCTTAAAGTTCTTCAGGGTGTTCCGTTTGAACCCCTTCATTCCATTGATATTAAGCTTTTATCTTGGAAAGTTCTGTTTTTGATGGCTATTTCCTCGGCTCGAAGAGTCTCTGAGTTATCTGCCTTACATTGTGATTCTCCTTATCTGATCTTTCATTCAGACAAGGTAGTCCTGCGTACTAAACCTGGGTTTTTACCTAAGGTTGTTTCTAACAAGAATATCAATCAAGAGATTGTTGTTCCATCCTTATGTCCTAATCCTTCTTCAAAGAAGGAACGTCTTTTGCATAATCTAGACGTGGTCCGTGCCCTGAAGTTCTACTTACAGGCAACTAAAGATTTTCGACAAACTTTTTCTCTGTTTGTCGTTTACTCTGGACAGAGGAGAGGTCAAAAGGCTTCGGCTACCTCTCTCTCTTTTTGGCTTCGTAGCATAATACGCTTAGCCTATGAGACTGCTGGACAGCAGCCTCCTGAAAGAATTACAGCTCATTCCACTAGAGCTGTGGCTTCCACCTGGGCCTTTAAGAATGAGGCCTCTGTTGAACAGATTTGCAAGGCTGCAACTTGGTCTTCACTTCACACTTTTTCCAAATTTTACAAATTTGACACTTTTGCTTCTTCGGAGGCTGTTTTTGGGAGAAAGGTTCTATAGGCAGTGGTTCCTTCTGTTTAATGTTCCTGCCTTGTCCCTCCCATCATCCGTGTACTTTAGCTTTGGTATTGGTATCCCATAAGTAATGGATGACCCGTGGACTGAACACACTTAACAAGAGAAAACATAATTTATGCTTACCTGATAAATTTATTTCTCTTGTAGTGTGTTCAGTCCACGGCCCGCCCTGTCTATTTGAGGCAGGTTCTAAATTTTAAATTATAACTCCAGTCACCACTGCACCCTATAGTTTCTCCTTTCTCGTCTTGTTTCGGTCGAATGACTGGATATGACATGTGAGGGGAGGAGCTATGTGGCAGCTCTGCTTGGGTGATCCTCTTGCAACTTCCTGTTGGGAAGGAGAATATATCCCATAAGTAATGGATGACCCGTGGACTGAACACACTAAAAGAGAAATAAATTTATCAGGTAAGCATAAATTATGTTTTTTCCCCTCCTTCCCTCTGGGACCATATCCCACATTTACAATATACCATCTCTTACTAAAATGTTCATCAAATATGTATTTATCTTAGTGACCAATTACTAGTAGATTATATGAGAAATTAAAAAAATATAAGTCACTATATAATAGACAAAGAAATTAAGTCATATAAAGTAACTAATATATATTTTCAAGTGCACTAAGAGTCACTGATGTTTATTTCATTAGACGTTTAGGTGTTCAGGTGATTTAAACCTCCTATGTTGTATCATTCTTGACAACATTATAACCAAATATAGCTTTTTCATTGTATAGCAAGAGTTGACTAATAGGAAAGAGTAAAGTAGGAGGAGTCTTTCTTTAATAATGTTATTTGTGAACCAATCAGAATTTTTCTGAGGGTATTGATATGCAATGAATTAAGGTCCCAGAAGATAAGAAGGCAAGAGCCGAAACGCGTCTTACAAGTTTCTATCTGCAATTAGTTTATTTTTGTTTTTTTACAAGTTTCTAGCTGCTTCCTTGTATTTTGAATAAATAGCTTGATTTTCAAAAACTTTACCTGTGCTCCGCTCCCAGCTTTTTTTTGCTTCATATTCAGCATATATCCCTGCCTGTATAAATTGTAATTCTGTGTTTTTTTTACCTTCTGCTATATGAAGACTGCCAGAATTAACTTCTCCTAAATAGGATTATTAGGATTGTAATATGGGTACTTGATGCTCCATGTTTTGCATTAGATATCACACTTGTTCTTTTCCTTTCAGGGGCAACTGGAACAATTGCGTCGGCTGTTTGTGGAAGCCCTGTATGATGAGCAAGTGAGTCGGGTAAGTGCACCACCTGCCGGCTCAGCTGCAATCGTTTGATAATTTTGTAAATTACAAAGATGATTGTTTGACTAGAGCCATCCTGGGAATACAACCTAGCAATGCACTGTTAATATATTAAGGGATATGAAACCCTATGATTCAGATAGAGTAGCAATTTTAAGCAACTTTCTAATTTACTCCTACTATCAATTGTTCTTTGTTACATTTAGCCACCAAACGGCAAGCGCTACCCAGGTGGTGAACCAAAAATGCGCTGGCTCCTAAGCTTACATTCCTGCTTTTCAAATAGATACCAAGAGAACGGGGAAAAATTGGTAATAGCAGTATATTAGAGCAGCAATTTTAAGCAACTTTCTATCTGAAACATTAAAGAAAAAAATTGTGTTTCATATCCCTTTTAAATCAATTTTGGGCTAAGAAGAATACATTTAAAAATGCAGGTGTTAACTGAGAAAGGGGACTAGACCGTATACAGAGAGACAAAATACGCAGACAACAGGGTGAGGAACAAGTTGACACAAGATACGGGCAGTATCTGTATTTATGCCCAGTGTGTGATCTTGTTGGGTTACCACTTATAGAAATTGTTCTCCTTTGATTAATCTTTGCAACTGAGGCTCTTGTTAATGTGACAGAAGATCAGAACTTCTTGGCGCAGTCATTGTGCCCTTCTCCAGTTAGCGAAGCATCACAGTTTAATTTTATTGTTCTTTGTTAATCTGTGAATGCATCATGTGATCACTTAATGCAGCTGATTAGAAATTGGCGGGGTTTGGGAGTGTACTGATGAGGTAACTGTCCCTTTCTCTTGCACAGTGGTTCACGCCAGAAGGTTTCCAGTCTCTGTTTGCGCTTGTTGGAACGAATGGGCAGGGAATCGGCACCAGGTCAGCATCCGGCTGTGTAAATGTGACATGAAAGCTATGGTTGTTGGGTGGTATTGATGTGTTCTAGAAAACCATAAATATAGTGTGGTGTTTGTTATTGAACTGCTCTAAACTTCTTGTTATAGCAGAAAATAAACTGGTCACAATATGTCACCTCCCACCTTCTCTAGTCCGCTAGTGCTTTATGCTCCATATCCTATTAGGTACATAAGTAAATCCTTAGCTGTGTGACATGCAGATCTCAGAACCCTGCGGACAGCCAGCCAATATACCAGCGGAGTCAAACTCTATAAATGAAGGGCAACGTTGGAAGTAGAGCACTATTTTCTTTTTTTACAACTCTGTTAAAACCAAAATTCTTCAATGTAAAGTAAAGTTCAAATTAGCTTAGGAAGAAAATCCAAATCAATGCTTACTAGATCATCCTAGCAAGAACAGACATTTCCCTATTGTACAGTAAAGACTTCTCTCTCAATTTCATATTCCAGCTGAGGAATCATGGATGAGAACCATGTGTGTTGCAAGTTGGGAGAGACAGAGGAGTCTTGTACAATCACAGAAAAATAAAAGCACAAAACCATGCACTGTTCATAAGCAGCAGGCAATCACAACAAAATGTGTTGTGTGGTGTGTGTATATGTTTGTATATGTATGTGTGTGTATGTGTGTGTGTGTGTGTGTATATATATATATATATATATATATATATATATATATTTTTTTTTTTTTATTTATATTACACAGTACTTAGATTAGATTTGTTGTTTTAGCAAAGTTTTAATGACTATCCATATATATATTTCTTTTTAAAGACACTGAGTCCACGGATTTCATCCTTACTTGTGGAATTACGCCTCCTGGTCAGCAGGAGGAGGCAAAGAGCACCACAGCAGAGCTGTTATATAGCTCCTCCCTTCCCTCCCACTCCAGTCATTCTCTTTGCCTACGTTAGTGATAGGAAGAGGTAAAGTGAGGTATTAGTTTTAGATACTTCAATCAAGAGTTTATTATTTTTAAAGTAGTGCCAGAGTGTGCTGCTTTGTCCTGGGGTGTAGCCGTAGTCCATATCGGTCTCTACAGTAGAGCTTTTGGTGGCTTTAGAGCAATGGGAACTGGTGAGACATAATTCTCACTGCACCTCCCATATTGTTATGCTGCCCTTCTCATGATGGCCTAAGCAATATCTAACTCAGGTCCTATCAGTTTCCACAGGGCTATGGGAGGGAGAGGACCCCCTAAACCTGTTGGAGCTGTCCTGCTTTTAGACAGCTTTAAGGTAAGTGCAGTTCTTGTTGTTCTGGGGCACATTCACTTCTCAGAGAGGACTCTGCACTTGTATGATTGTTACATTTATTTTCCTGGGAATATAGGCTCTTCATGTATGGAAGGGGTTTTCCTATTGTGACGGCATATGTACAGGCACTGGACTGGGGCTAAAACTCTGGGCTTATCGGTCATTTTTTTATCAAATTATCCGCCCACGATGGGCGGGGCTACTATTCGCACGCTTTAGACTTATCTAGAGACGCTGCACAGTTTGTTTGGGCATCTGTTCCGGAGTTCCGGTTTTGTAAGGCAACATCTCTGCTGCTTAGTCTTGCAGGACATCGGGCATTGCGCTAGAACCGCATGGTTAGGAAAGCAAGCGGTTGTTAGCGCTCTGAAACCTGACCTGAGACATTTCTAGGAGCGGTCTAGAGACTGGTCGGCAGGTAGGCGCCTCAGCAGAGCTGTTGAGGCGGAGAGGTGTCTGAATGTGGGGTAAAAAGTTTTTAAACTGATAGATGTGAAACGTTTTTGCTCAGCACAGTAAAATAGTTGCATTTACTACTTAAAGGCACAGTATTACTTTTAACATTGGTACTTCTTTTTGCATCACTCTTTCTCTCATATAGTAAGAAATTTAAAGGGCCAGTATAATTTAAAGGGCCAGTTTCTATTTTGTATTTATTTCATTTTCTTGTCTGTTCTATATCATGGACTTGTTACTTGTGCAATGTGTTTGGATGCTAATGTGGAACCTCCAGTTCCTTTTTGTCCCTCATGTGTTGAGAGGGCTCTAAGCTATAAAGAAAAAAATTTTCATGATAAAAAATTGTCAAAGGCGGATGCTTCTCGGGAGTCACACAATGAGATGCAGAGTATGCCGCAGCTTTCTCCCCAAGCGTCCCAACCTTTAACTCCCGCTCAAGCAGTGCCCTGTACTTCTCAAGTTTCTGCTGCAGTTATACGTTAAAGGACATAGCTGCAGTTATGTATTCTACACTTTCTGATGCGTTATCTGCCTTTCCTATACTTCAAGGCAAACGTAAAAGGAAGGACAACTATGTGGTCAATGAAGTTTCTGATGCTATGGTGGCAATCTTGGACGTACCCTCCCAGGGATCTGAGATGGAGGGTATGGAGGTTCTATCGGAAGATTAAATTTCAGACTCGGGGAGTTCCTTACCTTTGACTGATTCAGAAGTTGTTTCTTTCAGGTTTAAACTAGAACACCTCCGCCTGTTACTCAGGGAGGTTTTAGTGACTTTGGACGACTGTGATTCCACGGTAGTGGTCGTTCCTGAGAAATTGAGGATCTCAAGGTGCTGAGGGAGGTAGGAAAAGATCGGGGGATATAAGGGAAGGCAATTCAGTCGAAGAGCCAAGTCTTGATGTTCCTCCTGAAGTTTGTGAGGGAGGTGGATTATCTGAGGTGTAGCGGGAGGGTGTTCCATGTTTTTGCTGCCATGTAGGAGAAGGACCTTCCTCCAGCTGTTTTTCTGATGCAGGGGATTACTGTGAGTGCTTGGTCTGGAGGGGATGTAGAAATTTACTCGGTGGTTGATGTTTTCGGGACCGATGTTGTGGAGGGCTTTGAATGCGTGGGTTAGGAGCTTGAAGGTGATTCTCTTGTTGACGGGGAGCCAGTGCAGGTTCCTTAGGTGTTCGGTGATGTGGCTTTGGCGAGGGATGTCGAGTATGAGTCTGGCTGAGGCGTTCTGGATGCATTGGAGTCGTGTTTGGAGCTTGATGGTGGACCTGGCATGGAGTGCATTGCCATAGTCCATTTGACTACTGACGAGGGCATGGGTGACAGACTTTCTGGTTTCGGTAGGGATCCACTTGAAGATTTTTCGCAGTAGGTGGAGAATGTAAAAACAAGTCGAAGAGACTGTGTTGATTTGGCAGTCCATGGAGAGTGATGAGTCAAGGATGACGCCTACGTTTGGTGTGTTGGGGTTGGAGGGTGTCCGAGGGCTGTGGGCCACCAGGAGTCATCCCATGCTGATTCGGTGGATCCGAGAAGAAGGATTTCGGTCTTGTCTGTGTTGAGTTTGAGACGGGTGTCATTCACACACACACACACACACACACACACATATATATATATATATATATATATATATATATATATATATATATATATATATATTATAGTAAATGTGTATCAGCGCCTAGTCAGCCCGTGGTGCCCATGGTGCGCTTCAAATGTTCATAAAGCAGCAAAAAAAGGAAGGCACTCTCTGGGTCTTTATCACCAAATAAACACTTTTAATCCGTGACGTTTCGGGGTCACCCCCGTTTTCAAACAGACATAAGAGATAAAACAGTGTAGTCACCCATGTTTAAAAACCCTCAGAACCCAGAGCGGCGCTGCTGACGGCGTTCCCGGAAATGGATCCTCCCACCTGACTTGCGTTACGTAATGACCGTAACCATGGCAACCGGACGCTAAATCAGCAGCGCCTACAGAAAAAAAAAATATATATATACATATCCGTTATGGCATGGCACAATGTGTAGTATATGAAACGATACACTAAGCAGTAACAGCTTATGATTTATAAATTATGTACAACTTGCTCCCATCCTCCAAAATAATTGCCATCTGCATAGTAAACACTCAAGATGAAATAAATCACTCTATTTATAGGGGAATCCAGGTGGGTTAAAAGGAGGAACATCAGTAAGAGGGCAGCAGTTAGTCTACAGTAAGGAATCCCCATGCTAATTAATGTATCAGTTTAAAGGTCTAATCAGACTGATTAGTATTACTCGGGCTGTTTAGAGTTACCCAGACAAGTTAAAGTTACTCTGATCGATTACAATTCTAATTACTTAAGATTACAGTAGTTGATCCACCTTACAAGAAACAATGCCAATCTAGGTATACATTTAGTCCTTAAGGTGTCATGGTGCCCAGGGTATGGATCCATCTGGCCTCATGCTGCAATAGCAGTTTAGCCCTATCTCCGCCTCGTGATAGGGGAGGAACATGGTCAATTATTATATATTTCAGATCTTTTGTGCTGTGATTTGTCTGGGCAAAATGCCTCACTACCGGTTGCTTGGAATTCCCCTTGTCAATCTCTGTCCAGATTGCAGAGCGATGATTCTCCATCCTGGTCCTAAGATCATCTACAGTCTTACCTACATAAAATAAACCACAAATACAGGGGAATAGGTATACAATGAACTTGGTTGTGCAAGTGACCCTGTATTTTATTGGAAATCTTCTGGTGCAGTAGGGATGACTGAAGCTATTGCCTGTCGTGAGTCCACCACAAGTGGTGCATCCCAGGCATCTATAGCAACCGGGTTTGTTCTGTAGCCATGTTTCTTTGATGTAGCAGTTTCTGGGGTCAGTCTTGATCAACTGATCTCTCAGAGAGTGGGCCCTGCGATATCCCACCCTTGGTGTGTCGGATTTAGGAAATGGTAGTTCTTTATCCGTAGTGATCAGTGTCCAATTTTCCTTCATGGTATTGATCACACTTTCTTTTCCCAGAGTAAAGGTAGTCGTAAATGTCATTCAGTTGTCCTCTTTGGTATTGTCCCTTGGTTTTAGTGCCTCACTTTGTGTGAGATGTGCAACCTTTTCCTTACAGTCCTTGAGTAGTCCTTTTTGATAGCCTCTCATGGTGAATTTATCCTCCATTTCTATCGGTTGTTTTTTTACTTTTCTTCTTCAAAATCTCTCTCTCTCTGCCCCTGTTTACCCTCTTAGAAGTAAGTCTAAGCATTAAACGGACAGTCTACACTAAAATTGTTATTGTTTAAAAAGATAGATAACGCCTTTACTACCCATTCCCCAGCTTTGCACAACCAACATTGTGTTATTAATATACTTTATAACATTTAAACCTCTGAATGTCTGCCTTTTTCTTAGCCACTACAGACAGCCTCTTATCACATGCTTCTTTTATTACCTTTTCACAGCAAGAGACTGCTAGTTCATGTGGGCCATTATGCTCATGCCCGGGGAGTTATTTAAGAGTTAGCACAACACAGCTAAAATGCAAGTCAATAGATAATAAATAAAAAGCCATGTGATTAGGGGGCAGTCAGAAGATGTTTAAATACAAGGTCAATCACAGAGGTAAAAAGTATATTAATATAACTGTGTTGGTTATGCAAAATGGGGAATGGTAAATAAAGGGATTATCTATCTTTTAAAACAATAAACATTCTATTGTAAACTGTCCCTTTAATGGTGTTCTCACAGCCCTAGAGGAATCACATATCCTTGCCCTTTCTAGGATAAATATTTATCACATAGTGAGTGGACATTTTGAGATATATATATGACACAAGCAGGGAACCAGCACACTTTCTCATTCAGCTGCTGGGGTGCACTTCCAAACAATCAAATAGCAATAATACCAAAAAAGGCACTCTCCGTTTGCAAATCCGTTGAATGGTAAACGTTTTCGGGGTCTCCCCCGTCCTCAGACCACTTACACAAATTGACAAAACAACACCTTAAATAACTATTTACCCCCACCGTGAGATACCGCCATCAGTCTCCCAGCGTCCGTGTAGCGCCACTGCGCATGCGCGCCCGGAAATAGGGAGAGCCAACGGGGACACACTAAAAAGCAAAGTGAAAATAGTAATGCTAAACACATAAACGTAAAACAATGCAGGCATCAATATACATGCATTACTTTAGAACTAATGTCAGTACTGATCTAAATACTAGTCTTCCTACCTTGGGCTTACACATACAGCAAGTTATGCTAATCATCATTAAACCCCTCAACTGGCTACTACAGTATGTGCCTAACAGTTACATATACTTCATCCTGTTAGCCAGAATGTTTTGAAGAGGTTGACCACATAAATTTGACTAACTATATATGCGATATTCTATTACCAAAGTCTGAAGTTAAGCACATAGTTAGAGCTATCAGACAAGTATGTATAATATGAAGTTAAACACATAGTTAAAACAATCTAACATAATGTCATCTTCCAAATCCTATACTCAAACCCTCTACACTACTTAGATATACATATTTGGTAAATGATACCCTGCTCCTTAGTTTGTCATAAACCTTAGTGTTAAGAGCCACAGGTTGAAGAGTACCCTAGTTAGTACCAAATACTCAATGATAGAAATGGCCCCTATTTAACTCACTGACTATGTGCCCACAAATACTAGATAAACAATATCTCTTTCATTTGGACAAAAAGTTAGGAGTCAGAGAGCATATATCCTCCACAGCCCCTATAGAAAACACTGATAGTCCAACTGGACATTGAGTCCCTTTGGATACATAGTATCCAAATTAAACATCCACTGGGACTCCCGTTGTAGTAGACGTCTGCCCCTGTCGCCACCTCTAGAATTTTTTGGTATATGGTCTATGATAATGTAACTAAGATCAGACACAGCATGGCCACTGGTACAAAAATGGCGAGCCACCGGTTGATCCGAATCACCATTCTTAATTGCCAGTCGAATTGCTGACCGGTGGTACGCCATCCTTGTCCTGAGGTCATCCTGGGTCTTGCCCACGTAAAACCTGCCACACGGACAGTGCAATAAATAGACAGTGTGCGTGGTTGTGCAAGTAACCCTATGCTGAATGTAATACTTTTTGTTAGACCATGGATGTAGAAATGTATTACTCTGGGAATAAAAAAAAGTATTACATTCCCAGTATTACATTCCCAGAGTAATACATTTCTACATCCATGGTCTAACAAAAAGTATTACATTCAGCATAGGGTTACTTGCACAACCACGCACATTGTCTATTTATTGCACTGTCCGTGTGGCAGGTTTTACGTGGGCAAGACCCAGGATGACCTCAGGACAAGGATGGCGAACCACCGGTCAGCAATTCGACTGGCAATTAAGAATGGTGATTCTGACCAACCGGTGGCTCGCCATTTTTGTACCAGTGGCCATGCTGTGTCTGATCTTCGTTACATTATCATAGACCATATACCAAAAAATTCTAGAGGTGGCGACAGGGGCAGACGTCTACTACAACGGGAGTCCCAGTGGATTTTTAATTTGGATACTATGTATCCAAAGGGACTCAATGTCCAGTTGGACTATCAGTGTTTTCTATAGGGGTTGTGGTGGATATATGCTCTCTGACTCCTAACTTTTTGTCCAAATGAAAGAGATATTGTTTATCTAGTATTTGTGGGCACATAGTCAGTGAGTTAAATAGGGGCCATTTCTATCATTGAGTATTTGGTACTAACTAGGGTACTCTTCAACCTGTGGCTCTTAACACTAAGGTGTATGAAAGGTGTATGACAAACTAAGGAGCAGGGTATCATTTACCAAATATGTATATCTAAGTAGTGTAGAGGGTTTGAGTGTAGGATTTGGAAGATGACATATTATGTTAGATTGTTTTAACTATGTGTTTAACTTCATATTATACATACTTGTCTGATAGCTCTAACTATGTGCTTAACTTCAGACTTTGGTAATAGAATATTGCATATTTTGCATAGTTAGTCAAATTTATGTGGTCAACCTCTTCAAAACATTCTGGCTAACAGGATGAAGTATATGTAACTGTTAGGCACATACTGTAGTAGCCAGTTGAGGGGTTTAATGACGATTAGCATAACTTGCTGTATGTGTAAGCCCAAGGTAGGAAGACTAGTATTTAGATCAGTACTGACATTAGTTCTAAAGTAATGCATGTATATTGATGCCTGCATTGTTTTACGTTTATGTGTTTAGCATTACTATTTTCACTTTGCTTTTTAGTGTGTCCCCGTTGGCTCTCCCTATTTCCGGGCGCGCATGCGCAGTTGCGCTATACAGACGCTGGGAGACTGATGGCGGTATCTCACGGTGGGGGTAAGTAGTTATTTAAGGTGTTGTTTTGTCAATTTGTGTAAGTGGTCTGAGGACGGGGGAGACCCCGAAAACGTTTACCATTAAACGGAGCCTTCTTTGGTGGTGTGTGTGTATATATATATATATATATATATATATATATATATATATATATATATATATATATATATATATATATATATATATATATATATATATATATATATATATATATATATATATATCTGTTAACCTTTTAACGCCGTTATGCCGTTCCATTCCGTCATAATTACACTGGGCTTTAGAGCCGTTATGACGGAATAGAACGGCATAACGGTTTTCAGCTCCTGTGCCCCCTCCGTTATTTTGTTTGTTGTGGATCCGGTTGGGGGATGTGCCTAGCACCTCTGGCACTCCCCCAGGATCCAATCAGCATGGAGGGGGTGTATCGATTGTCCCCTGTAACACTGTAGCAGCCAATGAGTGGAATCATTGGCTGTTACAAGTGTATCCGCTTCCTCTCTGCTCTCAGTGCGATCTGAGAGAGAGAGGAAGACAGTTTAGTGTTGGTGTGTGCTGCAGAAAGCTAGAGAGGGAGAAAAAATATAGTTACAAACAATATATATATTTTTTTTGCTGCTGATCACAGAGCTGCTACTGTGATCAGCCTAATATAACTTGCTTAGCCTGTTAGGGCTTTGATCAGTGTTGATCAAAAGCGTTGGGGGTTTATTTGTGGGGGTTACAAATATATATATATATTGTTTTTGCTGCTGATCACTGAGCTGCTACTGTGATCAGCCTAATATCACAGTGATCAGCCTGTCAGGGCTTTGATCAGTGCCCAAAAGTTTATTTGTGGGGATCTTTAGTTATTATTAACCCCTTCCCTGCTGTTCCCAATCACTACCCTTCCCAGTTCCTTTTTTTTTTTAGTTTATATATATTTTTTTTTTTTTTTTTTTTTTTATAAAGAAAAAATCATAATTTAAAAAAAAAAAAAAAAAAAGGGAATAGGGTGGGTGGGAATAGGTGGGTGGTAATTGGGAGGTGGTAATTGGGGTGGTTTAGTGGGATTTTGGGGAAGGTGAAGTGGTAATTGGTGGTGGTGAAGTGGTACTTTGTACTGAAAAAAATCCCTTATGGCACGCTATTCAGCAGAAGAGGCTTATGCCATTCTTGCCGCAGATTCAGGGAGTGAAACCCTCTCTGCTCTGTCTGACAGCGCAACCCTTACGGCATCAGATATAGAGCCCCTGAGTGATACATCTGATGCTGGTGCTCCCTGCCCGCCACCTAAAAGGAGGCGTCGCACAAATGACCAAAATTGGATACCCCCAAATTTCACTGCCCCAGAAATGCCAGAATTTACTGAGACTCCTGGCATAACAAGTGATGTTCCAGTATGTGAGCCAATAAACTATATGTCACTGATTCTGACAGATGCTATGTTTGAGCATATAGTTGCTCAAACAAATTTATATGCCAGCCAGTATCTGTCCAAAAATCCCCAATCTCTGTATGTCAGAAAAAATACCTGGCATCCCACTGACATACCAGAGATTAAAAAGTTTTGGGCCCTGACATTAATAATGGGGATTGTGAAGAAACCCAGCATTCGTTCATACTGGAGCCAGAACCCCATCCTGGCTACCCCTCTTTTTCCAGGGGTTATGAAGAGGGACAGATATGAACAATTGCTGCGGTTTCTCCATTTTAATGATAATACCAAGTGCCCCCCCAAAAATGACCCCCTGCATGACAGGTTATATAAACTAAGGCCCCTGATAAGCCACCTGTCCCAAAAATTTAAAGAAGTTTACATACCTGAGCAGGACATTTGCATTGATGAGTCCCTCATGAAATTTAAGGGGAGATTGCTTTTCAAGCAATATATACCATCCAAGAGGTCCCGCTATGGGGTAAAATTTTATAAGCTCTGTGAATGCAGTACTGGGTATACCTGGGCATTTCGCATCTACCAGGGAAAGGATAGCCACTTGGATCCACCTGGCTGCCCAGATTCAGTTGGCACAAGTGGGAAAATTGTGTGGGATCTCCTACTACCCCTGCTAAATAAAGGGTACCATTTGTGGCTCGATAATTTTTACACCAGCACAGAGCTATTAAAATTTTTGTTTTATTTTGAAACCGTGGCCTGTGGCACAACAAGAAAAAATCGCAAAGGTTTCCCCCAGAAGCTGACATATGGAAAAAAAAGTAGGGGCACAACGTCAGCTTTACGCCACAATGAGCTACTGGCCCTTCGGTACACTGATAAAAAAGATGTGTACATGCTCTCCACAATGCACGATGAAGCTACAGTGCCAGTGTCTGTGAAGGGAAGATCTGCACAGATCCGAAAGCCAAAGTGCATTGTGGAGTACAACAAAAACATGGGGGGGGTAGATTTAGCTGACCGGTGCCTGCAGCCATATCTAATTCAAAGAAAAACTAGAACTTGGTACAAAAAAGTAGCCTTTTATATTATGCAGATCGCAGTATATAATGCATATGTGCTGTACAAAAAAACAGGCACAGGGAAAACTTATACTTTTTTGGAATTTGTGTTAAATGTAACATCTGATATTTTGTTTAACCAGACCCCTAATCCTCCCACTGTTCAATCTGAAAATGTTGAGCGACTCTGTGGCAGGCATTTTCCCACTAGGATCCCCCCCACTGCCTGCAAATTAACACCCCAGAAAAGATGCAGAGTCTGCTATAAAAAAGGAGGGAGGAGGGATTCTAGTTACCATTGCCCTGACTGCCCCTCTCAACCTGGCCTCTGTATCACTGATTGCTTTCGAATATATCACACAGAGTTAAACTTTTAATTTGAAAGCAATCTGTATGTGTTCCTAATTTATTTTATTTTATTATTCTGTATTCCTAACTTCATAAATCCCCTGACCTTGTCCTGTCCCTTTATATGTTAAGCCCATCCACTCTAAGGCCATTATAAGTTATACAAAACAACTAAAATACTCCTTTTAGAATATCCTGAGTTATCTACTTTTGCAAATGGTATGTCATGAGGGGGGTAATTTTCATTCCTGGGCTGCCATACTGTCTCAAAGGCAACATAGGGCCAGAAAATCAATGTGCCAAATTTCTATGCAGACCCTATATTGGGCCCTGTAACTTCCTAAAACCACATAAAACCTGTGCATAGGGGGTATTGTTGCACTCATGGGAGATCACTGAACACAGATATGGGTGTATTATAGCAGTAAAAAATATAATGATGTTGATCTAAATAGAAAACATGCAAAGTCTGTGTGAAAAAAGCAAATAAAAAAATATGACCACTAAATTTGACCAGGTTTTGTGACTAAGTGGCTACAAAAAAAGACTAAACATAGTCCTTTTTTAATACCCTGGGTTGTCTACTTTTGCAAATGGTATGCCATGGTGGGGTAATTTTCATTCCTGCGCTGCCATACTGTCTCAAAGGCAACAAAGGTCCATAAAATCAATATGCCCAATTTCCATGCAAATTGGCAGACCCTATATTGGGCACTGTAACTTCCTAAAACCACATAAAACCTGTACATAGGGGGTATTGTTGTACTCATGGGACATCGCTGAACACAAAGATGGGTGTATTATAGCAGTAAAACATAAAAGGATGATATAAACAGCAAAAAGGCAGTGTTTTTGTGATAAACTAAAACTGAAATATGAACATTACCTTTGGCCAGATGTTGTGACTAAGTGGCTACAAACAAAGACTAAACATAGTCCTTTTTCAATACCCTGGGTTGTCTACTTTTATAAATGGTATGCCACGATGGGGTAATTTTCATTCCTGGGCTGCTATAATGTCTCAAAGAGGACAAAGGCCCATAAAATGAATGTGCCAATTTTCTATGTAAATGGGCAGATCCCATATTTGGCCCTGTAACATCTGTAAACCCCATAAAACCTGTACATGGGGGGT
>NC_069500.1:1414904892-1414979892 GCF_027579735.1 Bombina bombina
AATTAGCCCCCCCCCCCTCTTTTGACCCCCCTTAAGTGGATTTTGGGGAAATGGTAAAACACGTGTTTCTTTATTTTTCAAGGAGAATCTAAATACCAAGGTATCTTCATAAAAAAAGATTACTTCCCTTAGTGGGTGCCTACGTCCTAAAAACAACGTACCTTCCAAATTTCACGTTCCGGTTTGAGCTGGGCGTTGATGAATCAGTCAGGACCTATTCTTTTATATAGATCTTTTATATAGATCTATACTATAATCGCGTTTATAACACATCCGTCGGTGTCGCCAGTTGCACACGCATCCTCAAAGGAATGTTAGCTGCGCAAGGAAGCCAAGCTGCATCCAGGTGGATTCTGAAAAATGGCAGGGTGGTGAAAGTATCCACCACCATTTTCGGAATCCACCTGGATGCAGCGTAGCAAACGAAGCAGCATTAAGGGAAAAAAAACAAAGTATGAAAAAAAAAAAAAAAAAAAAACACTAACCGCACGAAGTATAAAAAAAACAACTAACCCTTAAACCGCCAAACCCCCACAACAGAAACTACCAAACCCCCACAACGCCAGCTAATTATATAAATAATTATAATTATACTATTAACCCCTAAACCGCCACCCCCCCACATCGCAATAAACCTTATTAACCTATTAACTCCTAAAATGCCAACCCCCCACAACGCAAATAACTAATTTAATTACTAAGCCGCCTAAATTAACCCTAAATACATAAACTAAGTTACAATAAAAATAAAAAATCATAACAATAATTTAAAAATAAAACCTATCATTAAAGTACAAAAAATTTATCTAAAATTACAGAAAAAAATAAACAAAATTTAAACCTAATCCCTATGAAAATAAAAAAACCTAAACTACCCATTGCCCCTAAAGGGGCATTTGTATGGGCATTGCCCTTAAATGGGCATTCAGCTCTTTTACTGCCCTTAGAAGCAGGGGCGTGTTAAGGCATAGGCCAACAAGGCCGGTGCCTACAGCAGCAGATTTTGGGGGGCGGCACTTGCCGTGGCTGCACTGAATATGCGGTCATTTAAAAAAAAAAAAAAAAAAAATTAAACTTGAAAGTGCATGCTACAACCGTTTCAAGCTTTGCCAAAACCAAATATGGCTACCGGGCCCTCATCTGACACCCACCGTTGCCTCCCTGAAGCCAGATGCACCGCCCTCTTACACCTCTGCTAACAGGCAACCAGTACCTAAGTCAGTATAAGGAAAAGCCACGACCCCTATATATATATATATATATATATATATATATATATATATATATATATATATATATATATATATATATATATATATATATATATATATATATAATAGAAATAATCTTTGTATATAAAACAACCCCTCTTGCTGTATTTAGCCGCTTCACACCCCATGTCTCCGCAGTGCTCGCCCCCGTGCGCTGTGCCCGGGCTCTGCCCGTTTTCCCTGGTGCAGCCTCTCTGTGTCACATGCTGCAGAAGCTGATTCAGGCTTCGGCTGTGCCTCCAGTATTGCTTCCTGCACTAACCCCCCCCCCCCCCCCACGTTCCCCACCTATACTGCTCAACTCTACTACCAGTGATGGGCCCCCAGCAGGCCCCGGGATTCTCCTACTGATTCTTGGCTTCCTGCTGATCGGTGCTGCCAAGTATGTGTGGGGCAACCTAAGCACTAAGGAGGTACGATGGGAAGAATACATGGGCTATGAATGCTAGAGGCATGACAGCAGCTAACTCCAGCGTTCCCTCAAGCTCCACCCATGGGATTCCTGCAGCAGCACCAGTGTAAAAAGATTCTGTGCACTGCTGACTGCTGTGGGGGAGATCAGGAGGTGATCTCTTGAAATAATAAATGAAGATAATGTTTAAGTCTACACAACTTATCTATGGCTTAAATCTTGCATCCTTACACTCAGTGACAGGATGATTTGTGAGTGATTTACTAACACTGTTGTTAGGAAAAATCGATTGGCTGACTATTGTTATTAAATGACTCACAAATCATTCTGTCACTGACACACTGAGTGTCTGTCTGTAGAAAAGTTGAATAAAATTTGGGTTCCTGGTACTGCAGGGGTTAATGGATGCGGTGGGAGTGTGGCAGACAGCAGATTACAGTTGCACCGGACCTGCCCTGAGCAGTGAGCACGCATGGACTGGACTCGAGATATTGCTGTATTTTTTTTTTTCATTTTTTTTTTTTTTCATTTTGGCTGTGATGTGAAGATTATGGTCCATTTCAAAATACCATGCAGTTTACTTATATTGCAGAGCAGACTGAAACAAATACATACGTCAGAAGTTTAAAATGGCATTAACTGAAAATATTCCCTTATTAGGATCTCAGTCCGGTTGGCTCAGATTTGTTGGTGGCTAAAGACATATTACAGTACACAACTTTATTAGTTCTTATGAAAGTAATATTCCTACAGGAATTAACACTATGCATTTCTTTGCTATTCGTGCACAATAAACTAACACCATATACAGTCACTTACTGGTATTTAAGGCTGCCACTTGCTCTGAGCTCCATCTCACTCACTGACTGACTTCCTTGTCGCTGACTGCCACTAATCCTAATGCGGTAGTAACAGCTCCTTCACTCCGCTCTCTCTTCCCGCCCAGTCACCTGGCTCTGAGTGGCTGGCTCCTAGATATGAGAGAGGAGAGAGCGGGCTGCTGATTGGCTGAGGGCTCCAGAGGCTGCTAGAGAGAAGCCTCCTTGGGAGCTGTATGGGTCCATGAAAAGATTTAAGCTCCACTGGGTGGCGCAGTCTCTAGCAGCTCAAAGAAAAATGCACTAAAGCATCCATATTGCGCAATGGAAGGGGAGCTGAATGGCTCACAGCCTCTCCCTGTTTGCGCAACATGGATGGAGGATAGTGGATGCAGCACAGCCTTAGTTTTTTTGGTATGGTGGTGGAGTTGGCAGGGGTGGGGGGCTAGGGGGGGTACTTCCTTGGGTACAATTTTTTTTTTACTAAATATATATATACTTAAAACATTTTTTTTTTTAAACAGAATTTAAAAAAGTGTAATTCCCACATAGGACAGGGGAGGCGCTGCCTCACCTGCCTCCTATGACAGCACATCACTGGGCAGACTGGTACCGTTATGTAGTGAGATGCACTATAATTCTTGCTTACATAGGGTGACAGTGCTGTTTGTATGCAGACTTACATAATACATATACTGCATAAAAGGACAAACAAAAGCATACGTTATAGTGTGTGCTACTTAATTTTATATAACAAGCCATTTAAAGGTCCCATTGTGTTTGTCAAACTAACATCATATCTCTATTCAACATGATAGCATCTACAAGGATTTACACAGGAACCTTGTACAATAAACAGTGATTATGAGTACAATGTAATAGAGTGTATTTAATCGTAGGTAACATTTACAATTAACATGCAAGTCCTGGGGTGAACATTTTCTAAACAAAAGTCAAATTATACCCTGACCAAAAAATATTATGGTTGAAAAAAAGCCTAAAACCTGGGGGCTGCCTAGGGCAGCACAAAACCTAAATACACCACTGCTTAGAAGGCATTCAGCTCTTTTACAAACCCATTAAATCCCTAATCTTAAAAATAATTTTAAAAAAAGCCTAAGACTAACACCCAAATAGGTACTCACCATTCCTGAAGTCCGGTGGAGAAGATCTTCTTCTTTTTCCAGGCGGCTCCATCATCTTCTATCTTCATCCGGAGCGAAGGCGGCACGGAGCGGAGGTGCGGAGCTGGATTCTTTGATGCACGGATCCTCAGCGACGGCAGTCCAAAGCGGCGTGGAGGCTCCTCTTCATGCGATCGTCCGTTGCACACTGAAGATTGAATGCAAGGTACCCCATATTTATTGGGGTACCTTGCATTCCTATTGGCTGAAATTTTGAAATCGGCCAATAGGTTGAGAGCTACTTGCATTAAATTTTCAGTGTACAACGAAGATCGGATGAAGAGGAGCCTCCACGCCGCTTTGAACCGCCGCCGCTGAGAACTGCAGCTCCGGATCCGCGCTTTGGGGAAGACCGCACCTCTGCTCTGCGCCACCTTCGCTCCGGATGAAGATAGTAGATGGAGCCGCCTGGAAGAAGACCTTCACCGCCGGACTTCAGGAACGGTGAGTACCTATTTAGGGCTTAGTCCTAGGCTTTTTTTTTTTTTTGGGGTGTCTTTTTTATTTTTTAGATTAGGGTTTTTTGGGCTGTAAAAGAGCTATATACCCAATGCCCATACAAATGCCCCTTTAGAGGCAATGGGTATCTTAGGTTTTTTTAGACTTAATTTTTTTTGTTTTGGGTGGGAGGTTTTACTGTTAGCGGGTACTTTTGTAATTTTTACATGTTAAAGAGATTTCTTTAGGGCAATGCCGTACAAAAGGCCCTTTAAGGGCTATTGGTAGTTTATTGATAGATTAGGGGGTGTTTTTATTTCAGGGGGAATTTTTTATTTTTCTGTAATTTTACATGTTTTATTTTTTGTAATATTAGCTTTGAGGTTTGTAGTTTTTTTGTTTTTTTTAACATAGACTGCCTAGTATATAATATAAGCAGGGCTGGAACATTTCACTTGTCCAGGACGATTAAGAAATTGCAGTATACAAGTAAAGAATTTACCTTTTTCCGATGTTTAACGTTGAGTGGACAAGTAACTTTTCTTCCCTGGCTAGTTAAACTATTTTCCACCCTGGGATTGAATACATTATAAAATTAGAAAGTGGAGCACCAGGAAAAAACATAGGATTATGTTGTGGATTCTGGACCTTGCATAGGACATTCCTCTGCAGGAATGAGGTGTTCACAGAGCATTTATTCACTAAACCACACCACACGCCCATCAGATTAAAGTCTTCCCAGTGTTCTTAGTATTTACATTTGCAAATACTGTTTTCTTTATCAAGCATTAGTAGAATAAGGCATTTTGTGGTTAATAGCTTTTTATAACACAATATATTCAGGTCACCTTGTAAAACTGTATTTGGGGCTGGGAAGATCCCTGCCTTTTATACCTCTCTGGCATCTCTCCAAGCCTAGAACCCCCAAGTGTCTTCTTGTGACCTTGCACAAGCTTCATGAACCTCATCTGAGTGACCACAGCCTTGTCTTCCCTGCAGCTCCCTCAGTCAGTGGGTCCATGCGTGTGATGCCCTGGAGCTCCCGGCGCACGAGAGGGAGCAGCTGGACGCTGTCATTGACCAGCTGTATAAGGACATAGAGAAAGGTCAGTACAGGAGTGCATCAGTTTTATACTAAGCCCGTCCTCTCTGCTCATGGGTTGTAGGTAAACGAGGTTATGTTACACCAGAAAATGCAGGTAACACTTTATGTTGTGGTCTGTATGATGTAATATTGGCTGGAATTCACATCATTTTACTTCACTTTTTTTTTATTAATTTGATGTTTTTTGTAAGTTCTGTGTTTTCTGTTATATGTACTATACTACTAGTGGAATACAATCATAATCAGATACAGTATATATTATAAAATAACACATTTATTATCACAGTCAAGTCTTTAACTGGTTACAAATGTGTAGCACATAAGTGAGAAATATATAAGACTGAGCAGACTTTTTCCTGATAATGTATAGTGGTGTATTTTTATTTGTTCTTTAGTAATACAATAGCGTACGTTAACACAGTATTGTTGTGCAGTATTGCACTGTATGGTATTACACAATACTTCATTATCACATAATTAACTGTGAATAAATTACATTCTTCTTTTAAACAAAGCTACTGCAGCAATAATAGAGAAATGTATCATCAGAGGCGCCTGCCCCTTTCATACAGCATAAAATGTTGAAGCTTTGGTTGTTAAATGAGCTCCCGGATAATGTTGTGCAATCGTTGTTTACTTTATTTCCTTGTTGTGTATTGCTGATTAAAGTTTCAAATTATTATTAAGCACATTTCATATTATTATGCACACTACAGTTGTGCTGGGGAACGTACCCTCGGTTGCAGTGTGTTGCTCTCCACAATAAGAGTACATTCTTCTTGGCACATGCGCAAAGAGTTTGTGAGACATTTTTTGGTTTTAGTTTTGCGTTTAAGGTTAGAAATTTGATTCTATTTAGATTTTTTCTTTTTTGATAGGATGTCAAGTTTTCTGGAGTGTTAAGCTCAAAAGGGAAAAGTTGCATCTAAACAAAAACATTTCATATGTAGTGCCTGCTGTCAACTTTTTCCAGCAAATAAATCTGAAGTTTCTGCTTCTCTGAATCCATGGTTGCAGACATGCAGCTTTCCAGTCCTCTCAAAATACCTATGGCCCAGGTACCTCTTTTGTCTGCCCTGCAACAGAAAGATCTTGTATTTATACACAAGATGAATACTCATCTAATTTACATTTTGAAAAGCAGCATTTTTATCTGATTTTTTTTCTTCTTAGGAAGAATTTGGTGAGAGTTTGGCCATATGAGGACATTTTGAAAGACACTTTAGTTATGGAACCCTAGATACTATGGGGGCTGTTGGTTCCCATGGTGCTAAAGGGTTTCAGGTTAATACTCTACTTTTTGAAACTATTCAAAAAGAGTGTGAGTACCCATATATATATATTTCTTTCATGTAATTAGCAAGAGTCCATGAGCTTGTGACGTATGGGATATACATTCCTACCAGGAGGGGCAAAGTTTCCCAAACCTCAAAATACCTATAAATACACCCCTCACCACACCCACAAATCAGTTTTACAAACTTTGCCTCCTATGGAGGTGGTGAAGTAAGTTTGTGCTAGATTCTACGTTGATATGCGCTCCGCAGCAGGTTGGAGCCCGGTTTTCCTCTCAGCGTGCAGTGAATGTCAGAGGGATGTGAGGAGAGTATTGCCTATTTGAATTCAATGATCTTCTTCTACGGGGTCTATTTCATAGGTTCTCTGTTATCGGTCGTAGAGATTCATCTCTTACCTCCCTTTTCAGATCGACGATATACTCTTATTTATATACCATTACCTCTGCTGATTTTCATTTCAGTACTGGTTTGGCTTTCTACAACATGTAGATGAGTGTCCTGGGGTAAGTAAGTCTTATTTTTTGTGACACTCTAAGCTATGGTTGGGCACTTTGTTTATAAAGTTCCAAATATATGTATTCAAACATTTATTTGCCTTGACTCAGGATGTTCAACATTCCTTATTTCAGACAGTCTGTTTCATATTTGGGATAATGCATATGAATCAATCATTTTTTTCTTACCTTAAAATTTGACTTTTTCCCTGTGGACTGTTAGGCTCGCGGGGGCTGAAAATGCTTCATTTTAATGCGTCATTCTTGGCGCAGACTTTTTTGTCGCAAAATTTTTTTTTTCTGTTTCCGGCGTCATACGTGTCGCCGGAAGTTGCGTCATTTTTTATGTTCTTTTGCGCCAAAAGTGTCGGCGTCCCGGATGTGGCGTCATTTTTGGCGCCAAAAGCATTTAGGCGCCAAATAATGTGGGCGTCATTTTTGGCGCTAAAAAAATAAGGGCGTCACTATTGTCTCCACATTATTTAAGTCTCATTATTTATTGCTTCTGGTTGCTAGAAGCTTGTTCACTGGCATTTTTTCCCATTCCTGAAACTGTCATTTAAGGAATTTTGATCAATTTTGCTTTATATGTTTTTGTTTTCTATTACATATTGCAAGATGTCCCACGTTGAAACTGAGTCAGAAGATACTTCTGGAAAATCGCTGCCTGGTGCTGGAGCTACCAAAGCTAAGTGTATCTGCTGTAAACTTATGGCAGTGATTTTTAACCTTTTTTTTGCCGTGGCACACTTTTTTACATTAAAAAATCCCGTGGCACACCAATATCCCAAAATTTAAAAAAAATCACACATTGTAGCCTAATACAGCATATATATATATATATATATATATATATATATATATATATATATATATATATATATATATACATACACACAAACACACACATACTGTATGTATTGTGCTGTTATGCCATGCCTCCTACAAACTACCCCTGCACTGGGAGTAAAAACAAGCAAAGTTTAAAAAATATGTCACACTGTTGTCAGTCTGCCGTGGCACACCTGAGGATCTCTCAAGGCACACTAGTGTGCCATGGCACACTGGTTGAAAAACACTGACTTATGGTATCTGTTCCTCCAGCTGTTGTTTGTACTGTTTGTCATGACAAACTTGTTAATGCAGATAATATTTCCTTTAGTACTGTTACATTACTTGTTGCTGTTCCGACAACATCTAATACTCAGTGTTCCTGATAACATAAGAGATTTTGTTTCTAAATCCATTAAGAAGGCTATGTCTGTTATTCCTCCTTCCAGTAAACGTAAAAGGTCTTTTAAAGCTTCTCATTTTTCAGATGAATTTTTAAATGAACATCATCATTCTGATTCTGATAATGGTTCTTCTGGTTCAGAGGATTCTGTCTCAGAGGTTGATGCTGATAAATCTTCATATTTATTTAAAATGGAATTTATTCGTTCTTTACTTAAAGAAGTCCTAATTGCATTATAAATTGAGGATTCTGGTCCTCTTGATACTAAATCTAAACGTTTAGATAAGGTTTTTAAATCTCCTGTAGTTATTCCAGAAGTTTTTCCTGTCCCTAGTGCTATTTCTGAAGTAATTTCCAGGGAATGGAATAATTTGAATAATTCATTTACTCCTTCTAAACGTTTTAAGCAATTATATCCTGTGCCATCTGACAGATTAGAGTTTTGGGACAAAATCCCTAAGGTTGATGGGGCTGTCTCTACTCTTGCTAAGCGTACTACTATTCCTACGGCAGCTGGTACTTCCTTTAAGGATCCTTTAGATAGGAAAATTGAATCCTTTCTAAGAAAAGCTTACTTGTGTTCAGGTAATCTTCTTAGACCTGCTATATCTTTAGCGGATGTTGCTGCAGCTTCAACATTTTGGTTAGAAGCTTTAGCGCAACAAGTAACAGATCATAATTCTCATAGCATTATTATTCTTCTTCAACATGCTAATAATTTTATCTGTGATGCCATCTTTGATATCATTAGAGTTGATGTCAGGTATATGTCTCTAGCTATTTTAGCTAGAAGAGCTTTATGGCTTAAAACTTGGAATGCTGATATGTCTTCTAAGTCTACTCTGCTTTCCCTTTCTTTCCAGGGTAATAAATTGTTTGGTTCTCAGTTGGATTCTATTATCTCAACTGTTACTGGAGGGAAAGGAACTTTTTTACCACAGGATAAAAAATCTAAAGGTAAATTTAGGTCTAATAATCGTTTTCGTTCCTTTCGTCACAATAAGGAACAAAAGCCTGATCCTTCACCCACAGGAGCGGTATCAGTTTGGAAACCATCTCCAGTCTGGAATAAATCCAAGCCTTTTAGAAAATCAAAGCCATCTCCTAAGTCCACATGAAGGTGCGGCCCTCATTCCAGCTCAGCTGGTAGGGGGCAGATTACGTTTTTTCAAAGAAATTTGGATCAATTCCGTTCACAATCTTTGGATTCAGAACATTGTTTCAGAAGGGTACAGAATTGGCTTCAAGATAAGGCCTCCTGCAAAGAGATTTTTTCTTTCCCGTGTCCCAGTAAACCCAGCGAAGGCTCAAGCATTTCTGAAATGTGTTTCAGATCTAGAGTTGGCTGGAGTAATTATGCCAGTTCCAGTTCTGGAACAGGGACTGGGGTTTTATTCAAATCTCTTCATTGTACCAAAGAAGGAGAATTATTCAGGATGCATATCTGCATATTCCGATTCATCCAGATCACTATCAGTTTCTGAGATTCTCTTTCCTAGACAAGCATTACCAGTTTGTGGCTCTGCCGTTTGGCCTAGCTACAGCTCCAAGAATTTTTACGAAGGTTCTCAGTGCCCTTCTGTCTGTAATCAGAAAACAGGGTATTGTGGTATTTCCTTATTTGGACGATATCTTGGTACTTGCTCAGTCTTCACATTTAGCAGAATCTCATACAAATCGACTTGTTTTGTTTCTTCAACATCATGGTTGGAGGATCAATTTACCAAAAGGTTCATTGACAGACTCTATCTTTGACAGACAAGAGACGTCTAAAATTGATATCAGCTTGTCGAAACCTTCAGTCACAATCATTCCCTTCGGTAGCCTTATGCATGGAAATTCTAGGTCTTATGACTGCTGCATCGGACGCGATCCCCTTTGCTCGTTTTCACATGCGGCCTCTTCAGCTCTGTATGCTGAACCAGTGGTGCAGGGATTACACAAAGATATCTCAATTAATATCTTTAAAACCGATTGTACGACACACTCTGACGTGGTGGACAGATCACCATCGTTTAGTTCAGGGGGCTTCTTTTGTTCTTCCGACCTGGACTGTAATTTCAACAGATGCAAGTCTTACAGGTTGGGGAGCTGTGTGGGGGTCTCAGGAGGTGAGATTACGGATCAATATTTTGGAACTCCGTGCAATTTTCAGAGCTCTTCAGTCTTGGCCTCTTCTAAAGAGAGAATCGTTCATTTGTTTTCAGACAGACAATGTCACAACTGTGGCATACATCAATCATCAAGGAGGGACTCACAGTCCTCTGGCTATGAAAGAAGTATCTCGAATTCTGGTATGGGCGGAATCCAGCTCCTGTCTAGTTTCTGCGGTTCATATCCCAGGTATAGACAATTGGGAAGCGGATTATCTCAGTCGCCAAACGTTACATCCGGGCGAATGGTCTCTTCACCCAGAGGTATTTCTTCAGATTGTTCAAATGTGGGGACTTCCAGAAATAGATTTGATGGCCTCTCATCTAAACAAGAAACTTCCCAGGTATCTGTCCAGATCCAGGGATCCTCAAGCGGTAGCAGTGGATGCATTGTCACTTCCTTGGAAGTATCATCCTGCCTATATCTTTCTGCCTCTAGTTCTTCTTCCAAGAGTAATCTCCAAGATTCTGAAGGAATGCTCGTTTGTTCTGCTGGTAGCTCCAGCATGGCCTCACAGGTTTTGGTATGCGGATCTTGTCCGGATGGCCTCTTGCCAACCGTGGACTCTTCCGTTAAGGCCAGACCTTCTGTCACAAGGTCCTTTTTTCCATCAGGATCTCAAATCCTTAAATTTAAAGGTATGGAGATTGAACGCTTGATTCTTAGTCAAAGAGGTTTCTCTGACTCTGTGATTAATACTATGTTACAGGCTCGTAGATCTGTATCTAGGAAGATATATTATAGAGTCTGGAAGACTTACATTTCTTGGTGTCTTTCTCATCATTTTTCCTGGCATTCTTTTAGAATTCCGAGAATTTTACAGTTTCTTCAGGATGGTTTGGATAAAGGTTTGTCTGCAAGTTCCTTGAAAGGACAAATCTCTGCTCTTTCTGTTCTTTTTCACAGAAAGATTGCTAATCTTCCTGATATTCATTGTTTTGTACAAGCTTTGGTTCGTATAAAACCTGTCATTAAGTCAATTTCTCCTCCGTTTGAACCTATGCATTCATTGGACATTAAATTACTTTCTTGGAAAGTTTTGTTCCTTTTGGCTATCTCTTCTGCCAGAAGAGTTTCTGAATTATCTGCTCTTTCTTGTGAGTCTCCTTTTCTGATTTTTCACCAGGATAAGGCGGTGTTGCGAACTTCTTTTAAATTTTTACCTAAGGTTGTGAATTCCAACAACATTAGTAGAGAAATTGTCGTTCCTTCATTATGTCCTAATCCTAAGAATTCTAAGGAGAAATCATTGCATTCTTTGGATGTAGTTAGAGCTTTGAAATATTATGTTGAAGCTACTAAGAATTTCCGAAAGACTTCTAGTCTATTTGTTATCTTTTCCGGTTCTAGGAAAGGTCAGAAGGCCTCTGCCATTTCTTTGGCATCTTGGTTGAAATCTTTAATTCATCATGCTTATGTTGAGTCCGGTAAAACTCCGCCTCAAAGGATTACAGCTCATTCTACTAGGTCAGTTTCTACTTCCTGGGCGTTTAGGAATGAAGCTTCGGTTGATCAGATTTGCAAAGCAGCAACTTGGTCTTCTTTGCATACTTTTACTAAATTCTACCATTTTGATGTGTTTTCTTCTTCTGAAGCTGTCTTTGGTAGAAAAGTACTTCAGGCAGCTGTTTCAGTTTGAATCTTCTGCTTATATTTTCAGTTTTTTTCTTTATAAGATTTAAACTTTATTTTTGGGTGTGGATTTTTTTCAGCGGAATTGGCTGTCTATATTTTATCCCTCCCTCTCTAGTGACTCTTGCGTGGAAGATCCACATCTTGGGTAGTCATTATCCCATACGTCACTAGCTCATGGACTCTTGCTAATTACATGAAAGAAAACATAATTTATGTAAGAACTTACCTGATAAATTCATTTCTTTCATATTAGCAAGAGTCCATGAGGCCCACCCTTTTTTGTGGTGTGTATAAAGCACAATTATTCCAATTCCTTATATTTATGCTTTGCACTTTTTTCTTATCACCCCACTTCTTGGCTATTCGTTAAACTGATTTGTGGGTGTGGTGAGGGGTGTATTTATAGTCATTTTGAGGTTTGGGAAACTTTGCCCCTCCTGGTAGGAATGTATATCCCATACGTCACTAGCTCATGGACTCTTGCTAATATGAAAGAAATGAATTTATCAGGTAAGTTCTTACATAAATTATGTTATTTAAAAAAAATTTTTTTGTAAAAGCTAAACACTACTACTATTAGGGACTTTTCAGATCTTAAAGGGACACTGAACCCAAATGTTTTCTTTCGTGATTCAGATAGAGCATGCAATTTTAAGCAACTTTCCAATTTACTCCTATTATCAAATTTTCTTCATTCTCTTGGTATCTTTATTTGAAATGCAAGAATGTAAGTTTAGATGCCGGCCCATTTTTGGTGAATAACCTGGGTTGTTCTTGCTGATTGGTGGATAAATTCATCCACCAATAAACAAGTGTTGTCCAGAAAAAAATACCAAAACATTTCTTAGATGCCTTTTTTTTAAATAAAGTTAGCAAAAGAACGAAGAAAAATTGATAATAGGAGTAATTTAGAAAGTTGCTTAAAATTGCATGCTCTATCTGAACCATGATAGAAAAAATTTGTGTTTAGTGTCCCTTTAAGGACCCAAAGGATACAAAATTAGATGCTTGTCTTGAAGAATTTTACCACAGCCTCTGACTGAAGCACTGATAGTGGTTCCTCTACAGCCAGAGGGTAATATCTGTGGATTATCGATCTTGAATATTTTTTTGGAGTTTAAATTGCCTAAATCAGAGATCATCTTCAAGAATATCAAGTTGGCATCATCATTTATTGGTAATGCTACTTTGGGACTACTTAGGCTTACAGCAAGGGCTATGGGTCTGACATCAGTGACTACACAGGCATTCTGGCTCCAGTAGTGGACAGCAAATGCAAGATAGCTCTTTGTCAAGAGAGAGCTTTTTCTCAAAACACAGGCTCATGGGTGTTAAAGATTCCCCAGGCTGGAGCAACGCTCTGACAGTATTTTACTGTTGTGTCTTATGAACTTTTTAATGATGTATTAAAGGGAATTGTGTTTTAACCTAAGAGAGCCAGTATCTTTCTTTTCTGCGTTAAAGATTGTCCACTCAGGTTATCTGCTAGAGTTCTTTTCCCCTTATCTCTATTCAGTTTTCAGTTAAAAAAGAAGAGCCTCTTTATGTGGATGTAATGTGTCTCCTAAAGCAAGAAGTAATAGAACTGGATTGCAGAAGAAAAACCTGGTTTAGGCACTCTTTTTTTTTTAAAAACAAAAAAAAAAAACCCTGGAATGAGTCTCTTCGGACAGTTTTAGACCTAAAAAAGGAAATCGTCACATGGTACAGAAAAAATTCAGGATTACAGATCTTGCAAAAAAGTGATATTATGGCATCTCTAGATTTTGAAATACACCTATCATCAAATTCTTGTAGACATAAGAAGCAGAATATTCTTACACATTTCAGTTCAGAGCCCTTCCTTTTGGCCTAGTGTTAATTTATCAGCATGTTTTTAGGACAACAAGGCATTCACTTTATACCTTACATAGACAACTGTATTATCATTGTAAGAACAGCTGCAAATTTGCACTTTTATCTTTGTTTCTATTCAGCTCCTACAAATTCACAGCAGGATTCTAAATTGGCAGAATACTCCATTTTTGCCTGTTCTTTGGATTCAGCTTCTAGGCCTGGTGTTGGATTCCACTCAACTAAGAGTTTTTTTCTCTTTCCTCCTTTTTTTTTTTTTTTTTTTTTTTTTTACCAAAGAAGAAAAAGTCAGATTGTTTTTAAAAAAAAAAAAATCACAAAAATCTTCTGATACATCCCTCAGGGTCCATCAGACACATGACGTATTCTGGGTCATCTTACAGCAGCTATTCCAGCAGTTTTATGGGCAAAACATCACATTAGGATCCTTCAGTGGGATCATTCAAGTGTTTCACTGGCTCAGCATATTTATATAACAGTTTTGCAAAGACCAGCAATAAAATGGTGGATCTCATTCTCATATCTGTCTTTGGGGGTTCCCTTCATAACTCAATCCTGACACGTGATAACTACAGATGCATCCCAATCAGAGATCACTTGGAGGGATGATGGATTCAAGGTACCTGGGAAGAATATATAGGAAATCGTTCCTCAAATTTCAGAAAACTAAGAAGTTTTGGAAGCCCTTATTCGATTTGGACGAGCTATTCAGCAGGTCTGTTCATATTCAGTCAGTCAGTGCTAAAGTTTCCGCACTCAGAATATTACCTGGAAATTATATCGGCTGTCCATACCATGGGACTCCACAACAATCTGGCAGATTTTATAAGCAGATCTTCTATTACTCAGAAGGACTGGTCTTCTTTTGATAAAACTTTTCAAATGATTGTTTTAAAGTTTGGTCTTCTGTCCATAAATTTGATGGCCTCTAGGTACAATGTTAAGATAAAAAAAGTTTGTTTTTCTTTGCAAGCAGGACCTATCTAGACTTGTCGGACACCCTGTTAGCCCCTTGAAGCTTCCATGTCACATAAGTTTTTCTTGCATAGCCCTATTTCCAAGAGTTCTGTCAGGACAAAGCAAAAGTGATAGCGGTTCTTGCCTATTGGCCTTGCAGGGCTTGGTTGTCAGAGGTGATGTACCTTTATCAAGGTCAATTCTGGATTCTTCATTTACAGACAGATGCTCTGGGAAAACCAGATTGTGTCAGTAAACTAGAACGGTTTCAACTCACAGCCTGACTATTAAATGTGATATGTTAAAATACCTTCGGCTTTCAGACACACTTATCTCTTTACTAGGCACAAGACAAGAAGTCTTCAACATGGAAAATTTACCAGGGCAGTTGGAAAACAATTCTCTGTGATTAATAAATCATCCTTCTTAAGACGGAATCTATTGTTTATATTCTGGAATATTAAAACCGGGTTTGGAAAATGTCTACATTCGTCTACCTTAAAAGTCCAGGCAGCAGCAATTGGTACACTATCGTTCAGGAACTTGGCCCTTCACCGTTTAATTAAAAAATGTTATGGCTATTCTGGCCATTCTTTCTTTAGTTTCACTGTCTGAGGCACCATTTGAACCTCTTCATGAAGTATCTTTGAAGTTGTTAACTTTAAAGACTGTTTTCTTGGTAGCCATTTCTTCAGCTAAAAGGGCGTGTAGCAACTTAAAACGGCAACACCGGGAGTCAGTGCACGTTAAGACAGGGATTCTGACAAACTCCTCCAGTCACAATGTAGCAATAATGGATGTCCACAGCACTGTTTCTTCTTTAATCTTTTATTCTCTATATAAGTACAGACATGAACAAATAGCAACGTTTCGAGTATAATTACTCATGTAGCATGATTAAGAGTTAATATACTCAAAACATTGCTATTTTTTCTTGTCTGTACTTATACAGAGAATAAAAGATTAAAGAGGAAACAGTGCTGTGGACATCCATTATTGCTACATTCAGATTAAAGGACAGGAGAATTTCACGCTCTTTCCTAAAACCTTACACTTTAATTTCATTTTGACAAGGTGGTGGTTCTTCTGCTTCTTCCATCCTTCTGTCTGAATCAAAAAATTGTGCGGTTTACTTTTTGTAACAACCCTTCTCTAGAAGTTTGTTTTCAAACATTGGATGTTAAAAGGGCTCTACAGATATATATTGACAGACTATGTGAATATAGATTATCAAATAAATTGTTTATCCTTTTCCAAGCTTGATCAAGAGGGAGAAAGAAGGCAGTTAAATAATCTATAGCCAGATGGATAAAGCAGTCAATGCATTTGGCCTATGTATCCTCATAGAAATCTCCTCCATCTTTTCTTAAAGCCCATTTATCAAGATCAGTTTCCTCTTCCTGGGCTGTAGAAGAAGCCTCTCCTAAACAGATTTACAAGGCAGCTACTTAGGCCTCACACTGCCAAGCGTTATCATCTGGAACATCCTGACCTCACAAGAAACAGTGTTTGGGGCGTAAGGTGCTTCAGACTGAGATTATGCGTTAATTCCCACTCTCTACAGCACTACTCCACTGGTAGTACTGCTGCTTAATGACAGAAAAAAAGCAAATGTTCTCATCGTCAGAGCATTCTTCATAGCGGCAGTACATGGTTCCCTCATATTACAATCATTTTGCTGGGTGTGTGCTTTTTATTTTTGGGAAGCTGTTGGTTTAGCAGTTCTTTATTGAAGGATTGGAGAAAACCGTTGCGGGGGGGGGGGGTCATATCCCTGTTTGTTGTTTTTTTTGTGGGGGTTGTTTTGAGTAGGGAACTTCCAGTCCTGATGATCTGCTGTTGAGTCAGTACCCATTGGCAGTAATGCCTCTATGTCTGAGGAAAATCAAACTGATTTAATTACTAGTGGGAATTAAACTCCTGGCCACCAGGTGGAGGCAAAGAACACCCCATCAAAGCTTTAAAGGGACAGTAAACCTAAAAAATAATGTTATATAATTCTGCTCAGCAGAGAGCGGGTCTGTAAAAGCGGCATGTTTTTTAAATATTAAAAGGGAAAAAAGGGTTTTATAACTATAGCAGTAAAATAATGTTATATAATTCTGCACTATGAGCAGAATTATATAACATTATTTTTTAGGTTTACTGACACTTTAAGTATCCTCCCACTTCCCACAATCCCCAGTCATTCTTTGCCTGTGTACATTGTTGGTGTTGTGTAAAGATGGTGTCTGAAGTAGATCAACTTCTTAATCCTTTAATGGGTACTTTTCCCTGCAAGCAAGGATTGGGGTTATGCTGTGTCCATGTAATCCTCTTTAGTAAGAGTAATGGTGGCTTTTAGCAGTTGGAAGACGGTGAGGTAGTCTTTGCTTATCTTAAACATTTATGCTACCCCTATATCGAAAACCAGGGTTGGTTTATACTCTGTTTTTTGTTGTTTTTTTCTTTGTCTGCAGGTCAGCTGGTCAGAGTCCGGGCCGGCTTCTAAACTTACATTCTTGCTTTTCAAATAAAGATAGCAAGAGAATGACGAAAAATTGATAATAGGAGTAAATTTGGAAGTTACATAAAATTGCTTTTCTATCTGAATCATGAAAGAAAAAATAATTGGGTTCAGTGTCCCTTTAAGCACTTTATAGAGTTAGATGCTCAGCTTCTTTGAATACACTTTGAGGGCAAATTTAAAGCTGTGAATACTACAGGAGAGTGAGGAAGATTGTTAAACACAGAAGGGTGTTGTGTAACAATGGGAGGTGGCGACCAGGGATGTTTGTTGAAAGACAGGGACGTATTTGCAGTTGAATCTAGGTATTGGGACAATTGGAAGCAATATTAGTGAATGGATGACTGGGAAAGGGACACATTATGGCTCTGTGAGAGATGGGAGGGTGAAGGGTTGAGCAGGATGCAGTGTTACATGGGATACTCGTGTGTAATGAAGCTGTCAGCATATTGCTTTATCTGCCTTTACCCAGCTTGTGCACGTTATTTAGTTAGATCTATTGAGTGCAGATTGTAGACAAATCATACAGTGAGTCTGATGGTTTTATAATGTAAAGCTCTGTGTTCTGATTGTAAAGCGCCTTTATTGTTTTTTTCAGAGACGGGCGAGTTTCTAAACTGTGAGGGCTCGGGCTTGTATATCCTGCAGAGCTGCTGTAAGTACTGCTGTCTGTCTTTATGCCACTGCTTGGGCTGTTAAGTACATAAAACATATATGATGTCCCGTGCGATTTACGTGTTTAAATCTGACAGAACATATGTTTTATCGACTCCCTGACAAAGCTTTAATTCTTATACCTCTAGTGGTGCCTGATGCTGTAATGAGGAACTGATTACTTATGTTCAGGAGAGTCTGTTTCAGAACTGGGCACGTCACTTGGTTCTGTTAATTCTTGGTACCTCTGGGTCTAAAGCTGACTGGCACTCATATTCCAGGTAACCACAGCTGTGTACCGAACGCAGAGGCTTCATTCCCGGATAATAACTTCTTGCTCCATCTCACTGCTGTAGAAGACATCAAGCCTGGGGAGGTATGTCCTATGTAATTTACCCTTAGTATAGACGATAGACTGCACTGCTGATTCATTGTTTGCACAAAAACAGTATATTAATGCAACATTCTTATGCAGTAATAAAATGCTATAATTTGTAATAGGATTCCATCCATTGCTGCTTCTGAGAAGGACATGACCAGCCAGTCTAGAACGGTATATGCCCATGGCCACCAAACTCTGGCTCAGCGACAACCAAGGCATATGCTTAGTGTACAAGATTACCCCATACAGGGTAAAACTTTGTATTATTGTACAAGGGCGATGAGTGCTATATTATTTACTACTAACCTTAAAATTCGACCTATTCTGCGTGCCCTGTATTAATATGTATTTGTTGCGGGATGATGGAGTTACAGATAGCAGAGAAGCGGCACACAGCACTCACACACAAGCTTTGCATTGACCCAATTCTGATGGTGTCACCTCCTTGTTTTTTAGGAAATCTGCATCAGTTACCTAGACTGCTGCCAGAGGGACCGCAGCCGGCATAGCCGGCACAAGATACTCAGGTAATGCTCAGGGGATTATATTGTGCATTCGTTGTGTAGAAACTGACGATTACAAGAATAAAGTTACAGTTTTACCACTGCAAATTACTTGAAAGGCAAAGTTTACATGGTTCATTTAGAGCATGCAAGTTTAGTTACTTTTTAATTAACTTCTATTAACAGCTGTTGATTGGTGGCCACACATTTGTCTTTTCTTCTTAAATGGAAAGAGTCCACAGCTGCATTCATTACTTTTGGGAAATAAGAACCTGGCCACCAGTAGGAGGCCAAGACACCCCAGCCAAAGGCTTAAATACTCCTCCCACTCCCCTCATCCCCAGTCATTCTTTGCCTTTTGTCCCAGGAGGTTGGCAGAGAAGTGCCGATTGAATTTGTCTCTTATAGAGGGTAGTGCTCTTCGACATGGGACAGGAGTTTTAAGTAATCCTATCAGTCTCTCAGTGAGGGCCTGGGAGAGTCTTTCTGCAAAACCATCCCGACTCATGTTAACATATCCTCAAGCAATCAGCGTTGTCGAACTTCGCTCTGCTTCCTGCTTTCTTCTCTCAAGTCCATGGCGGAGGCGATGCTACTATCCGTCACACTTGAAAGGCCGTGTTCCTGTTCCACGGCGTAGATTCCGGTAAGATCGTTTCATTTTCTTTCTTTGTGAATGTACTGTACTAATGTTTTCCCGAGAGGCTACCACCTTGTGGGACTAACTTAACATAAGGGTCTCAGTGAGTCTCCTTTTAGTATCTTGGAATCAAGGGTTAATATCTCCTGAGGGGGATTATTGAACAGGGTTTTTTTTAATCATGTTTGTTATGTGATTCAATCTGCTTATGTGTAGTGTTTAATGGGCTCATAGCGTTGAACATAAAGGCCTTTGGAAGTGACGCAACCTTATGGTTGGGCGCGCTTTTTTTTTTTGACTATACGGTTTACCTTCTGGCCGGGCGTGATTACGTTCCGTCCTCCATTTCTGCATTCCTGATTGTGTGGCAACGGGAAAATTCTAGTTTGCAGGGGTCTGGTTCATAGGAGGTGGTGAGTGCCCCAGCCATTGTGGGTGTGAGGTGCCGTTTTGTCTTAAAATAGTCCGTATTGGCATATTCTCTATCCTGTAATGGAGGATTCTGATGCTAAGACTGTCCAATTTCAGACTCCGTTATGGAGGATTCTGATACTGAGACTGTTCTAATTTCAGATTCAGATTCTTCGTCCGGGGAAGAATCCGGACTGGCCTCGTTGACAACATCAGCTATGTTCGGTGTGCCGTATTAGAGCGCCTGGTTCTTCGGGCTCGGGGAATCAAGGGTCAGCTGAGCCATCTGCCTCTGGGGGTCCTGTTCTCCAAGAGGTGAGTTCCCTACCACTCCATACTTCTACACATGCGGGTAACCCAGATTATGATTATTCCTCCATGCAGGGAGGCTTGTTCCCCCCTGCCTTTCATTACAGAGTTGCGCGACTTTGCGTCTTCTCAGACATGTTTTTCAGTTATTAAATTATCCTATCCTTCTCGGATACAGGAATTTTTAGTCTGCTTCGAATGGTGCACCTCATTAGACATGTGGGGATGATGTAATCTCCTGACTGTTATTTTTGAGATCCTTCCCAGTTTTTTGGAAGATTACGGCTCCGTTTGGCTGGTCCTGCGGTTGGCCCGTTTTCTTCTTGAGCATTAACCTACGGGTTGCCTTATATTTTCTTTTTATCCGATTAGGATGTCTTTTAACCCTTTCAGTGCTAACGACGGCTCTGAGGCGTTGCTAACACTCTCCCAACTTGAGGGAGTTCTGGGGGCTCCCACCTGCTCCTACCCCGGCGATCGGGCCTATACAGGGAGTGCAGAATTATTAGGCAAGTTTGTATTTTTGAGGATTAATTTTATTATTGAACAACAACCATGTTCTCAATGAACCCAAAAAACTCATTAATATCAAAGCTGAATAGTTTTGGAAGTAGTTTTTAGTTTGTTTTTAGTTATAGTTATTTTAGGGGGATATCTGTGTGTGCAGGTGACTATTACTGTGCATAATTATTAGGCAACTTAACAAAAAACAAATATATACCCATTTCAATTATTTATTTTTACCAGTGAAACCAATATAACATCTCAACATTCACAAATATACATTTCTGACATTCAAAAACAAAACAAAAACAAATCAGTGACCAATATAGCCACCTTTCTTTGCAAGGACACTCAAAATCCTGCCATCCATGGATTCTGTCAGTGTTTAAATCTGTTCACCATCAACATTGCGTGCAGCAGCAACCACAGCCTCCCAGACACTGTTCAGAGAGGTGTACTGTTTTCCCTCCTTGTAAATCTCACATTTGATGATGGACCACAGGTTCTCAATGGGGTTCAGATCAGGTGAACAAGGAGGCCATGTCATTAGATTTTCTTCTTTTATACCCTTTCTTGCCAGCCACGCTGTGGAGTACTTGGACGCGTGTGATGGAGCATTGTCCTGCATGAAAATCATGTTTTTCTTGAAGGATGCAGACTTCTTCCTGTACCACTGCTTGAAGAAGGTGTCTTCCAGAAACTGGCGGTAGGACTGGGAGTTGAGCTTGACTCCATCCTCAACCCGAAAAGGCCCCACAAGCTCACCTTTGATGATACCAGCCCAAACCAGTACTCCACCTCCACCTTGCTGGCGTCTGAGTCGGACTGGAGCTCTCTGCCCTTTACCAATCCAGCCACGGGCCCATCCATATGGCCCATCAAGACTCACTCTCATTTCATCAGTCCATAAAACCTTAGAAAAATCAGTATTGAGATATTTCTTGGCCCAGTCTTGACGTTTCAGCTTGTGTGTCTTGTTCAGTGGTGGTCGCCTTTCAGCCTTTCTTACCTCGGCCATGTCTCTGAGTATTGCACACCTTGTGCTTTTGGGCACTCCAGTGATGTTGCAGCTCTGAACTATGGCCAAACTGGTGGCAAGTGGCATCTTGGCAGCTGCACGCTTGACTTTTCTCAGTTCATGGGCAGTTATTTTGCGCCTTGGTTTTTCCACACGCTTCTTGCGACCCTGTTGACTATTTTGAATGAAACGCTTGATTGTTCGATGATCACGCTTCAGAAGCTTTGCAATTTTAAGAGTGCTGCATCCCTCTGCAAGATATCTCACTATTTTTGACTTTTCTGAGCCTGTCAAGTCCTTCTTTTGACCCATTTTGCCAAAGGAAAGGAAGTTGCTAATAATTATGCACACCTGATATAGGGTGTTGATGTCATTAGACCACACCTCTTCTCATTACAGAGATGCACATCACCTAATATGCTTAAAGTGATGGTAAACTCACTATAATGACAATGCTATTTCCTAAAGCTTTTATTTCAAATATACCTTGTATATTCTTATTTCTTTACTAATCAATGTTTAAGACAGAGTAAATTACTTTTTTTATTTGCAGGATTGCCTGTCCCTGGCCGCCTCCGTGTAAAAAATACTGATTGTTAAATTTGATTGACATATGGCGCATCCAATAGCAGATGCACCATACGCCCTATGTATTTGATCTTCAGCACGCTCCCGTGCCGCTGCTTTGAGGGCTCTGAATTAGCACTGCGCAAGTGCAGTTATCAGATGAGCCGACAGCGGCCTCATGTAAACAGACTGTTTACATGAGGCCGCTGTCGGCTCGTCTGATAACAGACGCAGCTCTCCCGCTCAGGGAGGTAGAACTAACGGTGAGTGCGGCTTGTTTAGCTTGGTGCAGGTTATGCATTGTCCGGGCATGCCTTGTGGTAGGATCAAAGCTAAGCTCATAGTGGGAATAACTGCATATCCCTCACATATAGATGTCACACCCCTTGATAATTAGTAAATACTCTTCACAATCTAGAACACTATAAATAGGGGATATTTCACTTCCTATAATTCTTCAGTGCCTGATAACTTTTTGCTTTAAAAAAACACGAGATCTCACACAATCCTCCAAAGCTGCACCAAAGCTGCATATCCCTCACATATAGATGTGCATATCCCTCACATATAGATGTGCATATCCCTCACATATAGATGTGCATATCCCTCACATATAGATGTGCATATCCCTCACATATAGATGTGCATATCCCTCACATATAGATGTGCATATCCCTCACATAACAGTTTGTTTACATGAGGCCGCTGTCGGCTCATCTGATAACTGCACTTGCGCAGTGTGCATTGCTAATTCAGAGCCCTCAAAGCAGCGGCACGGGAGCGTGCTGAAGATCAAATACATAGGGCGTATGGTGCATCTGCTATTGGATGTGACATATGTCAATCAAATTTCACAATCAGTATTTTTTACACGGAGGCGGCCAGGGACAGGCAATCCTGCAAATAAAAAAAGTAATTTACTCTGTCTTAAACATTGATTAGTAAAGAAATTAGAGTATACAAAGTATATGTGTAATAAAAGCTTTAGGAAATAACATTGTCATTATAGTGAGTTTACCATCACTTTAATTGGTAGTAGGCTTTCGAGCCTATACAGCTTGGAGTAAGACAACATGCATAAAGAGGATGATGTGGTCAAAATACTAATTTGCCTAATAATTCTGCACTCCCTGTATAGTAACAGGCATTGCCGGGGCTTCACGTTATGCGCGGTGACGTGATGACGTCACAGCGCAACTTTATTTAAAATAATGTTAAGTATAGGAAAAGGGGGCATGCTGCTTAGAAGCCTTATCTCAGGCATCTAAGCAGCTACAGACCCCCAAGACCCACCGTTGGAAAGGTAATCGCCTAACCTGTCCAACAGTGTAAGTCTTGGGGATCTGTGGGAAAAAAAAAAGTTAAAAAAATAAAAAATCTTTAAACAGCTTAGCACCCAGGTGGGAAAGTGCTTGGCACTCAAAGGGTTAATGTGTTTATTATTTTCCTTCGGGAATCTTAAACTGGGATCGATACACTCTGCTACTTCTGCGGAAGTGTTTTTAAGGATATGTTGGTCCTATGTTTGTCTGTTTTCCCTTCTTGCCCTCTGAGGGACGATTTATGCAGCTTGACGGTTAGGATCTGGGTTGCAGGCTGGTCCTGTCGAGGCACCGAGTGCTCATGTTATCATTTGTTTTACATTCAACTAAGCATTCTAGAGGACCTGTGGGTCTGCAAGGCAGGAAGGGTCAGTCCTTTATAGCCTTCAATTTGGATGAATGGGTCAGTGGAGTTTTCGCTGTGTCACTCTCTTTTGTGTCTGGTATTGTCGGACCCTAGAGTTCTCCCCCACGTGGTGGAGAGTTGGAGAGCTTTCCGCCTTCTTACCGCCGATTGAGCGGTTTGGCCTTTTTCTTTAGAGGTTCGGGGATTGTCCTTTTTGACTTGGTCCTCAGCAGCTAGTAGTTTGAAGGGTAGTTCAGCTTCTGAGTTGTGGATTGATCTCTCCTTTAGCCGTGGCTTGTGGAAGGTGCTACCTTTTACACTTTCCCCTTTTTGGGTGAGAGCTTAGTCTCCTTTTTATGGAGATGTGGTTGTTTTCTTAGGGCTTCTCCTGAGAGTTTCCCTAGCTGAGAGGGATATTCTCTCTGGGGTGTTTGTTCCATTTAGAGTCTTGCTGGCTCTGTGTTAAGACTAAGCTGGACCTTTTTGCTAGATTCTTTGGGTCTACGGTCCTGTTGTCTGTTCTAAGGAGTCAGGTGCTCTGTTGGATTGGCTGTTGCCATTCTTCCGCTTGTCTTTGAGCTGGTTTTGGAGTTCTTCTGTCCTCTTGTTTCAGACCTACCGTTGCTGGGGCTGACCCGGCTGGGAGTGGGTTCTGAGAGACGTTGTCATCTCCAGGATCTAGGTGGGTGTAGTAGCTATAGCTAGCTCCCTAAGCTGGGTAGGTCTGGCGGCTTGGATTGCCTAGAATGTGCCCTCTGTCTGGGAGTTGTCTTTTGCAATCTGTTCTTTTGCTGTCCGCTTTTGCTCTCTGCAAGTATTCTCTGTGTTATCCTGAGGATGGCGGCGTGTTCTTGACTCAGTGTTTTTCGTCTGGGTCTATTGCATGTTTTTTTTGTAGCAGAATACTTCAGTGTTACAAGTTCAGACGATGTGAGGATTCCATCTTCTGTTGTATTTTTGTGCTTCTGCACAACGTTTGAGAGAGAGAGAGAGGTTTCTCTGTTTCTATGCCCGGTCCTATACCTTCGGTTTCTCCTGGTCTGGGCGTAGTCTCCCCTTGTCTTTTGGGACCCTTTTGGGTCCTTTGTGCGTTGGGCTAGCTCTAGGGGGTTTTCCTTTATGGATTGTGACCTTTCGGTTTTTTCCTTCGGTTCTCCTGGCCCCATCCCTTTGGGAGTTTAGGCTGTTGTTACCTTCTTTCGTGAGGGGTGAGTGGTGAGGGACCGACTGTTGGGCGACTTTGTTTCCTGGTGGCCTGTTGCCTCAGTTGAGTGTGATTTTGCGGGATCTAGCTAGTCTCTGGACTACCTGCAGGTCAGTGTCCTTGGGGCCTTTTCCTTTTAATGTTTTCTCAGCTTCGGACGCAGCTGGGTTCTTTGTGGGCAGGGGTTTCAGGCTAGGTGCCCTCGGAATGGGCCGCCTATTTTACCCTCTCGTCTTGGCATTCAGTGTCCTCTATAGCTTGGGTATTGTTTTACCAAAAGTAATGAATGCAGCTGTGGATTCTTTCCATTTAAGAAGAAAACATAAATTATGCTTACCTGATAATTTTCTTTCTTCTGATGGAAAGAGTCCACAGCTCCCCACCCGTAATTTTTCTGTGGGGCATCCTTTTTTTATTCTTCTGGCACCTTTCACCTTGATATTTCTTCTACTGTTCCTTGTTCCTCGGCTGAATGACTGGGGGATGAGTGGAGTGGGAGGAGTATTTAAGCCTTTAGCTAAGGTGTCTTTGCCTCCTCCTGGTGGCTAGGTTCTTATTTCCCAAAAGTTATGAATGCAGCTGTGGACTCTTTCCATCAGAAGCAAAGAAAATTATCGGGTAAGCATAATTTGTTTTTGTCATTGGCTCACCAGATGTTTGTTGCTAGTTCCCAGTAGTACATTGGTGCTCTGGAGATGTCTTTAAGTGTTAACCCTGGCAAAGGGATTAAACATAGTTACATTTAAGCAATAGTGTGGCAAGAAAATGCTGTTGCACTTTTATGTAAACTGAAACCTTGATTAGGTACGTGGATACGGGCTATGCACAAAGTAACTTTACAGGTTGAATAATTGAATATCATTCTCCTCTTTGCAGTAGACTTGTGGGTCCCAGTAAACATATGAAAACACTTGCACCTAACATACAGACCTGTTACTACTGTCTAGTTGTGCACCAGTACACACAGTGATGATGTTTTCCTGTTGGTATATAAAGTGCTGCTGAATGTCTGTTACCTTACCAGAGCTCTCATGCAATATGTTTTCCTTTAAAACCGTCACTGAACATTATTGCGCAGCCCACTCAGACAGTCAAGGCGTTAATGTGTACTGGAGAATGTGTGAGGTCCAAGTGTACAAAGAAAAGCATGGCGAGGGTTAACGTTTAAATAACGGTAACTGCAAATTATTACTTGCTGCTCTTGGGGAAGTGTAGCTTATGCCCATTTTGTCACTAAGGGCAGCATCCTGTAGAATAGAGCGACACTGAAGTTTGTGAATTGTTGTTTATATCTTCTTCCTTCTGCAGCAGTAATTGAACATGATGACGTAAGTGATGTTTGTGTATTAGACAGCTCTGTTTTACAAATAATAATATATTCTTTAGACTTTTTAATTTGTGGATTGATTCAGTTAAAAACAGTTGTCCATATAGGGGAATTCTAATCAAATTCATTTATTTGTTTTTTTAGACTTTTTAATTTGCCTTTTTCAATGTTTTCTCTTTATCCGTATTATGGTTTTGTTTGTTAAAAATACTGCAATTTGCAAACCATGGTTGTAGGTCTTTATGCTTCTAGCCCCGTGCTGCTAATAATAGTTCTAGATTATTATTATTAGTTATTTGTAGAGCGCCTACAGATTCTGCAGCGCTGTCAGTATAGGCATAATATGTGGGGAGAGGGCCCTGCCAAGAGTTGCACTGTTGTAGTTCGCTCTTATGTAGATGATCTACAAACAGCTGGGCTCATAGGCTTACATGCTAAGGGGGTTCAAGGGGATAACAAAGGAGGAAAGGAACTAAGATGAGAACATTATACTGTATATTATTTGCATCCTTGAACAGTAGAGTCTTTAGGGAGCGCTTGAAACGGTCAAAACTAGGGGAGAGTCTTGTGGAGCGAGGCAGAGAGTTCCACAGGATAGGGACCAGTCTGGAGAAGTCCTGTAAACGGGAATGTGAGGAAGTAACAAGAGAGGAGGAGATTGTGAGCAGAGCGAAAGGGACAGGAGGGAGAGTATCTGGAGACAAAGTCTGAGATCTAGGGGGGAGCAGTACAGTTGAGGGCCTTGCATGTCAGAGTCAGAATTTTGTGTTTAATTCTGGAGGCAAGAGGAAGCCAGTGAAGGGATTGGCAGAGAGGTGCAGCAGATAAAGAGCGATGTTTAAGGATGACAAGCCTGGCAGAGGCATTCATTATGGATTGTAAAGGAGCTAGGCGGCAGCTAGGGAGACCAGAGAGGATGGAGTTGCAGTAGTCAAAGCTGGAAATTACGAGAGAGTGGATTAAAATCTTAGTAGTTTTGTGTAAGGAAATTACAAATTTTAGAGATGGTTTTTAAGGTGGAAGTGGCAGGAATTGGCCAAAGACTGAATTTAAGGTCATGCGGAGTAGGAGTAATGATGGAGTTATTGACAGTTATATAAAAATGGGGGATGGAGATTTTGGAATAAGGGGGTGGAGTAAGGAGCTCAATTTTGGAGAGATATAGCTTAAAGGGACATTAAACACTAAATACATGCTAGATAGAATGATACATTCAAAGAAAAGATTAGTCCATGACTAACATGTAGATGTATTTTTTAAAGTTTCATTAGTTGTTTAAAAAGTGACAAATTAAGTGTAAAGTTTTAGTGTCTATAAAACACTGGGAGCTGCCATTTGGGTGCTGTTGGCATACAAATGATATTGACTTTATGAAGGAACCTTACGATAATGTGCAGATAGAGAAGGAGACCAAGGACAAAGCCTTGCAGTACCCCAACAGAAGGTGGTAAAGGGAAGAGGATGCACCAGAGAAGGATACACTAAAGGTACGGTTAGTCAGGTAGGAAGAGAACCATTAGAGGGCTGTGTCGCAAATGCCAAAGGATTGGAGGGTTTGGAGCAAAAGAGGGTGGTTAACTGTATCCAAGGCTGCTGACAGATAAAGGAGGAATAGCAGAGAGAAGTGGCCTTTGGATTTTGCTGTAAGTAGGTTGTTGGTAACCTTAACAATTGCTGTCTCTGTGGAGTGTTGGGGGCGAAATCCAGATCGCAGTGGGTCAAGGAGGGAGTTTGATGTAAGGAAAATGGGATAGACGTGCATATACCAGCTTTTCAAGAAGTTTTAAGGCAAGAGGTAGTAGGGAAATAGGGCGGTAGTTGAATGGGGACGTTGGGTCGAGAGAAGGTTTTTTGAGGATAGGTCTGACCAGTGCATGTTTAAGAGATGAGGGAAATATACCAGTGCTGAGGGAGAGGTTGAAAATGTGTGTGAGTATAGGGGTAAGGGTAGAAGAGACGGAGGGGAGTAGCTGTGAGGGGATGGGGTCGAGGGGACAGGTAGTGAGGTGACAGGAAAGTATAAGGGCAGAAACTCGTTCCTCAGTAATAGGGGCGAAAGAGATGAATTTATGGCTTTGTGGGTTTTGGATGATTGTGAGCTTATCAGGGGGTTTGAGACTGGTAGTATGTTGAGAGATTATTTAGTTGCTGATGGAGTAAATTTTGTTATTGCAGTGGCTGGTGGCAAAATCTTGAGCTGAGAGAGAACTTGTAATCGGAGGGGGGGTCGGAGAAGAGTATTGAAAGTGGAGAACAGACATTTTGTGTTTGAAGAAAGAGTAGAGAAGTAATGTTGCTTATAAAGATTAAAGGCAGAATAGTAGGAGTTCAGCTGACTTTCTTCACTACAAGTTCATCTTCAATGCCAAGATTTTCTCCACTGTCACCCAGCAGTATGGTAAGGTACTGGGCACTTACCTAGTGTCTTGTACCTTTTCTAATCCTTGTCAAATTCTTGTATAATTCTTTTGCCCAATTCTTAATGCATCACTTATAAATGCTCAGTTATATGAACAAATGATCTTACAAAAATTCTAACTAAACCAACGCTTTACCATACTAGTATAAGATTATAGGACAGAACATTCTCTCTGTTATCTATATGGCACACATGAACTATTGCCCTCTAGCTGTGAAAAACCTGTCAAATACATTCAGATAATAGGTGGCCTCTCTTTTAAGTGTCTGTAGTCTGTGATATAAGTTCGGTATTTTTATTGTCTAGTCATGTGATGTTAAAACTTTGTCAATACTTGTTATAATTCCTAAATATATAAGTTCACTAATGGTATAACCTCAACCCCCTCCAAATTCTATTGTCTTTTTATTTTAAAAACTTTCCCTATTGACCTTTTGACTGTCTTTCATCTTTCTTGACTGTTGTTTAGGTCCTGCTGCATCTCACCCCCCCCCAGCACCTTGTCCTGCTGCATCTCACCCCCCCAGCACCTTGTCCTGCTGCATCTCACCCCCCCCCAGCACCTTGTCCTGCTGCATCTCACCCCCCCAGCACCTTGTCCTGCTGCATCTCACCCCCCCCAGCACCTTGTCCTGCTGCATCTCACACCCCCCCAGCACCTTGTCCTGCTGCATCTCACCCCCCCCAGCACCTTGTCCTGCTGCATCTCACCCTCCCAGCACCTTGTCCTGCTGCATCTCACCCCCCCAGCATCTTGTCCTGCTGCATCTTACCCCCCCAGCGCCTTGTCCTGCTGCATCTCACCCCCCCAGCATCTTGTCCTGCTGCATCTCACCCCCCCCCCAGCACCTTGTCCTGCTGCATCTTACCCCCCCAGCGCCTTGTCCTGCTGCATCTCACCCCCCCCAGCACCTTGTCCTGCTGCATCTTACCCCCCCAGCGCCTTGTCCTGCTGCATCTTACCCCCCCAGCGCCTTGTCCTGCTGCATCTCACCCCCCTAGCACCTTGTCCTGCTGCATCTCACCCCCCCAGCACCTTGTCCTGCTACATCACACACACACACCCCCCGCCCCTTGTCCTGCTGCATCTCACCCCCCCGCCCCTTGTCCTGCTGCATCTCACCCCCCCAGCACCTTGTCCTGCTGCATCTCACACCCCCCCAGCACCTTGTCCTGCTGCATCTCACACCCCCCCAGCACCTTGTCCTGCTGCATCTCACACCCCCAGTTCCTTGTCCTGCTGCATCTCACACCCCCCCAGCACCTTGTCCTGCTGCATCTCACACCCCCCCAGCACCTTGTCCTGCTGCATCTCACACCCCCAGTTCCTTGTCCTGCTGCATCTCACCCCCCCCCCAGCACCTTGTCCTGCTGCGTCTCTCACTTCTGCATTTAAGTACACCTTACACTAGAATAAAATATTAATGCTTTTTAGTATTTTCGCTCATTTTCTCTGTATCCCTTCACTTCAGGTTTTGGATTTATGTCTCTTTCTAATCCCCAGTCCTTACATGTTTGTACTACTCTGCTCACAGGGAGAACTATCTGTTTGTGTGCTCCTGCCCCAAGTGCCTGTCGCAAGCTGATGATCCTGACATAACCTCGGAGGATGAGGAGGAGGAGGAGGAAGAAGAGGCAGATCTGGAAGTGGAGACCGATGATGCTGAATTGGAAGATGAAATGACGGATGTTTAAGCTGAGCTAGATTATCGCGCCATGTCACTGCCATCTTTCACACACCCTTCCTCCCTAACATAAGTGACACTGCATTCAGAACAACCAATCAGAATGCTCCTTTCAAAAAGGTTTACAGAACACTCCAGATGTTCCTATTAGAACTCTTTTATTGGCTTAAGCTGTTATGGGAACTATCAATATATCTTCACGTGCATCTTTGGGTGCAGCACTTTGAGTGTTCGTTTTGCACTGTCGTTGGGAGGAGTTGATCCTCCACTCTAATTCTGGACCTAGAGAAAATGCCAAGTGATCCCTCTGTGCTCCTTATTGCATGTCAATACCCAGAATCCTTGTCTTCATTTTGACCTCTCTGATATGTTATTGCAGTGAATAAAGCGGGTCTAGGAACCTGCCCACAAGCTGCGAGCTAATTAAGGGCTGCTGTTAGCGAGGGTTTTGTGCTGTATCAGTCTTTGGTCATCCTCACCTAATAGATGTTTAACGTATGTACAAAACCAGTTAAGCAATGTAATCGTCACAGGATGCCTGTTTCTCCTACATATCTGATCATGTGAGCTCGGTACACTGCACTGTGCAGCACTTGTGTACGAGCCTGCTCATATCAAATGGATGAAACTATCTTAGTGGAAAATTGGGAGATAAAGGAAATAGCTAAAATCTACTTTTTGTGCAGCACAGAATGAAGTGCTGGATATCCTGTTTCTTATTAAACCGTATGCCAAACAGTCTTCAAGGATTTGCCTTTCTTTCCTGCATGGTGCTTTTCAGTTTTAGAATTGTTCTCTAGACTGGCAAGCTTGGTTCCTGATCCCATTTGAATCAATATTTCTTTCATGTAATTAGCAAGAGTCCATGAGCTAGTGACGTATGGGATATACATTCCTACCAGGAGGGGCAAAGTTTCCCAAACCTTAAAATGCCTATAAATACACCCCTCACCACACCCACAATTCAGTTTTACAAACTTTGCCTCCGATGGAGGTGGTGAAGTAAGTTTGTGCTAGATTCTACGTTGATATGCGCTCCGCAGCAGGTTGGAGCCCGGTTTTCCTCTCAGCGTGCAGTGAATGTCAGAGGGATGTGAGGAGAGTATTGCCTATTTGAATGCAGTGATCTCCTTCTACGGGGTCTATTTCATAGGTTCTCTGTTATCGGTCGTAGAGATTCATCTCTTACCTCCCTTTTCAGATCGACGATATACTCTTATATATACCATTTCCTCTACTGATTCTCGTTTCAGTACTGGTTTGGCTATCTACTATATGTAGATGAGTGTCCTGGGGTAAGTAAGTCTTATTTTCTGTGACACTCCTAGCTATGGTTGGGCACTTTGTTTATAAAGTTCTAAATATATGTATTCAAACATTTATTTGCCTTCACTCAGGATGTTCAACATTCCTTATTTTCAGACAGTCAGTTTCATATTTGGGATAATGCATTTGAATCAATCATTTTTTCTTACCTTAAAAAATTTGACTTTTTCCCTGTGGGCTGTTAGGCTCGCGGGGGCTGAAAATGCTTCATTTTATTGCGTCATTCTTGGCGTGGACTTTTTTGGCGCAAATTTTTTTTTCTGTTTCCGGCGTCATACGTGTCGCCGGAAGTTGCGTCATTTTTGACGTTCTTTTGCGTCAAAAGTGTCGGCGTTCCGGATGTGGCGTCATTTTTGGCGCCAAATAATGTGGGCGACTTATTTGGCGCTAAAAAAATATGGGCGTCACTTTTGTCTCCACATTATTTAAGTCTCATTATTTATTGCTTCTGGTTGCTAGAAGCTTGTTCACTGGCATTTTTTTCCCATTCCTGAAACTGTCATTTAAGGAATTTGATCAATTTTGCTTTATATGTTGTTTCTCCAACATAGGTGTGTCCGGTCCACGGCGTCATCCTTACTTGTGGGATATTCTCCTCCCCAACAGGAAATGGCAAAGAGCCCAGCAAAGCTGGTCACATGATCCCTCCTAGGCTCCGCCTACCCTAGTCATTCTCTTTGCCGTTGTACAGGCAACATCTCCACGGAGATGGCTTAGAGTTTTTTAGTGTTTAACTGTAGTTTTTATTATTCAATCAAGAGTTTGTTATTTTGAAATAGTGCTGGTATGTACTATTTACTCAGAAACAGAAAAGAGATGAAGATTTCTGTTTGTATGAGGAAAATGATTTTAGCAACCGTAACTAAAATCCATGGCTGTTCCACACAGGACTGTTGAGAGCTACTAACTTCAGTTGGGGGAACAGTATGCAGTCTCTTGCTGCTTGAGGTATGACACATTCTAACAAGACGATGTAATGCTGGAAGCTGTCATTTTCCCTATGGGATCCGGTAAGCCATGTTTATTACGATCATAAATAAGGGCTTCACAAGGGCTTATTAAGACTGTAGACTTTTCTGGGCTAAATCGATTCATTATTAACACATATTTAGCCTTGAGGAATCATTTTATCTGGGTATTTTGATATAAGAATATCGGCAGGCACTGTATTAGACACCTTATTCCTTAGGGGCTTTCCCAAAGCATAAGCAGAGCCTCATTTTCGCGCCGGTGTGGCGCACTTGTTTTTGAGAGGCATGGCATGCAGTCGCATGTGTGTGGAGCTCTGATACTTAGAAAAGACTTTCTGAAGGCGTCATTTGGTATCGTATTCCCCTTTGGGCTTGGTTGGGTCTCAGCAAAGCAGATACCAGGGACTGTAAAGGGGTTAAAGTTTAAAACGGCTCCGGTTCCGTTATTTTAAGGGTTAAAGCTTCCAAATTTGGTGTGCAATACTTTTAAGGCTTTAAGACACTGTGGTGAAAATTTGGTGAATTTTGTACAATTCCTTCATGTTTTTTCGCAATTGCAGTAATAAAGTGTGTTCAGTTTAAAATTTAAAGTGACAGTAACGGTTTTATTTTAAAACGTTTTTGTACTTTGTTATCAAGTTTATGCCTGTTTAACATGTCTGAACTACCAGATAGACTGTGTTCTGAATGTGGGGAAGCCAGAATTCCTATTCATTTAAATAAATGTGATTTATGTGATAATGACAATGATGCCCAAGATGATTCCTCAAGTGAGGGGAGTAAGCATGGTACTGCATCATTCCCTCCTTCGTCTACACGAGTCTTGCCCACTCAGGAGGCTCCTAGTACATCTAGCGCGCCAATACTCCTTACTATGCAACAATTAACGGCTGTAATGGATAATTCTGTCAAAAACATTTTAGCCCAAATGAACACTTGTCAGCGTAAGCGCGGCTGCTCTGTTTTAGATACTGAAGAGCATGGCAACGCTGATACTAATATCTCTGAAGGGCCCCTAACCCAGTCTGATGGGGCCAGGGAGGTTTTGTCTGAGGGAGAAATTACTGATTCAGGGAACATTTCTCAACAGGCTGAACCTGATGTGATTGCATTTAAATTTAAGTTGGAACATCTCCGCATTCTGCTTAAGGAGGTATTATCCACTCTGGATGATTGTGACAAGTTGGTCATCCCAGAGAAGCTATGTAAAATGGACAAGTTCCTAGAGGTGCCGGGGCTCCCAGAAGCTTTTCCTATACCCAAGCGGGTGGCGGACATTGTTAATAAAGAATGGGAAAGGCCCGGTATTCCTTTCGTCCCTCCCCCCATATTTAAAAAATTGTTTCCTTTGGTCGACCCCAGAAAGGACTTATGGCAGACAGTCCCCAAGGTCGAGGGAGCGGTTTCCACTTTAAACAAACGCACCACTATACCCATAGAGGATAGTTGTGCTTTCAAAGATCCTATGGATAAAAAATTAGAAGGTTTGCTTAAAAAGATGTTTGTTCAGCAGGGTTACCTTCTACAACCAATTGCATGCATTGTCCCTGTCGCTACAGCCGCATGTTTCTGGTTCGATGAGCTGATAAAGGCGGTCGATAGTGATTCTCCTCCTTATGAGGAGATTATGGACAGAATCAATGCTCTCAAATTGGCTAATTCTTTCACCCTAGACGCCACTTTGCAATTGGCTAGGTTAGCGGCTAAGAATTCTGGGTTTGCTATTGTGGCGCGCAGAGCGCTTTGGTTGAAATCTTGGTCGGCTGATGCGTCTTCCAAGAACAAGCTACTTAACATTCCTTTCAAGGGGAAAACGCTGTTTGGCCCTGACTTGAAAGAGATTATCTCTGATATCACTGGGGGTAAGGGCCACGCCCTTCCTCAGGATCGGCCTTTCAAGGCAAAAAATAAACCTAATTTTCGTCCCTTTCGTAGAAACGGACCAGCCCGAGGTGCTACGTCCTCTAAGCAAGAGGGTAATACTTCTCAAGCCAAGCCAGCTTGGAGACCAATGCAAGGCTGGAACAAGGGAAAGCAGGCCAAGAAACCTGCCACTGCTACCAAGACTGCATGAAATGTTGGCCCCCGATCCGGGACCGGATCTGGTGGGGGGCAGACTCTCTCTCTTCGCTCAGGCTTGGGCAAGAGATGTTCTGGATCCTTGGGCGCTAGAAATAGTCTCCCAAGGTTATCTTCTGGAATTCAAGGGACTTCCCCCAAGGGGGAGGTTCCACAGGTCTCAGTTGTCTTCAGACCACATAAAAAGACAGGCATTCTTACATTGTGTAGAAGACCTGTTAAAAATGGGAGTGATTCATCCTGTTCCATTAAGAGAACAAGGGATGGGGTTCTACTCCAATCTGTTCATAGTTCCCAAAAAAGAGGGAACGTTCAGACCAATCTTAGATCTCAAGATCTTAAACAAGTTTCTCAAGGTTCCATCGTTCAAGATGGAAACCATTCGAACTATTATTCCTTCCATCCAGGAAGGTCAATTCATGACCACGGTGGATTTAAAGGATGCGTATCTACATATTCCTATCCACAAGGAACATCATCGGTTCCTAAGGTTCGCATTCCTGGACAAGCATTACCAGTTCGTGGCGCTTCCTTTCGGATTAGCCACTGCTCCAAGGATTTTCACAAAGGTACTAGGGTCCCTTCTAGCTGTGCTAAGACCAAGGGGCATTGTTGTAGTACCTTACTTGGACGACATTCTGATTCAAGCGTCGTCCCTTCCTCAAGCAAAGGCTCACACGGACATCGTCCTGGCCTTTCTCAGATCTCACGGATGGAAAGTGAACGTGGAAAAGAGTTCTCTATCTCCGTCAACAAGGGTTCCCTTCTTGGGAACAATAATAGACTCCTTAGAAATGAGGATATTTCTGACAGAGGCCAGAAAATCAAAGCTTCTAGACTCTTGTCGGATACTTCATTCCGTTCCTCTTCCTTCCATAGCTCAGTGCATGGAAGTGATCGGGTTGATGGTAGCGGCTATGGACATAGTTCCTTTTGCGCGCATTCATCTAAGACCATTACAACTGTGCATGCTCAGTCAGTGGAATGGGGATTATACAGACTTGTCTCCGAAGATACAAGTAAATCAGAGGACCAGAGACTCACTCCGTTGGTGGCTGTCCCTGGACAACCTGTCACAAGGGATGACATTCCGCAGACCAGAGTGGGTCATTGTCACGACCGACGCCAGTCTGATGGGCTGGGGCGCGGTCTGGGGATCCCTGAAAGCTCAGGGTCTTTGGTCTCGGGAAGAATCTCTTCTACCGATAAATATTCTGGAACTGAGAGCGATATTCAATGCTCTCAAGGCTTGGCCTCAGCTAGCGAGGGCCAAGTTCATACGGTTTCAATCAGACAACATGACAACTGTTGCGTACATCAACCATCAGGGGGGAACAAGGAGTTCCCTAGCGATGGAAGAAGTGACCAAAATCATTCTATGGGCGGAGTCTCACTCCTGCCACCTGTCCGCTATCCACATCCCAGGAGTGGAAAATTGGGAAGCGGATTTTCTGAGTCGTCAGACATTGCATCCGGGGGAGTGGGAACTCCATCCGGAAATCTTTGCCCAAGTCACTCAGCTGTGGGGCATTCCAGACATGGATCTGATGGCCTCTCGTCAGAACTTCAAAGTTCCTTGCTACGGGTCCAGATCCAGGGATCCCAAGGCGGCTCTAGTGGATGCACTAGTAGCACCTTGGACCTTCAAACTAGCTTATGTGTTCCCGCCGTTCCCTCTCATCCCCAGGCTGGTAGCCAGGATCAATCAGGAGAGGGCGTCGGTGATCTTGATAGCTCCTGCGTGGCCACGCAGGACTTGGTATGCAGATCTGGTGAATATGTCATCGGCTCCACCTTGGAAGCTACCTTTGAGACGAGACCTTCTTGTTCAGGGTCCGTTCGAACATCCGAACCTGGTTTCACTCCAGCTGACTGCTTGGAGATTGAACGCTTGATCTTATCGAAGCGAGGGTTCTCAGATTCTGTTATCGATACTCTTGTTCAGGCCAGAAAGCCTGTAACTAGAAAGATTTACCACAAAATTTGGAAAAAATATATCTGTTGGTGTGAATCTAAAGGATTCCCTTGGGACAAGGTTAAGATTCCTAAGATTCTATCCTTCCTTCAAGAAGGATTGGAAAAAGGATTATCTGCAAGTTCCCTGAAGGGACAGATTTCTGCCTTGTCTGTGTTACTTCACAAAAAGCTGGCAGCTGTGCCAGATGTTCAAGCCTTTGTTCAGGCTCTGGTTAGAATTAAGCCTGTTTACAAACCTTTGACTCCTCCTTGGAGTCTCAATTTAGTTCTTTCAGTTCTTCAGGGGGTTCCGTTTGAACCCTTACATTCCGTTGATATTAAGTTATTATCTTGGAAAGTTTTGTTTTTGGTTGCAATCTCTTCTGCTAGAAGAGTTTCAGAATTATCTGCTCTGCAGTGTTCTCCTCCTTATCTGGTGTTCCATGCAGATAAGGTGGTTTTACGTACTAAACCTGGTTTTCTTCCAAAAGTTGTTTCTAACAAAAACATTAACCAGGAGATTATCGTACCTTCTCTGTGTCCGAAACCAGTTTCAAAGAAGGAACGTTTGTTGCACAATTTGGATGTTGTTCGCGCTCTAAAATTCTATTTAGATGCTACAAAGGATTTTAGACAAACATCTTCCTTGTTTGTTGTTTATTCTGGTAAAAGGAGAGGTCAAAAAGCAACTTCTACCTCTCTCTCTTTTTGGATTAAAAGCATCATCAGATTGGCTTACGAGACTGCCGGACGGCAGCCTCCCGAAAGAATCACAGCTCATTCCACTAGGGCTGTGGCTTCCACATGGGCCTTCAAGAACGAGGCTTCTGTTGATCAGATATGTAGGGCAGCGACTTGGTCTTCACTGCACACTTTTACCAAATTTTACAAGTTTGATACTTTTGCTTCTTCTGAGGCTATTTTTGGGAGAAAGGTTTTGCAAGCCGTGGTGCCTTCCATTTAGGTGACCTGATTTGCTCCCTCCCTTCATCCGTGTCCTAAAGCTTTGGTATTGGTTCCCACAAGTAAGGATGACGCCGTGGACCGGACACACCTATGTTGGAGAAAACAGAATTTATGTTTACCTGATAAATTACTTTCTCCAACGGTGTGTCCGGTCCACGGCCCGCCCTGGTTTTTTTAATCAGGTCTGATAATTTATTTTCTTTAACTACAGTCACCACGGTACCATATGGTTTCTCCTATGCAAATATTCCTCCTTAACGTCGGTCGAATGACTGGGGTAGGCGGAGCCTAGGAGGGATCATGTGACCAGCTTTGCTGGGCTCTTTGCCATTTCCTGTTGGGGAGGAGAATATCCCACAAGTAAGGATGACGCCGTGGACCGGACACACCGTTGGAGAAAGTAATTTATCAGGTAAACATAAATTCTGTTTTTTTCTTTTACATATTGCAAGATGTTCCACGTTGCAACTGAGTCAGAAGATACTTCAGGAAAATCACTGCCCGGTGCTGGAGCTACCAAAGCTAAGTGTATCACTTTTGGTATCTGTTCCTTCAGCTGTTGTTTGTATTAAATGTCAAGACAAACTTGTTAATGCAGATAAAATTTCCTTTAGTACTGTTACATTACCTGTTGCTGTTCCGTCAACATCTAATCCTCAGAGTGTTCCTGATAACATAAGAGATTTTGTTTCTAAATCCATTAAGAAGGCTATGTCTGTTATTTCTCCTTCTAGTATACATAAAAGTCTTTTAAAACTTCTCTTTTTTCAGATGAATTTTTAAATGAACATCATCATTTTGATACTGATAATGGTTCTTCTGGTTCAGAGGTTTCTGTCTCAGAGGTTGATGCTGATAAATCTTTGTATTTGTTCAAGATGGAATTTATTCGTTCTTTATTTAAAGAAGTATTAATTGCATTAGAAATAGAGGATTCTGGTCCTCTTGATACTAAAACTAAACGTTTAAATAGGGTTTTTAAATCGCCTGTAGTTATTCCAGAAGTGTTTCCTGTCCCTGATGCTATTTCTGAAGTAATTTCCAGGGAATGGAATAATTTGGGTAATTCATTTACTCCTTCTAAACGTTTTAAGCAATTATATCCTGTGCCATCTGACAGATTAGAGTTTTGGGACAAAATCCCTAAGGTTAATAGGGCTGTCTCTACTCCTGCTATATTTTTAGCGGATGTTGCTGCAGCTTCAACTTTTTTGGTTAGAAGCTTTAGCGCAACAAGTAACAGATCATAATTCTCATAGCATTATTATTCTTCTATAACATGCTAATTATTTTTGTGATGCCATCTTTGATATCATTAGAGTTGATGTCAGGTATATGTCTCTAACTATTTTAGCTAGAAGAGCTTTATGGCTTTAAACTTGGAATGCTGATATGTCTTCTAAGTCAACTTTGCTATCCCTTTTCTTTCCAGGGTAATAAATTATTCGGTTCTCAGTTGGATTCTTTTATCTCAACTGTTACTGGAGGGAAGGGAACTTTTTTACCACAGGATAAAAAATCTAAGGTAAATTTAGGTCTAATAATCGTTTTCGTTCCTTTCATCACAACAAGGAACAAAAGCCTGATCCTTCATTCTCAGGAGAGGTATCAGTTTGGAAACCATCTTCAGTTTGGAATATATCCAAGCCTTATAGAAACCCAAAGCCAGCTCCTAAGTCCCCATGAAGGTGCGGCCCTCATTCCAGCTCAGCTGGTATGGGGCAGTTTACGTTTTTTTCAAAGAAATTTGGATCAATTCCGTTCACAATCTCTGGTTTCAGAACATTGTTTCAGAAGGGTACAGAATTGGCTTCAAGTTAAGGCCTCCTGCAAAGAGATTTTTTTCTTTCCCGTGTCCCAGTAAACCCAGCAAAGGCTCAAGCATTTCTGAAATGTTTCAGATCTAGAGTTGGCTGGAGTAATTATGCCGGTTCCAGTTCTGGAACAGGTGCTGGGGTACCAAATTGTACCAAAGAAGGTCTATTCCTTCAGACCAGTTCCGGATCTATCAATATTGAATCGTTATGTAAGGATACCAACATTCAAGATGGTAACTGTAAGGACTATCCTGCCTTTTGTTCAGCAAGGGCATTATATGTCTACAATAGATTTACAGGATGCATTTCTGCATATTCCGATTCATCCAGATCACTTTTAGTTTCTGAGATTCTCTTTTCTAGACAAGCATTACCAGTTTGTGGCTCTACCGTTTGGCCTAGCATCAGCTCCAAGAATTTTTACAAAGGTTCTCGGTGCCCTTCTGTTTGTAATCAGAGAACAGGGTATTGGTATTTCCTTATTTGGACAATATCTTGGTACTTGCTCAGTCTTCACATTTAGCAGAATCTCAAACGAATCGACTTGTGTTGTTTCTTCAAGATCATGGTTGGAGGATCAATTTACCAAAAAGTTCATTGATTCCTCAGACAAGGGTAACCTTTTTAGGTTTCCAGATAGATTCAGTGTCCGTGACTCTGTCTTTGTCAGACAAGAGAAGTCTAACATTGATATCAGCTTGTCAAAACCTTCAGTCACAATCATTCCCTTTGGTAGCCTTATGCATGGAAATTTTAGGTCTTATGACTGCTGCATCGGACGCGATCTCCTTTGCTCGTTTTCACATGCGACCTCTTCAGCTCTGTATGCTGAACCAATGGTGCAGGGATTACATAAAGATATCTCAATTTATATCTTTAAAACCGATTGTACGACACTCTCTGACGTGGTGGACAGATCACCATTGTTTAGTTCAGGGGGCTTCTTTTGTTCTTCTGACCTGGACTGTAATTTCACAGATGCAAGTCTTACAGGTTGGGGAGCTATGTGGGGGTCTCTGACGGCACAAGGGGTTTGGGAATCTCAGGGGGTGAGATTACCGATCAATATTTTGGAACTCCGTGCAATTTTTAGAGCTCTTCAGTCTTGGCCTCTTCTGAAGAGAGTCGTTCATTTGTTTTCAGACAGACAAAGTCACAACTGTGGCATACATCAATCATCAAGGAGGGACTCACAGTCCTCTGGCTATGAAAGAAGTATCTTGAATTCTGGTTTGGGCGAAATCCAGCTCCTGTCTTATCTCTGCGGTTCATTTCCCAGGTATAGACAATTGGGAAGCGGATTATCTCAGTCGCCAAACGTTGCATCCGGGCGAATGGTCTCTTCACCCAGAGGTATTTCTTCAGATTGTTCAAATGTGGGAACTTCCAGAAATAGATCTGATGGCTTCTCATCTAAACAAGAAACTTCCCAGGTATCTGTTCAGATCCCGGGATCCTCAGGCGGAGGCAGTGAATGCATTATCACTTCCTTGGAAGTATCATCCTGCCTATATCTCTCCACCTCTAGTTCTTCTTCCAAGAGTAATCTCCAAGATTCTGAAGGAATGCTCGTTTGTTCTGCTGGTAGCTCCAGCATGGACGGATCTTGTTCGGATGGGCTCTTGCCAACCGTGGGCTCTTCCGTTAAGACCAGACCTTCTGTCGCAAGGTCCTTTTTTCCATCAGGATCTCAAATCTTTAAATTTAAGGGTATGGAGATTGAACGCTTGATTCTTGGTCAAAGAGGTTTCTCTGACTCTGTGATTAATACTATGTTACAGGCTCGTAAATCTGTATCTAGAGAGATATATTATAGAGTCTGGAAGACTTATATTTCTTGGTGTCTTCTCATCATTTTTCCTGGCATTCTTTTAGAATTCCGAGAATTTTACAGTTTCTTCAGGATGGTTTAGATAAAGGTTTGTCCGCAAGTTCCTTGACAGGACAAATCTCTGCCCTTTCTGTTCTTTTTCACAGAAAGATTGCTAATCTTCCTGATATTCATTGTTTTGTACAAGACTTGGTTCGTATTAAACCTGTCATCAGTCAATTTCTCCTCCTTGGAGTTTGAATTTGGTTCTGGGGGCTCTTCCAGCTCCTCCGTTTGAACCCATGCATTCATTGGACATTAAACTTCTTTCTTGGAAAGTTTTGTTTCTTTTGGCCATCTCTTCTGCCAGAAGAGTCTCTGAATTATCTGCTCTTTCTTGTGAGTCTCCTTTTCTGATTTTTCATCAGGATAAGGCGGTGTTGCGAACTTCTTTTGAATTTTTACCTAAGGTTGTGTATTCTAACAACATTAGTAGAGAAATTGTGGTTCCTTCATTATGTCCTAATCCTAAGAATTCTAAGGAGAAATCATTGCATTCTTTGGATGTTGTTAGAGCTTTGAAATATTATGTTGAAGCTTCTAAGTCTTTCCGAAAGACTTCTAGTCTATTTTTCATCTTTTCTGGTTCTAGAAAAGGCCAGAAAGCTTCTGCCATTTCTTTGGCATCTTGGTTGAAATCTTTAATTCATCATGCCTATGTCGAGTCGGGTAAAACTCCGCCTCAAAGGGTTACAGCTCATTCTACTAGGTCAGTTTTTACTTCCTGGGCGTTTAGGAATGAAGCTTCGGTTGTTCAGATTTGCAAATCAGCAACTTGGTCCTCTTTGCATACTTTTACTAAATTCTACCATTTTTGATGTGTTTTCTTCTTCTGAAGCAGTTTTTGGTAGAAAAGTACTTCAGGCAGCGGTTTCAGTTTGAATCTTCTGCTTATGTTTTCATTAAACTTTATTTTGGGTGTGGATTATTTTCAGCAGGAATTGGCTGTCTTTATTTTATCCCTCCCTCTCTAGTGATTCTTGCGTGGAAAGATCCACATCTTGGGTAGTCATTATCCCATACGTCACTAGCTCATGGACTCTTGATAATTACATGAAAGAAAACATAATTTATGTAAGAACTTACCTGATAAATTCATTTCTTTCATATTAGCAAGAGTCCATGAGGCCCACCCTTTTTTGTGGTGGTTATGATTTTTTTTGTATAAAGCACAATTATTCCAATTCCTTATTTTTTATGCTTTCGCACTTTTTTCTCATCACCCCACTTCTTGGCTATTCGTTAAACTGATTTGTGGGTGTGGTGAGGGTTGTATTTATAGGCATTTTAAGGTTTGGGAAACTTTGCCCCTCCTGGTAGGAATGTATATCCCATACGTCACTAGCTCATGGACTCTTGCTAATATGAAAGAAATGAATTTATCAGGTAAGTTCTTACATAAATTATGTTTTATTTGTTTTTCACCAGATATAAAATCTCACTATGCTGTGCTAATTTACCCTTAGCCTCAAGAATAAAATTCACAAATTTAACCTATAAAGCCTTATTGCTAGATAAAAAAACATACAAACCCATGCTAAAAATAGCACACTATCTGGTATTACTAGTGAACTGTTAAAGGACCAGTAAATACAGTAGATTTGCATAATAAAGAAATGCATGATAACACGACAATGCAATAACACTTAGTCTGAACTTCAAATGAGTAGTAATTTTTTTTCTGACATATTTCAAAGTTATGTCTGTTTCCACTCCCCCTGCATCATGTGACAGCCGTCAACCAATCAAAAATGCATATACATATATTCTGTGAATTCTTGCACATGCTCAGTAGGAGCTGGTGACTCAAAGTGTAAATATAAAAAGACTGCATATTTTGTTACTGGAAGTAAATTGGAAAGTTGTTTAAAATTGCTGAATCATGAGTTTTTAATTTCCTTCTTAATATGAGGAGAATCCACGGCATCATTCCTTACGGTTGGGAAATACTGAACCTGGCCACCAGGAGGAGGCAAAGACACCCCAGCCAAAGGATTAAATACTCCCCCTACTTCCCTCATATCCCAGTCATTCTTTGCCTTTCGTCACAGGAGGTTGGCAGAGAAGTGTCAAAAGATTTGGAGTAGTTCCTTATAAAGGGTATCTATCTACCCTTCAAAATGGGACTGGAGTTTTAAGTAGTCTTGTCAGCCTCTCAGTGAGAGCATTGACGAATGTTAGATGCTCTCTGGAGATGCAGGGAGAGTCTTTCTGCGAACGCATCCAGACTCGTATTACAGCTCCTAAGCAATCAGTGTTGACGAGTTTCACTGCCTGCTTCCATCACTCAAGTCCATGTCAGGAGCGATGCTTCTGTCAAGAGGCTGTGTTTCTTTTCCACGACATAGATTCCGGTAAGATCGTTTAATTTTTGTTTTCACCTATGATAACGCAAGAAGACAGGGTCACAGTGTGTCTCCTTTTATCTGTATAGAATCAAGGGTTAATATCTCCGGAGGAGGATTATTGAACAGTGGGGATTAATCACATAAGTTTATTTGATTATGCTGCAACATGTGTGAGATGAGGCTCAGGCAGATGTTGGAACGTACAGGGTTGCTGCGCAGCCTTTATGGCTTGGCACGCTTTTTTGCTATTATAGCAGGGACGGTCCTTCATTGCGCACCTCGTGACCGGATGTGGTCACACTTATTTCCTCTTTCCTGACCGTGCGGTTTACCGGAGAAGAAGCGGTTTCTCTGTTTTGGCCTGAGTGATAGGTGGTGGTGAGTGCCCCAGCCATTGTGGGTATAAAGGTGCCGTTTTTTCTTATTAATCAATAGTCTGCTTTGTAAGCGCAAGCTATGGAGGATTCTGATGCGTTAGAGGGTACTCCCTCTTTACCCAAGTCTAATGCCTGTCTATATTGTGAGGAGGCCGCGGTATACCCGCCTGCTCAACTATGTTCCACATGCCTTGATAAAGTAATCATGTCAAAGAAGGTTAATATGTTTGATACCACTGAGCCGTCCACCACTGAGGAGTCTCCGTCCCGTGAGGTGCGCACCCTACAGTCATCTCCTAATACACATGCAGATTTCCGTAGCACTCCTAATTCTCCATCTGGAGGGGGCCTTTTACCCGCCAGACTTTACTGAGCAGTTACAAAAAGCAGTGTCTGCGGCCTTTAGTGCTTTACCTCGTCCTGCTAAGCGCAAGCGAAAGGTCAAATATTGCTTTCCTTCCCAGGGGTCATCAACTAGTTTATTGGATTTATCCAATACAAGATTATCTGATGATGAAGGCGCCTCTGATTCTTCAGAGGGCGCTCTTTCTGGGTCAGAATCTGCTGCCTCTAAACCTCCAGCTGCAGAGGAACCAGACTTTAGATTTAGGATTGAGCATTTATGCTTTCTGTTGAAGGAAGTTTTAGCTACGTTAGAGGTTTCAGAGCCCAAATTGCCTGATTCCTAAATTAGATAATCTACGAAGACAGGGTTGTACCACAGACTTTCCCAGTTCCCGTAAAGATGGCGAACATTATTAAGAATTAATGGGAAAGGATTGGTTCTTCATTTTCCCCTTCTTCCTTTAAGAAATTGTTCCCGGTCCCGGACTCTCAATTGGAGTTGTGGGGTTCCATCTCCAAGGTGGATGGCGCTATCTCCATGCTTGCTAAATGCACTACTATCCCGCTTGAGGATAGTTCGTAGTTTAAAGAGCCCATGAATAAGAAGATAGCCGGCAGCGGCGGTTGCTGCGATTGCTGGAGCGGCTACCTACTAGTGCGACGCCTTATCTGAGTTGATCGAGGTGGAGGGTCCCCTCAATGTGATCCAGGAAAGTATTAAGGGTGGCTAATTCTTTTATTTGTGATGCTATTATGCAAATTATTCGCCTGAATGCTAAGGCTTCATGTTTTTCTGTTCAAGCCCGTAGGGCACTCTGGCTGAAGTCCTGGTCTGCGGACATAACAAGTCCAGACTTCTTTCCCTCCCTTAAAAGGGAAAGATTTTATTTGGTCCAGCCTGGACTCAATTATCTCCACGGTTACTGGAGGCAAGGGTGCCTTTTTACCGTAAGATAAGAACAAGCCTAATGGACAAGGTCCTAATTTTCGTTCTGATAAATCGCAACGTCAGCAGCCGTCTGCAAAGCCCGAGCAATCCAAGGGTACTTGGAAACCGGCTCAGTCCTGGAATAAATCCTAGCAGAGCAAGAAGTCCGCAGAGACAGTCAGCATGAAGGGGCGGCCCCCCATCTGGTTCTGGATCACGTAGGGGTCAAACTGTCGCTCTTTTCAGACGCTTGGTTTGGGGACGTGCAAGACCCGTGGGTCCTGGAGGTCATCCCTCAGGGATACAAGATAGGTTTCAAGTCTCATCCACCCAGGGGCAGATTCCTCCTATCAAACCTATCTTGCAGGCCAGAAAAGAGAGAAGCCTTTCTGGGGTGCGTGAGGGATCTCTCCTCCCTGGGAGTCATTGTCCCGATACCTCTCGCAGAAAGAGGTTTGGGATAATATTCAAACATTTTGTGGTCCCAAAGAAGGAGGGAACTTTCCATCCGATTCTGGACTGAAAGTGCTTAAACAAATTCCTATCTGTCCCCTTATTCAAGATGGAGACGATAAGGTCTATCCTTCCCTTAGTTCAGGAAGGACAGTTCATGACCACTATAGATTTGAAGGATGCTTACCTTCACGTTCCAATCCACAAGGAACACTTTAGGTTCCTAAGGTTTGCATTCCTGGACCAGCAATTCCATTTCCGTTTGATCTAGCTACTGTTCCAAGAGTTTTTACGAAGGTTCTAGGTGCTCTGCTTGCAGTGGCCAGAACCAGAGGTATAGCAGTAGCGCCATACTTGGACGATTTTCTGGTTCAAACCCCATCCTGTCGTCTGGCAAAAGACAATTCAAAATCTCTTCTGTTTCTTATTCAATCTCATGGTTGGAAGATAAACTTAGAAAAGAGTTCTCTTATTCCCAGTACCAGGTGGGAATTCCTGGGTACTATAATAGACTCCATATCCATGAGGATATTCCTTACAGACCAGAGACGTTACAAGCTAACTTCTGCTTGTCTTGCCCTCCAGACCTCCTTAAGGTCCTCTGTGGCTTGGTGTATGGAGGTGATTGGTCTCATGGTGTCCAGCATAGACATCATTCCTTTTGCCAGATTCCATCTCAGACCACTTCAGCTGTGCATGCTGAGTCAGTGGAACGGCGATCATTCGGATCTATCACAACAGATTTCTCTGGACAACCGGTCGAGAGAATTGCTCTCCTGGTGGCTCTGTCCAGATCACCTGTCCCAAGGGACATCCTTCTTGAGACCATCCTGGGAGATTGTGACTACGGACGCAAGTCTATCAGGATGGGGAGCTGTTTGGGGTGCCAGGAAGGCACAGGGTCTGTGGACTCAAGAGGAATCCCTCCTCCCGATCAACATTCTGGAACTTCGAGCAATCTTCAATGCTCTGAAGGCTTTGGCCTCTTCTGGGTTCATTCCAGTTTATCAGATTCCAATCAGACAACATAACCTTGGTGGCTTACATCAACCATCAGGGGGAAACAAGGAGCTCCCTAGCAATGAGGGAAGTATCTCGGATTCTGGAGTGGGTGGAGGCCCACAACTGCTTGCTGTCAGCAATCCACATTCTGGGTGTGAACAACTGGGAAGCAGATTTCCTCAGCAGACAATCATTTCATCCGGGGGAATAGTCTCTCCATCTCGAGGTGTTTGCAGACCCAGATATGGGTCGTGGTCCAGGGATCCTCAAGCAGAGCTAATAGATGCATTAGCAGTGCCTTGGAGGTTCAATCTAATTTACATTTTCCCGCCGTTACCACTTCTTCCTCGTGTAGTGGCCGCATCAAGCCGGAGCAGGCATCAGTGATACTGATAGCTCCATCGTGGCCGCGAAGGATGTGGTTTGCGGACCTGGTGGGGATGTCCTCATATCCTCTGTGGAAGTTACCTTGTTGCAGGGATCTGCTGGAACAGGGTCCTTTTGTTCATCAAAATCTAGATTCTCTGAGGCTGACTGCGTGGAGATTGAACGCTTAGTCTTAGCCAAGAGAGGTTTCTCTGAGAGTGTCATTGATACTCTTATTAGAACTCGTAAACCAGTTACTCGTGCTAGCCAAGAGAGGTTTCTCCGAGAGGGTTATTGACACTCTTTCAGGCTCGTAAGCCTGTTACTCGTCGCATCTATCATAAGGTGTGGAGAGCGTGGTTTAGCCTGGCATAAGGTTAAAGCTGCCAGGATACTTTACTTTCTTCAGGAGGTCAGGAGGGTCTGGAGAAGGGCCTTTCTGCCAGTTCCCTGAGGGGACAGATTTTGGCCCTTTCTGTTTTGCTGCACAAGAGGATCGCAGAGCTTCCTGACGTGCAATCTTTCGTTAAGGCTCTGATTAGGATCAGACCTGTGTTTAGATCTAACGCTCCACCTTGGAGTTTGAATCTTGATCTTAAATTTTTGCAACGGGCTCCGTGTGAGCCTATGCATTCGATTGACTTTAAACTGTTGTCCTGGAAATTTCTTTTTCTATTGGCTATTGTGTCAGCACGCAGAGTTTCTGAAATAGCTGCCTTGCAATGTGAGCCTCCTTATCTGGTGTTCCACACTGATAAAGCTGTCCTACATACCCGCTTTGGTTTTCTACCTAAGGTGGTGTCTGATCGCAACATCAATCAGGAGATTGTGGTTCCTTCCTTATGTCCTAATCCTCCTTCAAAGGAACGTTTACTTCATAATCTGGATGTGGTTCGAGCTTTGAAGATTTATCTTTAAGCTACTAAGGATTTTAGGCAAACTTCTTCCTTGTTTGTTATCTACTCTGGGAAGCGTAAGGGTCTGAAGACTTCTTCGACTTGCGTATCTTGTTGTTAAGTGTTATACGCTTAGCTTACGAGTCAGTGGGACTTAGACCTCCTCAAAGGATTACAGCTCATTCCACTAGAGCCGTGGCTTCCTCATGGGCCTTTAAGTACGAGGCCTCTATGGATCAGATTTATAAGGCTGCTACCTGGTCCTCCTTACACACTTTTTAAAAATTCTACAAGTTTGATGTTTTTGCTTTGGTCAAAGCAGCTTTTGGGAGAAAGGTTTTACAGGCTGTGGTGTCCTCAGATTAGGGTCTGCCTCTCTTTTACCCCTCCCGTTATCATTCAGTGTCCTCTAGAGCTTGGGTATGGTTTTCCCAACAGTAAGGAATGATGCTGTGGACTCTCCTCATATTAAGAAGCAAAACATAAATTATGCTTACCCGATAATTTCATTTTCTTCTGTATGAGGAGAGTCCACGGCCCCTGCCCCCCGCCCGTATACTACGATGGGCGGACCAAAATTAGTTTTTCTCTTCCGGCACCATTTATACCCTGATATTTCTCCTATTGTTCCTTGTTCCCTTGGCAGAATGACTAGGATATGAAGGAAGTAGGGGGAGTATTTAAGCCTTTGGCTGGGGTGTCTTTGCCTCCTCCTGGTGGCCAGGTTCAGTATATCCCAACAGTAAGGAATGATTTCTCCAACATAGGTGTGTCCGGTCCACGGCGTCATCCTTACTTGTGGGATATTCTCTTCCCCAACAGGAAATGGCAAAGAGTCCCAGCAAAGCTGGTCACATGATCCCTCCTAGGCTCCGCCCACCCCAGTCATTCTCTTTGCCGTTGTACAGGCAACATCTCCACGGAGATGGTTAAGAGTTTTTTGGTGTTTAAATGTAGTTTTTATTCTTCAATCAAGTGTTTGTTATTTTAAAATAGTGCTGGTATGTACTATTTACTCTGAAACAGAAAAAAGATGAAGATTTCTGTTTGCAAGAGGAAGATGATTTTAGCAGAAGTTACTAAAATCGATTGCTGTTTCCACACAGGACTGTTGAGATGAAGTAACTTCAGTTGGGGGAAACAGTTGCAGACTTTTCTGCCTAAGGTATGACTGGCTATATTTCTAACAAGACTTTGTAATGCTGGAAGGCTGTCATTTCCCCTTATGGGGACCGGTAAGCCATTTTCTTAGTTAAATAAAAGAATAAAGGGCTTCATAAGGGCTTATAAAACTGGTAGACATTTTTCTGGGCTAAAACGATTGCTTTGCTAGGCATATTTTGCAGATTCTAACTATTAATCTTGGGGATTGTTTAGAAAAACGGCAGGCACTGGGTTGGACACCTTTTTCAGATGGGGGCCTTTTCTAGTTATAGACAGAGCCTCATTTTCGCGCCACTAATGCGCAGTTGTTTTTGGAGAGCAAGGCATGCAGATGCATGTGTGAGGAGCTAAGAATCACTGAAAAAGCATATAGAAGGCGTCTTTTGGTATCGTATTCCCCTCTGGGCTTGGTTGGGTCTCAGCAAAGCATATAGCTGGGACTGTATAGGGGTTAAATGTAAAAACGGCTCCGGTTCCGTTAATTTAAGGGTTAAAGCTCTGAAATTTGGTGTGCAATACTTTTAATGCTTTAAGACACTGTGGTGAAATTTTGGACAATTCCTTCATACTTTTTCACATATTCAGTAATAAAGTGTTTTCAGTTTGAAATAGTGTCCAAACAAAGTAAGGACAGTAATGCCTCAGATAATGATATTGCCCAAGATGATTCCTTAAATGAGGGGAGTAAACATGATACTACATCATCCCCTTCTGTGTCTACACCAGTTTTGCCCACACAAGAGGCCCCTAGTACATCTAGTGCGCCAATTCTTATTACCATGCAACAATTAACGGCTGTAATGGATAACTCTATAGCAAACATTTTATCCAAAATGCCTACTTATCAGAGAAAGCGCGATTGCTCTGTTTTAAACACTGAAGAGCAAGAGGACGCTGATAATAACTGTTCTGACATACCCTCACACCAATCTGAAGGGGCCATGAGGGAGGTTTTGTCTGAGGGAGAAATTTCAGATTCAGGAAAAATTTCTCAACAAGCTGAACCTGATGTTGTGACATTTAAATTTAAATTAGAACACCTCCGCGCACTGCTTAAGGAGGTATTATCTACTCTGGATGATTGTGACAATTTGGTCATTCCAGAGAAATTATGTAAGATGGACAAGTTCCTAGAGGTTCCGGTGCCCCCCGATGCTTTTCCTATACCCAAGCGGGTGGCGGACATAGTAAATAAAGAGTGGGAAAGGCCCGGCATACCCTTTGCCCCCCCCCCTCCTATATTTAAGAAATTATTTCCTATAGTCGACCCGAGAAAGGACTTATGGCAGACAGTCCCCAAGGTCGAGGGGGCGGTTTCTACTCTAAACAAACGCACTACTATTCCTATCGAAGATAGTTGTGCTTTCAAAGATCCTATGGATAAAAAATTAGAGGGTTTGCTTAAAAAGATTTTTGTTCAGCAAGGTTACCTTCTACAACCAATTTCATGCATTGTTCCTGTCACTACGGCAGCGTGTTTCTGGTTCGAGGAACTAGAAAAATCGCTCAATAAAGAATCTTCGTATGAGGAGGTTATGGACAGAGTTCAAGCACTTAAATTGGCTAACTCTTTTATTTTAGATGCCGCTTTGCAATTAGCTAGATTAGCGGCGAAAAATTCAGGGTTTGCTATCGTGGCGCGCAGAGCGCTTTGGCTAAAGTCTTGGTCAGCGGATGTGTCTTCCAAGACAAAATTGCTTAACATCCCTTTCAAGGGTAAAACATTATTTGGACCTGATTTGAAAGAGATTATTTCAGACATCACTGGGGGAAAGGGCCACGCCCTCCCACAGGATAGGGCTTTTAAGGCTAAAGGTAAGCCTAATTTTCGTCCCTTTCGCAGAAACGGACCAACCTCTAATTCTACTTCCTCTAAGCAAGAGGGTAATACTTCACAACCCAAACCAGCCTGGAGACAAATGCAAGGCTGGAACAAGGGTAAGCAGGCCAAGAAGCCTACCACTGCTACCAAAACAGCATGAAGGGTTGGCCCCCGATCTGGGACCGGATCTGGTGGGGGGCAGACTTTCTCTCTTTGCTCAGGCTTGGGCAAGAGATGTTCAGGATCCTTGGGCGCTAGAAATAGTTTCTCAAGGTTATCTCCTGGAATTCAAGGAACTACCCCCAAGGGGAAGGTTCCACAGGTCTCAATTGTCTTCAAACCAAATAAAAAGACAGGTATTCTTACATTGTGTAGAAGACCTGTTAAAGATGGGAGTGATTCATCCTGTTCCAACAAGAGAACAAGGGATGGGTTTTTATTCCAACCTGTTCATAGTTCCCAAAAAAGAGGGAACATTCAGACCAATTTTGGATCTCAAGATCCTAAACAAATTTCTCAGGGTTCCATCGTTCAAAATGGAAACTATTCGAACGATCCTACCTACTATCCAGGAAAATCAATTTATGACTACCGTGGATTTAAAGGATGCGTACCTACATATTCCTATCCACAAGGAACATCATCAGTTCCTAAGGTTCGCTTTTCTGGACAAGCATTACCAGTTTGTGGCACTTCCATTCGGATTAGCCACTGCTCCAAGAATTTTCACAAAGGTACTAGGGTCCCTTCTAGCGGTTCTAAGACCAAGGGGCATTGCAGTAGTACCTTACTTGGACGACATCCTGATTCAAGCGTCGTCTCTGTCAAAAGCAAAGGCTCATACGGACATCGTCCTAGCCTTTCTCAGATTTCACGGATGGAAGGTGAACATAGAAAAAAGTTCTCTGTCCCCGTCAACAAGAGTTCCCTTCTTGGGAACAATAATAGATTCCTTAGAAATGAGGATTTTTCTGACAGAGGTCAGAAAATCAAAAATTCTAAGCTCTTGTCAAGTACTTCATTCTGTTCTTCGTCCTTCCATAGCGCAGTGCATGGAAGTAATAGGATTGATGGTTTCAGCAATGGACATAGTTCCTTTTGCACAAATTCATCTAAGGCCATTACAACTGTGCATGCTCAGACAGTGGAATGGGGATTATTCAGACTTGTCTCCGACGATTCAAGTAGATCAAAAGACCAGAGATTCACTCCGTTGGTGGCTGACCCTGGACAATCTGTCACAGGGAATGAGCTTCCGCAGACCAGAGTGGGTCATTGTCACGACCGACGCCAGTCTGGTGGGCTGGGGCGCGGTCTGGGAACCCCTGAAAGCTCAGGGTCTATGGTCTCGGGAAGAATCTCTTCTCCCGATAAACATTCTGGAACTGAGAGCGATATTCAATGCTCTCAAAGCTTGGCCTCAACTAGCAAAGGCCAAATTCATAAGGTTTCAATCAGACAACATGACGACTGTTGCATATATCAATCATCAGGGGGGAACAAGGAGTTCCCTGGCGATGGAAGAAGTGACCAAAATAATTCAATGGGCGGAGGATCACTCCTGCCACTTGTCTGCAATCCACATCCCAGGAGTGGAAAATTGGGAAGCGGATTTTCTGAGTCGTCAGACTTTCCATCCGGGGGAGTGGGAACTCCATCCGGAAATCTTTGCCCAAATAACTCAATTATGGGGCATTCCAGACATGGATCTGATGGCGTCTCGTCAGAACTTCAAGGTTCCTTGCTACGGGTCCAGATCCAGGGATCCCAAGGCGACTCTAGTAGATGCACTAGTAGCACCTTGGACCTTCAACCTAGCTTATGTATTCCCACCGTTTCCTCTCATTCCCAGGCTGGTAGCCAGGATCAATCAGGAGAGGGCTTCGGTGATCTTGATAGCTCCTGCGTGGCCACGCAGGACTTGGTATGCAGACCTGGTGAATATGTCATCGGCTCCACCATGGAAGCTACCTTTGAGACAGGACCTTCTTGTTCAAGGTCCATTCGAACATCCGAATCTGGTTTCCCTCCAACTGACGGCTTGGAGATTGAACGCTTGATTTTATCAAAGCGTGGGTTTTCAGATTCTGTAATAGATACTCTTATTCAGGCTAGAAAGCCTGTAACTAGAAAAATTTACCATAAAATATGGAAAAAATATATCTGTTGGTGTGAATCTAAAGGATTCCCATGGAACAAGATAAAAATTCCTAAGATTCTATCCTTTCTACAAGAAGGTTTGGAGAAAGGATTATCTGCAAGTTCTCTGAAGGGACAGATCTCTGCTTTATCTGTTTTACTTCACAAAAGGCTGGCAGCTGTGCCAGATGTTCAAGCATTTGTTCAGGCTCTGGTTAGAATCAAGCCTGTTTACAGACCTTTGACTCCTCCCTGGAGTCTAAATCTAGTTCTTTCAGTTCTTCAAGGGGTTCCGTTTGAACCCTTACATTCCGTTGATATTAAGTTATTATCTTGGAAAGTTTTGTTTTTGGTTGCAATTTCTTCTGCTAGAAGAGTTTCAGAGTTATCTGCTCTGCAGTGTTCTCCGCCCTATCTGGTGTTCCATGCAGATAAGGTGGTTTTGCGTACTAAGCCTGGTTTTCTTCCGAAAGTTGTTTCCAACAAAAATATTAACCAGGAGATAGTTGTACCTTCTTTGTGTCCGAATCCAGTTTCAAAGAAGGAACGTTTGTTACACAATTTGGACGTAGTCCGTGCTCTAAAATTCTATTTAGAGGCTACTAAAGATTTCAGACAAACATCTTCCTTGTTTGTTGTTTATTCTGGTAAAAGGAGAGGTCAAAAAGCGACTTCTACCTCTCTTTCCTTTTGGCTTAAAAGCATTATCCGATTGGCTTATGAGACTGCCGGACGGCAGCCTCCTGAAAAAATCACAGCTCACTCCACTAGGGCTGTGGCTTCCACATGGGCCTTCAAGAACGAGGCTTCTGTTGACCAGATATGTAAGGCAGCGACTTGGTCTTCACTGCACACTTTTGCCAAATTTTACAAATTTGATACTTTTGCTTCTTCGGAGGCTATTTTTGGGAGAAAGGTTTTGCAAGCTGTGGTGCCTTCCGTTTAGGTGACCTGATTTGTCCCCTCCCTTCATCCGTGTCCTAAAGCTTTGGTATTGGTTCCCACAAGTAAGGATGACGCCGTGGACCGGACACACCTATGTTGGAGAAAACAGAATTTATGCTTACCTGATAAATTACTTTCTCCAACGGTGTGTCCGGTCCACGGCCCGCCCTGGTTTTTTTAATCAGGTCTGATGAATTATTTTCTCTAACTACAGTCACCACGGTATCGTATGATTTCTCCTATATATATTTCCTCCTGTCCGTCGGTCGAATGACTGGGGTGGGCGGAGCCTAGGAGGGATCATGTGACCAGCTTTGCTGGGACTCTTTGCCATTTCCTGTTGGGGAAGAGAATATCCCACAAGTAAGGATGACGCCGTGGACCGGACACACCGTTGGAGAAAGTAATTTATCAGGTAAGCATAAATTCTGTTTTTGTGCTCTCCTCATACAGAAGGAAATGAAATTATCAGGTAAGCATAATTTATGTGTTTGACTTGAGTGTCTCATTAGGCATGCTGTGTATTTTCAATGGATAGCATAGCCGGCCTACACAACACTATAAAAATTACAAGTGGTGAGTCGTGTTTATAATGGCTCTAAAATGTTTGCAGGACTGGAGACGTAATATAATATGTTTTTTTTTTAATAATGTTTAAAAAGATATATATGACCAGGTGTTGGACTGGGAAGGACTCAAAGGCTCACTCTTTACACACTTATTATTAAAGGGACATCGTATTCAAAAACAAAAGTGGAGCATTTTAAATAAAGCTTTAGATGTAGGTAAACTTTACAATATACATGATTTACATATATTGCAACTAAAGCTTTTAAAAATAAGAACCTTGCAGTGATTTCACTGCATATGAATGCATCATAACGCACACTAGTCACTGAGCCAGGGTTTCCCCATCACTTCCTAAGAGCATACAAGCAGGGCGTCGCTAGCTGTCATGGTAGGCTCCATCACTAAAAATAAAGGAGATCTTCATGCATCAGTTTAAAACAAAACTCTTTATTTTTCCGCAGCCTCAGCACTAACCTAAGCGCCTCCGGACACCCACTGCACAGCTTAGTTTTTCAATGAGGTGACGTTTCCATCTCCTAGTCAATAGCCTTGTGTGCCTATTGGAGATGGCTTTAACCATGTGGCAGGAGTTAAAAACTGTGCAACAAGAAAATATTATGAATTAATGTGGTTTTTTTCCTATAGATTTAGACCTAGAAAGTGTTTCGGCTATAGGTGGAAAATTATACAATTCAACAAAAATGAATAGAAAATGGGGATATAGTTTTATTAAAAGTATTTGTCATTTTTTTTCTAGACGTGCGTTTGGCAGTTTCGTTAGCTGCTGAATGCGGAAGAAGGCGGCCGCTCGTGGAATTTGTCTCTTTTTGGAGCCAGATTTCTTCTTGTGAAAGTGCAACACACAAAGATCTGGATTTGCACAGAAGTAATCGGGCTTCAAAAAGGGGCGAATGCTGCGAGCGGCCATCTTCTTCCGCATTCAGCAGTTAACAAAACTAACCAGCAGCTAACCCTGTCTGCAGATTAAAGGTGGGTGGAGTTTGGGTATTAAAAAACAGTATCCAATGTTAATGTGTTTTAAAAATGTTTAGAGTTGGTTGATATGTTCTACAGCAAGACTGCCCCTTTAATTTTGATATCCATAACTATTTAAAGGGACATAAAAGTGCAAAAATAAAAATCTAATGGTTTAGACGCAGGGATTGGGAACCTTGGCACTCCTGATGTTTCAGAACTACATTACCCATGATGCCTAGGTGCTCTGAAGTCCAGTTGAGCATCATGGGAAATGTAGTTCTGAAACATCTGGAGGGCCCAGGTTCCCCATCCCTGGTAGAGCAATGTATTACTGCACTGCTGCTTGCAAAGTAACTATTTCTTTAACAAATGGCTTAGACATATAAAGTCCGCTCTGGAGCAGTAATACACAACTGGGAGCTAGCTGAACACATCTGGTGAGCCAATGACAAGAGGCATATGTGTGCAGCCACCAATCATTCATTAGTGCATTGATGCTCCGAAGTCTACGTTAGTGTGCCTTTCAACAAAGGATACTGAAAGTACATTTGATAATCAGCAGGACATTTAAGAGACTTTTAAATTTATTTTGAACTATAAAAGTTAATGTCCGTTTTAAACTTTTATTATTCAGATTTAAACTAAACGTTTCAGTTGACTTCTGTTAACAAATTAACCTCTTACTCTTGGTGTCGGTCATTGCTTGGGGAAACTTAGCTCCTTTCTATGAGGGCATACTGAGGTAGGTTCAAGAATGTGCACGTGTCCTGAACATTATATGGCAGCAATGTTTGTAACAAGCCAGTCACATGCACGCTCCTGTGCCCACCTCATTGTGAGTCACATGCACGCTCCTGTGCCCACCTCATTGCCAGTCACATGCATGCTCCTGTGCCCACCTCATTGCCAGTCACATGCACGCTCCTGTGCCCACCTCATTGCCAGTCACATGCACGCTCCTGTGCCCACCTCATTGCCAATCACATGCACGCTCCTGTGCCCACCTCATTGCCAGTCACATGCACGCTCCTGTGCCCACCTCATGGGATAAGAGGTAAATGATTATTTTTTTTATTATTATTGTACGCTGTTTGTGAATCATAAATAGGTCATAGTCTAACCACCTCCAGTTACAGTGACAAATGGTGCAATTTATCACTAACTAGACCACTGAAGCTAGGGTCACATTTGTTTTACTATTCACATATCAGAAAATCAGTCTAGCAGGATGTGTCGGCACTGATGGGGTTAATACAAATAAAGCTTCCCTTTTCTTGGGCTGCAAAACAGGTCAGGTGCCAACACGTCAGTCATTTGTTGGGCGGGGCCACCTATGATTCCTTGGAAATCGCCTCGTATAAAGCTGCCAGTAATGTATTACCATAAGGTCCTTGTTACTAGTATTGAACAAGCGTTGCACCACCAGTTTCCCTAATGATACGTGCCTCTTCTGTTATACACAGGGGTATGTACATTTTAAAGGGACAGTGTACTGTAACATCATTCTCCAATGACTTGTTAAACCAGCTGCAGGGTATAAAAAGCATGAGAAATTATTTGTGTTTATTTTTACATATGAAATAGCTGGTTTTGTTCTTTGCAGCCACAGCCAGTCAAAATGGGGTTGAGCTTGCAGGGAAAATAGATCTTATTTTATCACTTTCTGTACACACACATACTTCTTTATATTATCTCTGTAAACCAAAACCCAAGAAAATTGTATTGCTTATCTCTTTAACCTCCTACAGGGAGTGTAATTTAATCGGTTTACACAGCTTTTCTTTAGCCTATACCAGGGTTTTTTAAACCTGACCTTGGGCCTCCCTAACAGGCCAGATTTTCAAGATATCTGAACTGGAGGGCATGAAATAATCATCTGATTAGTAAACACGGTTATTATGCTGCTCTCACCCAAGGTAATCCTGAAAATCTGGCCTTACAAATACAAACTCTATGGTTGCGTTTGCTCCAGTCAGCAATTTTCTAAATAAATACTTTTAATATCCACATCTTTATTTAGTAAATAACTGCTGCAAATTAATCTTACAATCTAGCGCAACCCTAGTAGCTTAGAGGACTTTCTAGGATTGTTTTTTTTTTGCAGAATATCTTAACACAGGGTAAATACTGTTTTATTTGTTTTTATCCTGAAAATCTGGCCTGTTAAGGAGGCCGGAGCACAGGTTTGAATACCCCTAGCCGATACTTAAAGGGATAGAAAAGTCAGTGGGTGCACTTTAATGTAAAATAGAAGCCTTTTTGTAATATACTTCCATTAGCAAAAATGCTTCTAATGTTCTAACTGATTTAATACAGAATATGCACATATGCTGTGAGGGCCTGTGCACCAGACCTCAGAGAGTCAGTAATGGCTTGTATGAAGCAATACACATCACTGCCAGCTCTCATAGCTTGAATACCGGTGCACAGGCCCTCACAGGATATGTGTGTATGCAGCAGGAAAACCTTTTACTTGAAGCATTTTTACTAATGGAAGTATATCGCAAATCTAAATGCATTTTTGTATATTTAAATCTTGAAAACTCTATCCCTTTTAAGAATATATACTTTCTCTATAGGTAGGGATACCACAGGCAAAATCAACTACATCAGATGCTGAAATAAAGATAAAGGAGTTGTGTGAACAATTTAATGACACTCCAGCAGGTAAAATGGCTCATTGGGAACATATTAACCCCTTCAGCACAGAGGCAACTGTCCTCAGTCGAAACATAAAAGCGCAGACACGATGTTACTTGATCTTCACTGCGATTGCGTAACTCCAAACAGCACTCATTGGTTGCTAGGGGACTGTCTGTGTTGCTATGCAGGTCCCCCAGTCAGATTCACTGGAGTTTTTACATGGAGGGGAGCAGGACCTCACAAAATAAGGTTCCATGCTGTCCTAATGCCCAGCACTTTTAGGACAGCGTCTAGGGGTTAAAGGGAGAAACATTTTGGGAATACTGTCCCTTATAAAGGACTGTGTGTTACTCCTTTCCAGCAGTTACTAGTTCTGGACATAAGTGCATTATCGGTCTCTCTAGTGATACGTGCCTGTTCTGCTATACACACAGGTTTGCATCTATACTTCCTGCACCATGACATTGATTAAAGGGATAGAAAACCCCAAAATGTTCTTTCATGATTTGGATAGAACATATAATTTTAAAGAACTTTCCCATTTACTTCTATTATCAAAGTTGCTTCATTCTCTTGTTATCCTTTGCTGAAGGAGCAGTATTGCACTACTGGCAGCTAGATGAACACATCTAGTTAGCCAATCTTAAGAGACAATTGTGTGCAAGCACCAATCAGCATATTCTTTTTCAACTAGGGATACCAAGAGAATAAAGTATATTGTAAAATAGAAGTGAATTTAAAAGTGTCTTAAATGACACGCTCTATCGTAATCATGCACGTTTAATTTTGTCTTTCCTATCACTTTAAACCTGTGCTCACTTTCTCCATTTTACTTAAAAGTATAATGAAATACAACTTTCATGATACAGATAAAGCAGTTGACGTAACCCAAATGTTCAGAAAGCATGCACACCTGAGCCTATTTAGGTATGCTTTCAATAAAGGATACATTGAGAAGAAAGTAAATGTCATATTTGTTTTACACTTTGCCATGTTATTCAATAGTAAGACCAAATACATTTATTGTAATTACAGGATGTTTACTGTCCATTTAATGGGGCAATGTATAGTAGAAATAGAAGTTCACATATAGTTTAACTTATTAGTTTCCTTTAAGATGGACATTTTTTAACAACTAGCGATTCAGGGCCTTCATCTGAGAAGTGCAGAGCGATCCTGATGCACACATCTGTCCAGTTGCAGCCCTTATTATAATATGGGCATGTAGCAAGTATGCACGCACGCTCCTGTGAATTTGTGCACGAGCGCCAGTGAACTAGCATGCGCACAACACTGCTTCATGGTGACCACGGTTACAAATATACAAACATCAGCAGCGAGATCTGAGCTGTATTAATTCTACAATGTGACAGTACTCAGTAGAATTAATTTATATATACACTAGGCGATAAGTCTATGTTTAAAAACTACAAACCCCCAAGCTCAAGCTACAAAAAAGTAAAATTACAGAAAAAAATAAACAAAGCTATCCAAAATAATAAAATTAAACCTAAACTAATACCCCTATAAAAATAAAAATTCCCCCTAATCTAATACTAAACTACCAATAGCCCTTAAAAGGGCCTTTTGTAGGGCATTGTCCTAAATTTAACAACTCTTTTACATTTAAAAATGACTAAATCCCCCCTAACAGTAAAACCCCCACCACCAAACCCCCCAAAATAAAAAAAAAAACTAACATTTAAAAAACAACCTAAACTACCCATTGCCACTAAAGGTGCATTAGTATGGGCATTGCCCTTAAAATGGTATTCAGCTCTTTTACTGCCCTTAAAAGAGCAATCGGCTCCTTTCCAGCCCAAATAACGCTAATCTAAAAAAAAAAAAAAAAGCCTAAGACTAAACCCCAAATAGGTACTCTCCATTCCTGAAGTCCGGCGGAGGTCTTCTTCCAGGCGGCTCCATCATCTTCTATCTTTATCCGGAACGGAGATGCGGAGCCATCTTCCCCGATGCGTGGATCCTCAGCGGTAGTCCTCTGTGGCGTGGAGGCTCCGCTCCATCCGATGTCCATTATACACTGAAGATTGAATGCAAGGTATCACATTCAATTTGGGGTACCTTGCATTCCTATTGGCTGAAATTTTGAAATCAGCCAATAGGATTAGAGCTACTGAAATCATATTGGCTGTTCAAATAAGCCAATAAGATTTCAGTAGCTCTCATCCTATCGACTGATTTCAAAATGTCAGCAAATAGGAGTGCAAGGTACCCCCAAAAATATGGGGTACCTTGCATTCAATCTTCAGTGTGCGACGGACAATTGCATGAAGAGGAGCCTCCATGCCGCTGAGGACCGCTGCCGCTGAGGATCCGTGCATCGGGGAAGCCAGCTCCGCACCTCTGCTTTGCCTTCGCTCTAGATGAAGAAAGAAGATGATGGAGCCGCCTGGAAGAAGACCTCCGCCGGACTTCAGGAACGGTGAGTATCTATTTGAGGCTTAGTTTTAGGATTTTTTTATTTTTAAGATTAGGGATTTAATGGGTTCGAAAAAGAGCTGATTGCCCTTTTAAGGGCAATACCCATACAAATGCCCCTTTAGGGACAATGGGTAGTTTAGGTTTTTTTATTTTGGGGGGTTTTTACTGTTAGGGGGACTTTGTATTTTTAAATGTAAAAGAGCTGTTTATCTTAGGGCAATGCCCTACAAAAGGCCCCTTTAAGGGCTATTGGTAGTTTAGTTTAGATTAGGGGATGATTTATTTTTTTGGAGGGGGGCTTTTTTATTTTCATAGTGATTTGGAATATTTTTTTTATTTTTGATAATTTTGTTTCTTTTTTTATGTAATGTTAGACTTTTTTGTAATTTAATGTTAGGATTTTTTATTTTAATTGTAATTTAGTAGTAATTCGGGTTAAAGGGACACTGAACCCAATTTTTTTCTTTCATGATTCATATAGAGCATGCGATTCTAAGCAACTTTCTAATTTACTCTTATCAAATTTTCTTCATTCTCTTGGTATCTTTATTTGAAATGCAAGAATGTAAGTTTAGCTGCCGGACCATTTTTGGTGAAAAACGTGGGTTGTTCTTGCTGATTGGTGGATAAATTCACCCACCAATAAAAAAGTGCTGCCCAGGCATCTGAACCAAAAAAAAAAGCTTAGATGCCTTCTTTTTCAAATAAAGATAGCAAGAGAACGAAGAAAAATTGCTAATAGGAGTAAATTAGAAAGTTGCTTAAAATTGCTACTCTATCTGAATCACGAAATAAAAAAATTGGGTTCAGTGTCCCTTTAATTTAGGGGGCTAGGTTAGGGGCTTAGTAATTAAATTAGTTATGTGTTGTGGGGGGTTTATCGGTTTGGGGGTTAATAGGTTAAATAAGTTTATTGCGATGTGGGGGTTAGTAGATTAAAGGGACACTGAACCCAATATTTTCCTCTCTGGGCACCTCTTGCCCGCCGCTTGCTCTCTGGGCACCTCTTGCCCGCCGCTTGCTCTCTGGGCACCTCTTGCCCGCCGCTTGCTCTCTGGGCACCTCTTGCCCGCCGCTTGCTCTCTGGGCACCTCTTGCCCGCCGCTTGCTCTCAGTGCAGCACCGCTTCTTGCCCTTACCCTTCTCTGTCTCTCTCTGGGCATCTCTTGCCCTTACCCTACTCTGTCTCTCTCTGCGCATCTCTTGCCCTTACCCTACTCTGTCTCTCTCTGGGCATCTCTTGCCCTTACCCTACTCTGTCTCTCTCTGGGCATCTCTTGCCCTTACCCTTCTCTGTCTCTCTCTGCGCATCTCTTGCCCTTACCCTACTCTGTCTCTCTCTGGGCATCTCTTGCCCTTACCCTTCTCTGTCTCTCTCTGGGCATCTCTTGCCCTTACCCTTCTCTGTCTCTCTCTGGGCATCTCTTGCCCTTACCCTACTCTGTCTCTCTCTGGGCATCTCTTGCCCTTACCCTACTCTGTCTCTCTGGGCATCTCTTGCCCTTACCCTACTCTGTCTCTCTCTGGGCATCTCTTGCCCTTACCCTCCTCTGTCTCTCTCTGGGCATCTCTTGCCCTTACCCTACTCTGTCTCTCTCTGGGCATCTCTTGCCCTTACCCTACTCTGTCTCTCTCTGGGCATCTCTTGCCCTTACCCTCCTCTGTCTCTCTCTGGGCATCTCTTGCCCTTACCCTCCTCTGTCTCTCTCTGGGCATCTCTTGCCCTTACCCTACTCTGTCTCTCTCTGGGCATCTCTTGCCCTTACCCTACTCTGTCTCTCTCTGGGCATCTCTTGCCCTTACCCTACTCTGTCCCTCTCTGGGCATCTCTTGCCCTTATCCTTCTCTGTCTCTCTCTGGGCATCTCTTGCCCTTACCCTACTCTGTCTCTCTCTGCGCATCTCTTGCCCTTACCCTACTCTGTCTCTCTCTGGGCATCTCTTGCCCTTACCCTTCTCTGTCTCTCTCTGGGCATCTCTTGCCCTTACCCTTCTCTGTCTCTCTCTGGGCATCTCTTGCCCTTACCCTTCTCTGTCTCTCTCTGGGCATCTCTTGCCCTTACCCTTCTCTGTCTATCTCTGGGCATCTCTTGCCCTTACCCTTCTCTGTCTCTCTCTGGGCATCTCTTGCCCTTACCCTTCTCTGTCTCTCTCTGGGCATCTCTTGCCCTTACCCTTCTCTGTCTCTCTCTGGGCATCTCTTGCCCTTACCCTTCTCTGTCTATCTCTGGGCATCTCTTGCCCTTACCCTTCTCTGTCTCTCTCTGGGCATCTCTTGCCCTTACCCTTCTCTGTCTCTCTCTGGGCATCTCTTGCCCTTACCCTTCTCTGTCTCTCTCTGGGCATCTCTTGCCCTTACCCTTCTCTTTCTCTCTCTCTGGGCATCTCTTGCCCTTACCCTTCTCTTTCTCTCTCTCTGGGCATCTCTTGCCCTTACCCTTCTCTGTCTCTCTCTGGGCATCTCTTGCCCTTACCCTTCTCTGTCCCTCTCTGGGCATCTCTTGCCCTTACCCTTCTCTGTCCCTCTCTGGGCATCTCTTGCCCTCACCCTACTCTGTCCCTCTCTGGGCATCTCTTGCCCTTACCCTACTCTGTCCCTCTCTGGGCATCTCTTGCCCTCACCCTACTCTGTCTCTCTCTGGGCATCTCTTACCCTTCTCTGTCTCTCTCTGGGCATCTCTTGCCCTTACCCTTCTCTGTCTCTCTCTGCGCATCTCTTGCCCTTACCCTACTCTGGTTACCTTTACCCTCTACCTCTCTCTGTGTATCCTCCTTTCATGCCCTTTCCCTTGGCGGTGACCTCTCCCTCTCTAGGCTGTATTTGCTGTCTCTTCGTTTCACTGTTTCCCCCTCCCCCTACTACCAGCAGTTATCCTCCTGACTCCCGTTGTACCACGGTCCCCTCCCCTATACCGGCCCTGCCCTCTACTCCACCTCTGGGCAGGTCTGGGCTCAGCTCTCCCTGCCCTTCCTACAAGGAAGTGCCGACTGGGGAAAGTTCTGTGCTTTACATTAGTGTTGTCTGTGCTGCTGAGATCATGTGGTCGTCGCTGAGTCGTAGTATCACTCAAGGAGCAAAGGTACTGAGCACACACTCACACACATATAGCCCAGGTACTGAGCACACACTCACATACACATAGCCCAGGTACTGAGCACACACTCACATAATATAGCCCAGGTACTGAGCACACACATATAGCCCAGGTAATGAGCACACACATATAGCCCAGGTACTGAGCACACACTCACATACATATAGCCCAGGTACTGAGCACACACTCACATACATATAGCCCAGGTAATGAGCACACACATATAGCCCAGGTACTGAGCACACACTCACATACATATAGCCCAGGTACTGAGCACACATTCACATACACATAGCCCAGGTACTGAGCACACACTCACATACACATAGCCCAGGTACTGAGCACACATTCACATACACATAGCCCAGGTACTGAGCACACACTCACACACACATAGCCCAGGTACTGAGCTGTCACTCACACACACATAGCCCAGGTACTGAGCACACACATATAGCCCAGGTACTGAGCACACACATATAGCCCAGGTACTGAGCACACACTCACACACATATAGCCCAGGTACTGAGCACACACTCACATACATATAGCCCAGGTACTGAGCACACATTCACATACACATAGCCCAGGTACTGAGCACACACTCACATACACATAGCCCAGGTACTGAGCACACATTCACATACACATAGCCCAGGTACTGAGCACACACTCACACACACATAGCCCAGGTACTGAGCACACACTCACATACATATAGCCCAGGTACTGAGCACACACTCACATACACATAGCCCAAGTACTGAGCACACACTCACACACACATAGCCCAGGTACTGAGCACACACTCACATACACATATAGCCCAGGTACTGAGCACACACTCACATACATATAGCCCAGGTACTGAGCACACACTCACATACACATAGCCCAGGTACTGAGCACACACTCACACACACATAGCCCAGGTACTGAGCTGTCACTCACACACACATAGCCCAGGTACTGAGCACACACATATAGCCCAGGTACTGAGCACACACTCACACACATATAGCCCAGGTACTGAGCACACACATATAGCCCAGGTACTGAGCACACACTCACACACATATAGCCCAGGTACTGAGCACACACTCACATACATATAGCCCAGGTACTGAGCACACATTCACATACACATAGCCCAGGTACTGAGCACACACTCACATACACATAGCCCAGGTACTGAGCACACACTCACATACACATAGCCCAGGTACTGAGCTGTCACTCACACACACATAGCCCAGGTACTGAGCACACACTCACATACACATAGCCCAGGTACTGAGCACACACTCACATACACATAGCCCAGGTACTGAGCTGTCACTCACACACACATAGCCCAGGTACTGAGCACACACATATAGCCCAGGTACTGAGCACACACTCACATACATATAGCCCAGGTACTGAGCACACACATATAGCCCAGGTACTGAGCACACACTCACACACATATAGCCCAGGTACTGAGCACACACTCACACACATATAGCCCAGGTACTGAGCACACACTCACATACATATAGCCCAGGTACTGAGCACACACTCACATACATATAGCCCAGGTACTGAGCACACACATATAGCCCAGGTACTGAGCACACACATATAGCCCAGGTACTGAGCACACACTCACACACATATAGCCCAGGTACTGAGCACACACTCACAAACATATAGCCCAGGTACTGAGCACACACTCACATACACATATAGCCCAGGTACTGAGCACACACTCACATACACATATAGCCCAGGTACTGAGCACACACTCACATACACATAGCCCAGGTACTGAGCACACACTCCCCTACATATAGCCCAGGTACTGAGCACACACTCACATACATATAGCCCATGTACTGAGCACACACTCACATACACATATAGCCCAGGTACTGAGCACACACTCACATACACATATAGCCCAGGTACTGAGCACATACTCACATACACATATAGCCCAGGTACTGAGCACATACTCACATACACATATAGCCCAGGTACTGAGCACATACTCACATACACATATAGCCCAGGTACTGAGCACATACTCACATACACATATAGCCCAGGTACTGAGCACATACTCACATACACATATAGCCCAGGTACTGAGCACACACTCACATACACATATAGCCCAGGTACTGAGCACACACTCACATACATATAGCCCAGGTACTGAGCACACATTCACATACACATAGCCCAGGTACTGAGCACACACTCACACACATATAGCCCAGGTACTGAGCACACACTCACATACACATAGCCCAGGTACTGAGCACACACTCACATACACATAGCCCAGGTACTGAGCACACACTCACATACATATAGCCCAGGTACTGAGCACACACTCACATACATATAGCCCAGGTACTGAGCACACACTCACATACACATAGCCCAGGTACTGAGCACACACTCACATACACATAGCCCAGGTACTGAGCACACACTCACATACACATAGCCCAGGTACTGAGCACACACTCACATACATATAGCCCAGGTACTGAGCACACATTCACACACACAGCCCAGGTACTGAGCTGTCACTCACATGCACATAGCCCAGGTACTGAGCACCCACTCACATACACATAGCCCAGGTACTGAGCACCCACTCACATACACATATAGCCCAGGTACTGAGCACACACTCACACACATATAGCCCAGGTACTGAGCACACACTCACACACACATAGCCCAGGTACTGAGCTCTCACTCACATACATATAGCCCAGGTACTGAGAACCCACTCACATACACATAGCCCAGGTACTGAGCACACACTCACATACACATATAGCCCAGGTACTGAGCACACACTCACATACACATATAGCCCAGGTACTGAGCACGCACTCACATACACATAGCCCAGGTACTGAGCTGTCACTCACATACACATAGCCCAGGTACTGAGCTGTCACTCACATACACATAGCCCAGGTACTGAGCACACACCCACATACATATAGCCCAGGTACTGAGCACACACTCACACACACATAGCCCAGGTACTGAGCTGTCACTCACACACACATAGCCCAGGTACTGAGCACACACTCACATACATATAGCCCAGGTACTGAGCACACATTCACACACATAGCCCAGGTACTGAGCACACACATATAGCCCAGGTACTGAGCACACACTCACACACACATATAGCCCAGGTACTGAGCACACACTCACACACACATATAGCCCAGGTACTGAGCACACACTCACACACACACATAGCCCAGGTACTGAGCTCTCACTCACATACACATAGCCCAGGTACTGAGCTCTCAATCACATACACATAGCCCAGGTACTGAGCTCTCAATCACATACACATAGCCCAGGTACTGAGCACACACTCACATACACATAGCCCAGGTACTGAGCACACACTCACACACACATAGCCCAGGTACTGAGCTCTCACTCACATACATATAGCCCAGGTACTGAGCACACACTCACATACACATATAGCCCAGGTACTGAGCACACACTCACATACACATAGCCCAGGTACTGAGCACACACTCACATACACATATAGCCCAGGTACTGAGCACACACTCACATACACATATAGCCCAGGTACTGAGCACACACTCACACACACATAGCCCAGGTACTGAGCACACACTCACATACATATAGCCCAGGTACTGAGCACACACTCACACATATAGCCCAGGTACTGAGCACACACTCACATACACATAGCCCAGGTACTGAGCACACACTCACATACATATAGCCCAGGTACTGAGCACACACTCATACACATATAGCCCAGGTACTGAGCACACACTCACATACATATAGCCCAGGTACTGAGCACACACTCACATACACATAGCCCAGGTATTGAGCACACACTCACATACACATAGCCCAGGTATTGAGCACACACTCACATACACATAGCCCAGGTACTGAGCACACACTCACATACACATAGCCCAGGTACTGAGCACACACTCACACACACATAGCCCAGGTACTGAGCACACACTCACACACACATAGCCCAGGTACTGAGCACACACTCACACACACATAGCCCAGGTACTGAGCACACACTCACATACACATAGCCCAGTTACTGAGCACACACTCACATACACATAGCCCAGGTACTGAGCACACACTCACACACACATAGCCCAGGTACTGAGCTCTCACTTACATACACATAGCCCAGGTACTGAGCACACACTCACACACACATAGCCCAGGTACTGAGCACACACTCACACACACATAGCCCAGGTACTGAGCACACACTCACACACACATAGCCCAGGTACTGAGCACACACTCACACACACATAGCCCAGGTACTGAGCACACACTCACACACACATAGCCCAGGTACTGAGCACACACTCACACACACATAGCCCAGGTACTGAGCACACACTCACACACACATAGCCCAGGTAATGAGCACACACTCACACACACATAGCCCAGGTACTGAGCACACACTCACACACACATAGCCCAGGTACTGAGCACACACTCACATACACATAGCCCAGGTACTGAGCACACACTCACACACACATAGCCCAGGTACTGAGCACACACTCACACACACATAGCCCAGGTACTGAGCACACACTCACACACACATAGCCCAGGTACTGAGCACACACTCACACACACATAGCCCAGGTACTGAGCACACACTCACATACACATAGCCCAGGTACTGAGCACACACTCACATACACATAGCCCAGGTACTGAGCACACACTCACATACACATATAGCCCAGGTACTGAGCACACACTCACATACACATATAGCCCAGGTACTGAGCACACACTCACATACACATATAGCCCAGGTACTGAGCACACACTCACATACACATATAGCCCAGGTACTGAGCACACACTCACATACACATATAGCCCAGGTACTGAGCACACACTCACATACACATATAGCCCAGGTACTGAGCACACACTCACATACACATAGCCCAGGTACTGAGCACCCACTCACATACACATAGCCCAGGTACTGAGCACCCACTCACATACACATAGCCCAGGTACTGAGCACCCACTCACATACACATAGCCCAGGTACTGAGCACCCACTCACATACACATAGCCCAGGTACTGAGCACCCACTCACATACACATAGCCCAGGTACTGAGCACCCACTCACATACACATAGCCCAGGTACTGAGCACCCACTCACATACACATAGCCCAGGTACTGAGCACCCACTCACATACACATAGCCCAGGTACTGAGCACGCACTCACATACACATAGCCCAGGTACTGAGCACGCACTCACATACATATAGCCTGCTGAGATCACAGTCCTACATAATGTGAGCTGTAAATGAAGACTTCCTGTACTAAGTACAGATATACAGCGCAGGTACTAAGTAGACACTCAACCATACAGATATCAGGTACTGACACAACAGAGCACATGCATACAAATTCACCCCAGGCACTGAACACTCATATACACACAGCCCAGATACTGAGCACACACTTGCACACAGCTAAGATACTGAGCACACACTTGCACACAGCTAAGATACTGAGCACACACTTGCACACAGCTAAGATACTGAGCACACACAGATTTTAGGCACTAAGCACTTGTATAGACACAGCCCAGATACTGAGCGCACACAGCTAAGATACTGAGCACACACTCGCACACAGCTAAGATACTGAGCACACACTCGCACACAGCTAAGATACTGAGCACACACTCGCACACAGCTAAGATACTGAGCACACACTCGCACACAGCTAAGATACTGAGCACACACTCGCACACAGCTAAGATACTGAGCACACACTCGCACACAGCTAAGATACTGAGCACACACTCGCACACAGCTAAGATACTGAGCACACTCAGATTTTAGGCACTAAGCACTTGTATACACACAGCCCAGATACTGAGCACACACAGCTAAGATACTGAGCACACACTCGCACACAGCTAAGATACTGAGCACACACTTGCACACAGCTAAGATACTGAGCACACACTTGCACACAGCTAAGATACTGAGCACACACTTGCACACAGCTAAGATACTGAGCACACACTTGCACACAGCTAAGATACTGAGCACACACTTGCACACAGCTAAGATACTGAGCACACACTTGCACACAGCTAAGATACTGAGCACACACTCGCACACAGCTAAGATACTGAGCACACACTTGCACACAGCTAAGATACTGAGCACACACTTGCACACAGCTAAGATACTGAGCACACACTCGCACACAGCTAAAATACTGAGCACACACTCGCACACAGCTAAAATACTGAGCACACACTCGCACACAGCTAAAATACTGAGCACACACTTGCACACAGCTAAGATACTGAGCACACACTTGCACACAGCTAAGATACTGAGCACACACTCGCACACAGCTAAGATACTGAGCACACACTCGCACACAGCTAAGATACTGAGCACACACTCGCACACAGCTAAGATACTGAGCACACACTTGCACACAGCTAAGATACTGAGCACACACTTGCACACAGCTAAGATACTGAGCACACACTCGCACACAGCTAAGATACTGAGCACACACTCGCACACAGCTAAGATACTGAGCACACACTCGCACACAGCTAAGATACTGAGCACACACTCGCACACAGCTAAGATACTGAGCACACACTCGCACACAGCTAAGATACTGAGCACACACTCGCACACAGCTAAGATACTGAGCACACACTTGCACACAGCTAAGATACTGAGCACACACAGATTTTAGGCACTAAGCACTTGTATAGACACAGCCCAGATACTGAGCGCACACAGCTAAGATACTGAGCACACACTCACACACAGCTAAGATATTGAGCACACACAGATTTTAGGCACTAAGCACTTGTATACACACAGCCCATATACTGAGCGCACACAGCTAAGATAGTGAGCACACACTCACACACTCGCACACAGCCCAGATACTGAGCACACACAGATTTTAGGCACTAAGCACTTGTATACACACAGCCCAAATACTGAGCACACACTCACACACTCGCACACAGCCCAGATACTGAGCACACACAGATTTTAGGCACTGAGCACTTATACACACAGCCCAGATACTGAGCACACACAGATTTTAGGCACTGAGCACTCGTATACACACAGCCCAGATACTGAGCACACACAGATTTTAGGCACTGAGCACTTATACACACAGCCCAGATACTGAGCACACACAGATTTTAGGCACTAAGCACTTGTATACACACAGCCCATATACTGAGCGCACACACTCGCACACAGCCCAGATACTGAGCACACACAGATTTTAGGCACTAAGGACGCGTATACACACAGCCCAGATACTGAGCGCACACAGATTTTAGGCACTAAGGACGCGTATACACACAGCCCAGATACTGAGCACACACAGCTAAGATACTGAGCACACACTCGCACACAGCTAAGATACTGAGCACACACTCGCACACAGCTAAGATACTGAGCACACACAGATTTTAGGCACTAAGCACGCGTATACACACAGCCCAGATACTGAGCACACACAGCTAAGATACTGAGCACACACTCGCACACAGCTAAGATACTGAGCACACACTCGCACACAGCTAAGATACTGAGCACACACTCGCACACAGCTAAGATACTGAGCACACACTTGCACACAGCTAAGATACTGAGCACACACTCGCACACAGCTAAGATACTGAGCACACACAGATTTTAGGCACTGAGCACACTCTCAGCACAGGTTTTGAGTACAGACACGTAAAGAACAGGCACTGAGCACGCACTCGTGCACTAACGCACCCTGCATACTGTGCACGTGTAGCTCAGTAACTGAGTATATACACAGCACATAATTACTGCACAGGAATCTTTTGAGCACTTAATTACATATGTACAGCAGTGCACTGCAACAGAACAAACCCTGAAAGGGATATTCCAGAAAATATTAGCTCCACACGGATGCATTTCAGTTTCAATAGAAGCATTTTTGTAATATTAAAAAAAGTGTATTTAGGTATGCTCCGTGCACCAGCATTTTAAACACAGCACTTGCTCAGAGAGCCTAAGGTATACGTGTACCATCTGGTAATGACTCAATTTGTTCATTGCGGACATGATACAAAATGTTGGTGCACTGGGAATATCTAGCTATGTTTCACGTGCAGAGTAATGTAAACGGCAAAACAGTGATCAATTTTACTAGAAGCATTTTTGTCAATGCTATGTACATTGCAAATGTGTTTACATTTAAAGATGTAATTCATCTATGTGCATTTAAATTTTCACCGGAAAGTCCCTTTAAAGCAGCGGCGTCCATCTTTTTTTTTTTTTTTTTTTTAACTGGCTTTATCCTTGATTTGCCTGAAGTCTGCCTTACTTTGGGTTAGGAGCACAACACTGGTTACTAGATGTGCACAGACAAAAAATGTGTTTTCAGTAAATAGTTTGTCAAAGGAAAAAAAAAAATGTCTTTTTGTTTTGCACAAGATCATGCAGTTGTCAGGTTCAGCCACATTTGTTTGTTAAAGTGATGTAAACGAACTCTTACAAGAAGTTTAATATGAAATCCTTGAATAAAAAAAGGATATTTGTACTTTATAGTAAAAACGTGCCTGAAAGGGTGTTCTGTCGAAATGTGCTACCTCGTCAAGATTTGTTACCTTGATGTGCGCATGCGCACAATTACGTAATTGCACTTCACATATGTTTCAGAAGAATGTGTGGAATGCGATTACGTAATTACAATCGTGCACATTGTTAGGGAGCAAATTAATACTCGTGTTTCTTCTTAAAGAGGCCATGTACTTGAGCGCATGCACAGTTAAACATGGTGGTAGCAAATTTCATTTTAATAAAAATGAAATAAAGCGTCTCTCTACCTCTCCAACAGTTTTTGCATATTAAAAATTGTGCACGCCCCCAAGTGCTTTGTGTTGATCCTGATGACCCCCAGCCATGCCAATAGGTTGGGCTGTTAGAAGAAGCTGTACCCTCTGTTTGTAGATCTGTGTCTCTTCACCTTGCAGTGCTCTCCATATAACTTTTTGCCAGCTGGGTGACATTAGGTAGCCAGGTGGAGGTAGTGTAATATTTTCTGTTATATCATTTTCAGCTATCCAAAGCACAAATTAATTGCATAATTTAACATAGTTATAGTTTTATTTAATCATAATTTGTGCAATTAAAATTGAACATTTTTAATATTAGCTAATTTTAGCTTAAAAACTTTTAGCCGGGTGGTCAGTAAAATCAGCCGGGTGGTGCACCTGCTAAAAAGGTCCTGGGGAGAACACTGGCTTGTTTTCTTGTCATGTTTCTGTATACCTCTCTTACAAAGCTGTTGTGAAGGCAAAATCCCTTAAGAATGACTGAGTTTTCACTAATATTGTGCTTTAGCCTCAGATATGTATAGATTCTTATATACATGCATATACACTAAAATAGCCTATATACAGAGCTTGAACACTGAACACGAGCACTGGGCGCACACACAGAACTTGCACTAATACATAACTATGGTACTAGGTGCACACACAGTTCAGGCACTGAGCTCACGCACAGCTTGGGCACTGGGCACACACACACATAACTCACACATAAATTGTGCATGGGGCACACACCAGCACTGACACATAGTACAAGCATGGAACTCAGATTTATACGGAACATCGGCATTGGGCACACACCAGCACTGACACATAGTACAAGCATGGAACTCAGATTTATACGGAACATCGGCATTAGGCACACACCAGCACTGATCTAAGGAATGTGGCACACACATAGTACAAGCATGGAACTCAGAGTTACACGGAGCATCGGCATTGGGCACACACCAGCACTGATCTAAGGAATGTGGCACACACATAGTACAAGCATGGAACTCAGAGTTACACGGAGCATCGGCATTGGGCACACACCAGCACTGACGCATAGTACATGCATGGAACTCAGAGTTACACGGAACATCGGCATTGGGCACACACTCCCACTGATGTTGCGATCTTGGCACACACAGTACAGGGGTGAAACTTACACATACACAGAGCTTCAGCAATAGGCACACACGCTGATCCTGGGAACTTGGCACACAAAGTATAGGCACTAAAGTTACACAGAGCTTTGGCACTAGGCACACACATGCGCTGATCTTGGGAATTTGACACACATACACAGTACAGCCACAAAAGCTTTGGCACTAGGCACACACTAGCACTGATTATGGGAACTGGGCACACACAGTACAGGCATAAAACCTACACTTATACAGAACATTGACACTGGGCACACACAAAGTACAGGCATGGAATTTACACCTATACAGAACATTGGCATTGGGCACACACTTGCACTGATCGTGGGAACTGGGCATACACAGTACAAGCATGGAACTTACACGTATACAGAACATTGGCATTGGGCACACACTTGCACTGATTGTGGGAACTGGGCATACACACACAGTATAGGCATGGAACTTACACAGAACATTGGCATTGGGCACACACTTGCACTGATCGTGGGAACTGGGCATACACACACAGTATAGGCATGGAACTTACACAGAACATTGGCATTGGGCACACACTTGCACTGATCGTGGGAACTGGGCATACACACACAGTACAAGCATGGAACTTACACGTATACAGAACATTGGCATTGGGCACACACTTGCACTGATCGTGGGAACTGGGCATACACACACAGTATAGGCATGGAACTTACACAGAACATTGGCATTGGGCACACACTTGCAC
>NC_069500.1:1414984892-1415181159 GCF_027579735.1 Bombina bombina
CTGCGATAAGCATTACTGGGCTAAAAGAAGCTGCACCCAGGTGGTAAATCGCTATAGAACAGGCTAACAATGGTATTGAGCCAGTTGTTCGTTCATGTGAGTGTGCTTCTCTCTGTATGTATTTAGTCTCCCTATGGGAAAAAGGGGAAACCAGAAACATGGACTCCTTGCTCAGTGTGCTTAGAGGAATATGGCTACACCTCACTGACGAGGCCCAATGAAGGCTGAAACAATCGTCTGGGGTTGCTGTGTTCCTTGTTCAGAATGGAATTGCCTGATATTTCGGTGCTGGTGGGATCAGACTGATATACTACAGGAAAGTTCTACTCTGTGAAAAGCATTACTGGGCTAAAAGAAGCTGCACCCAGGTGGTAAATCGCGATAGAACAGGCTAACAATATGTAAGAGCATTTTCATATTGCACTATTGCTTGAAAAGAACAATGTGTTTAACCACGCAAAGGTGTTAAACAGTTAAAATCGGCTCCATAGAAGCAATGCGGGACTGGTCCTGATCTGACCAAGACTGGTGATTGGCTGCTATGCACATATTCCACTTCTCATTGGTTCACTGGTTGCATTCAGCTCCTGCACTTACAGGGACATTAAAATAAAAATTAAACTTTTATGGTTCAGACAGAGCTTGAAATACAATTTACACTTGGAGAAGTTGTTTGTTTAATTGTTGGAGTCAGAAGCCTTTGCCGGTAAAAAAAAATGGTGTAAAATGACAGCCACTCATTCTTGGAGGGAGGGGGCAGGGTCTTATGTGTACACTTTGAGGCACCAGGTCCTACTGAATATGTGCACGATTTCAAACTTGTATACATATGCGTTTGTGATTGGCTGGTGGCTGTCGTGATATAGGGGACATGGAAATGAAAGGATTTTTTAAATTATTTTTTTCTTTCATATAGGTGGCGAGAGTCCACGAGCTAGTTACTGATGGGATATACATTCCTGCCAGGAGGGGGCAAAGTTTCCCAAACCTCAAATGCCTATAAATACACCTCCCACCTCACTCATACCTCAGTTTTGCCTCCTTAGGAGGTGGTGAAGCAAGATGTACTTGATTTCTTCAGTGAAAGGCGCTTCTAAGCATATGGAAGCGCAGTTCCTCTCTAATGCAGTGTTTGTCTGAGGGATGTGAAGGGAGTATTTGCCTGATGATACCATGTTTTCACCTATGGGAAATCTATCTGCTGCCTCCCTTTATAGATCAACAATTTACTCCTTTACCATTACCTCTGCTGATCTGTTTCAGTACTGGTTTGGCTGTCTGCTATATACTCTTGTACCATTACCTCTGCTGATATGTTTCAGTACTGGTTTAGCTGTCTGCTATATACTCTTGTACCATTACCTCTGCTGATATGTTTCAGTACTGGTTTAGCTGTCTGCTATATACTCTTGTACCATTACCTCTGCTGATATGTTTCATTACTGGTTTAGCTGTCTGCTATATACTCTTGTACCATTACCTCTGCTGATATGTTTCAGTACTGGTTTAGCTGTGTGCTATATACTCTTGTACCATTACCTCTGCTGATATGTTTCAGTACTGGTTTAGCTGTCTGCTATATGCTCTTGTACCATTACCTCTGCTGATATGTTTCAGTACTGGTTTAGCTGTCTGCTATATACTCTTGTACCATTACCTCTGCTGATATGTTTCAGTACTGGTTTAGCTGTCTGCTATATACTCTTGTACCATTACCTCTGTTGATACATTTCAGTACTGTTTTAGCTGTCTGCTATATACTCTTGTACCATTACCTCTGCTGATACGTTTCAGTACTGGTTTAGCTGTCTGCTATATACTCTTGTACCATTACCTCTGCTGATACGTTTCAGTACTGGTTTGGCTGTCTGCTATATACTCTTGTACCATTACCTCTGCTGATACGTTTCAGTACTGGTTTAGCTGTCTGCTATATACTCTTGTACCATTACCTCTGCTGATATGTTTCAGTACTGGTTTAGCTGTCTGCTATATACTCTTGTACCATTACCTCTGCTGATACGTTTCAGTACTGGTTTAGCTGTCTGCTATATACTCTTGTACCATTACCTCTGCTGATACGTTTCAGTACTGGTTTAGCTGTCTGCTATATACTCTTGTACCATTACCTCTGCTGATACGTTTCAGTACTGGTTTGGCTGTCTGCTATATACTCTTGTACCATTACCTCTGCTGATATGTTTCAGTGCTGGTTTGGCTGTCTGCTATATACTCTTGTACCATAACCTCTGCTGATATGTTTCAGTACTGGTTTAGCTGTCTGCTATATTCTCTTGTACCATTACCTCTGCTGATATGTTTCAGTGCTGGTTTAGCTGTCTGCTATATACTCTTGTACCATTATCTCTGCTGATACGTTTCAGTGCTGGTTTAGCTGTCTGCTATATGTGTATGGGTGTCTTACACGGTAAGTATATACCTTTTATTATATAAGACACTCTCAGCTATGGATTGGACACTTTTTAAGTAAAGTTGTTATATATTGTTTGTATATATGCCTTGTCAGTAATTCAGTGCTCTTTTTTAGCGACTTTATTTGTGGCTAAATATTTGTCAAGGTTGGTAGAATCTGAAAAATACAGGTTTTTTTGGAGCTAGTAATTTATTTATAAATTAGGATGCTAAGTATTATGTTAGTCTCATGGAATGTTGATAATCACATTTCTTTTGCAAGATGTACTGAGTCCACTGATTCATCCTAACTTGTGGGATATTGTCCTTCCTGACAGGAAGTAGCAAAGAGAGCACCACAGCAGAGCTGTCTATATAGCTCCCCCCTTAACTCCACCCCCCAGTCATTCTCTTTGCTGGCTCTAAGCAGGAAGGGTAAAGAGAAGAGGTGTTAAACTGTTAGTTTTATTTTATCTTCAATCAAGTGTTTGTTATTTTTAAATGGTACCGGTGTTGTACTATTTACTCTCAGGCAGGACATAGATGAAGATTTCTGCCTGGAGGATGATAATCTTAGCATTTGTAACTAAGGTCCACTGCTGTTCCCACAGAAGCTGAGGAGTACAGGAAAACTTCAGTGGGAGGAACGGTTTCTTGCTATACAGCAATGAGGTATGTTCAGTCATATTTTCTGCAGAGACTGTGTTAACTCAGAAAGGCTGACAGTGTCCCCATTAGGGGAAGGGTAAGCAGTAATCCTAGTGTTATCAGAGGTTTTTACTAGCTTGCATAAAGGGTTAATTTTTTGTGGGCACTCAGTTTATGTGAATTTGGGACAAACGTTTTTGTGTCTGGGAGTAACGTTTTCTGTTTGAAAAGCCTCATGGCTTTCAGGCAGGGTTTGTTAGTTTTGTATAGGCCCCAGCAACATCGATTGAGGTGGGCGGGGCCTACATTTACAAGCAGCAAGCAACTTCTCCTGAGGTCCTGATAGTCTTCTGAGGGACTAATTGAAGCTTTAAACCCCATATTATCGCTTCATAAGGGCAGGTAGGGCCACAGCAGAGCTGTGGCAAGGTGCTTTAGGGGTTTTAACCGGTTTTAGACAATTATCTATCCGTTTTCTTCATTTGGGGTCTACAGGGAGTGCAGAATTATTAGGCAAATGAGTATTTTGACCACATCATCCTCTTTATGCATGTTGTCTTACTCCAAGCTGTTTAGGCTCGAAAGCCTACTACCAATTAAGCATATTAGGTGATGTGCATCTCTGTAATGAGAAGGGGTGTGGTCTAATGACATCAACACCCTATATCAGGTGTGCATAATTATTAGGCAACTTCCTTTCCTTTGGCAAAATGGGTCAAAAGAAGGACTTGACAGGCTCAGAAAAGTCAAAAATAGTGAGATATCTTGCAGAGGGATGCAGCACTCTTAAAATTGCAAAGCTTCTGAAGCGTGATCATCTAACAATCAAGCGTTTCATTCAAAATAGTCAACAGGGTCGCAAGAAGCGTGTGGAAAAATCAAGGCGCAAAATAACTGCCCATGAACTGAGAAAAGTCAAGCGTGCAGCTGCCAAGATGCCACTTGCCACCAGTTTGGCCATATTTCAGAGCTGCAACATCACTGGAGTGCCCAAATGCACAAGGTGTGCAATACTCGGAGACATGGCCAAGGTAAGAAAGGCTGAAAGACGACCACCACTGAACAAGACACACAAGCTGAAACGTCAAGACTGGGCCAAGAAATATCTCAAGACTGATTTTTCTAAGGTTTTATGGACTGATGAAATGAGAGTGAGTCTTGATGGGCCAGATGGATGGGCCCGTGGCTGGATTGGTAAAGGGCAGAGAGCTCCAGTCCGACTCAGACGCCAGCAAGGTGGAGGTGGAGTACTGGTTTGGGCTGGTATCATCAAAGATGAGCTTGTGGGGCCTTTTCGGGTTGAGGATGGAGTCAAGCTCAACTCCCAGTCCTACTGCCAGTTTCTGGAAGACACCTTCAAGCAGTGGTACAGGAAGAAGTCTGCATCCTTCAAGAAAAACATGATTTTCATGCAGGACAATGCTCCATCACACGCGTCCAAGTACTCCACAGCGTGGCTGGCAAGAAAGTGTATAAAAGAAGAAAATCTAATGACATGGCCTCCTTGTTCACCTGATCTGAACCCCATTGAGAACCTGTGGTCCATCATCAAATGTGAGATTTACAAGGAGGGAAAACAGTACACCTCTCTGAACAGTGTCTGGGAGGCTGTGGTTGCTGCTGCACGCAATGTTGATGGTGAACAGATCAAAACACTGACAGAATCCATGGATGGCAGGCTTTTGAGGGTCCTTGCAAAGAAAGGTGGCTATATTGGTCACTGATTTGTTTTTGTTTTGTTTTTGAATGTCAGAAATGTATATTTGTGAATGTTGAGATGTTATATTGGTTTCACTGGTAAAAATAAATAATTGAAATGGGTATATATTTGTTTTTTGTTAAGTTGCCTAATAATTATGCACAGTAATAGTCACCTGCACACACAGATATCCCCCTAAAATAGCTATAACTAAAAACAAACTAAAAACTACTTCCAAAACTATTCAGCTTTGATATTAATGAGTTTTTTGGGTTCATTGAGAACATGGTTGTTGTTCAATAATAATATTAATCCTCAAAAATACAACTTGCCTAATAATTCTGCACTCCCTGTATTGCTTTTTTACTTGTGGTGCAATCCTTCTAAAGCTTAGTGGGTACACTGTTAAAATGTCGAAATTTTTTAAGCAATTTTAACCTGTTTTGCAGTTTGTGTATGCCTTTTTTTCTCTTAAAGGTACAGTACCGTTTTTGCAAATTGTCTTTTTTTCATTAAATGAAGTGTTTTCCAAGCTTGCTTGCTTCATTTACTAGCCTGTTAAACATGTCTGACACTGAGGAAACTCATTGTTCAATTTGTTTAGAAGCCATTGTGGAACCCCCTCTAAGAATGTGTCCCAATTGTACTGATATGTCTCTAAATTGCAAACAGCATATTTTGACTTATAAGAATTTGGCATTAAATGATTCTCAGACAGAAGGAAATCAGGTTTCGCCATCTAGTTCTCCCCAAGTGTCACAACCAGTTACGCCCGCACAAGTGACGCCAAGTACTTCTAGTGCGTTTAATTCTTTCACCTTGCAAGATATGGCTTCAGTTTTGAATACTACCCTCACAGAGGTTTTATCTAAACTGCCAAGGTTGCAAGGGAAGCGCAGTAGCTCTGGGTTAAGAACAAATGCTGAGCCTTCTGACGCTTTAGTAGCCGTATCCGATATTCCCTCACAATGTTCTGAGGTAGGGATGAGGGATTTGCTGTCTGAGGGAGAGATTTCTGATTCAGGAAAGATGTTCCCTCAGACAGATTCAGATATGACGGCATTTAAATTTAAGCTAGAGCACCTCCGTTTATTGCTCAGGGAGGTTTTAGCTACTCTGGATGATTGTGACCCTATTGTCGTTCCAGAGAAATTGTGTAATATGGACAAATATTTAGAGGTTCCTGTTTACACTGATGTTTTTCCGGTCCCTAAGAGGATTTCGGACATTGTTACTAAGGAGTGGGATAGACCAGGTATTCCGTTCGCTCCCCCTCCTGTTTTTAAGAAAACGTTCCCCATTTCTGACACCATAAAGGACTCATGGCAGACGGTCCCTAAGGTGGAGGGAGCTATTTCTACTCTGGCTAAGCGTACAACTATACCTATTGAAGACAGTTGTGCTTTCATTGATCCTATGAATAAAAAGTTAGAGGGTCTCCTAAAGAAAATTTTGTTCATCAGGGTTTTTCTTCTTCAACCTATAGCGTGCATTGTTCCGGTAACCACTGCAGCTGCTTTTTGGTTTGAGGCTTTAGAAGAGGCTCTTCAGATGGAGACCCCACTAGATGATATTTTGGACAGAATTAAGGCCCTTAAGTTGGCTAATTCTTTTATTACAGACGCGGCTTTTCATCTTGCTAAGTTAGCGGCAAAGAATTCAGGTTTTGCCATTTTAGCGCGAAGAGCGTTATGGCTTAAGTCCTGGTCAGCTGATGTGTCATCTAAATCTAAGCTTTTGACCATCCCTTTCAAAGGTAAGACCCTATTCGGGCCTGCACTAAAATAGATCATTTCAGACATCACTGGAGGGAAGGGTTATGCCCTCCCTCAAGATAAGTCAAATAAGACAAGGACCAAACAAAATAATTTTTGTTCCTTTCGAAACTTCAAGGGTGGTCCCGCTTCCTCTTCCCCTGCTGCAAAGCAAGAGGGGAACTTTGCTCAATCCAAGCCAACCTGGAGACCTAACCAGGCTTGGAACAAGGGTAAACAGGCCAAAAAGCCTGCTGCTGCCACTAAGACAGCATGAAGGGGTAGATCCCGATCCGGGACCGGATCAAGTAAGGGGCAGACTTTCTCTCTTTGCTCAGGCCTTTGCAAGAGACGTTTAGGACTCCTGGGCCATAGAAAATGTAACCCAGGGGTATCTCCTAGATTTCAAAGATTCTCCTCCAAGGGGGAGGTTCCATCTTTCTCAATTGTCTGTAAACCAGACAAAAAGAGAGGCGTTCTTACGCTTTGTAGAAGACCTTTTTACCATGGGAGTGATCGGCCCAGTTCCGAAAACAGAACAGGGGCAAGGTTTCTACTCCAATCTGTTTGTGTTTCCCAAAAAAGAGGGAACCTTCAGACCAATTCTAGATCTCAAGATCCTAAACCAATTCCTAAGAGTTCCATCCTTCAAGATGGAGACCATTCTGACTATTTTACCAATGATCCAGGAGGGTCAATATGACTACCGTGGATCTAAAAGATGCGTATCTACACATTCCTATCCACAAAGATAATCACCAGTTCCTCAGGTTTGCCTTTCTGGACAGGCATTACCAGTTTGTGGCTCTTCCCTTCGGGTTGGCCACGGCGCCAAGAATCTTCACAAAGGTGCTAGGGTCCCTTCTGGCGGTCCTAAGGCCGAGGGGCATAGCAGTGGCGCCTTATCTAGACGACATCTTAATTCAAGCGTCGGCTTGCCAAGTCTCACACGGATTTAGTGTTGGCCTTTCTAAGATATCATGGGTGGAAGGTGAACGTGAAAAAGAGTTCTCTTATTCCTCTCACAAGAGTTCCATTCCTGGGAACTCTGATAGATTTGGTGGACATGAAAATATTTCTGTCGGAGGTCAGGAAATCAAAGATTTTAACCACCTGCCGAGCTCTTCATTCCATTCCTCGGCCGTCAGTGGCTCAGTGTATGGAGGTAATCGGACTTATGGTAGCGGCAATGGACATAGTTCCGTTTGCTCGCTTGCATCTCAGACCACTGCAACTATGCATGCTCAAACAGTGGAATGGGGATTATGCAGATTTATCTCCTCAGATAAATCTGGATCAAGAGACCAGAGACTCTCTTCTTTGGTGGTTGTCACAGGATCACCTGTCCAGGGGAATGTGTTTCTGCAGGCCAGCGTGGGTTATTGTGACGACGGACGCCAGCCTACTGGGCTGGGGTGCAGTCTGGAATTCCCTGAAAGCACAGGGTTTGTGGACTCAGGAGGAGGCCCTCCTACCGATAAATATTCTGGAATTAAGAGCAATATTAAATGCTCTTCAGGCGTGGCCTCAGCTGGCTTCGGCCGGATTCATCAGGTTTCAGTCGGACAACATCACGACTGTAGCTTATATCAATCATCAGGGGGGAACAAGGAGTTCCTTGGCGATGATAGAAGTTTCCAGGATAATCCGATGGGCAGAGACTCACTCTTGCCATCTATCAGCGATCTATATCCCAGGGGTGGAGAACTGGGAGGCAGATTTTCTAAGTCATCAGACTTTTCATCCGGGGGAGTGGGAGCTCCATCCGGAGGTGTTTGCTCAACTGGTTCAGCTATGGGGCACACCAGAATTGGATCTGATGGCGTCTCGTCAGAACGCCAAACTTCCTCGTTACGGATCCAGGTCAAGGGATCCTCAGGCAGTACTGATAGATGCTCTAGCAGTACCCTGGTCGTTCAACCTGGCTTATGTGTTTCCACCATTCCCTCTCCTTCCGCGTCTGATTGCCAGAATCAAACAGGAGAGAGCTTCGGTGATTTTGATAGCGCCTGCGTGGCCACGCAGGACTTGGTATGCAGACCTGGTGGACATGTCATCTCTGCCACCATGGACTCTGCCACTGAGAAGGGACCTTTTGATTCAAGGTCCATTCAAGCATCCAAATCTAATTTCTCTGCAACTGACTGCTTGGAGATTAAACGCTTGATTTTATCAAAGCGGGGTTTCTCTGAGTCGGTCATAGATAATTGATTCAGGCTCGAAAGCCTGTCACCAGGAAGATCTATCATAAGATATGACGTAAATATCTTTTTTGGTGTGAATCCAAAGGCTACTCATGGAGTAAGATCAGGATTCCTAGGATTTTGTCTTTTCTCCAAGAAGGATTGGAGAAAGGATTGTCCGCTAGTTCCTTAAAGGGACCGATATCTGCTTTGTCTATTCTGTTGCACATGCGTCTGGCAGATGTCCCAGACGTTCGGGCTTTTTGTCAGGCTTTAGTTAGAATTAAGCCTGTGTTTAAACCTGTTGCTCCGCCATGGAGTCTCAATTTAGTTCTTAAAGTTCTTCAGGGGGTTCCGTTTGGACCCATGCATTCCATAGATATTAAGCTTCTATCTTGGAAAGTTCTGTTTCTAGTTGCTATCTCTTCAGCTCGAAGAGTTTCTGAACTATCTGCATTACAATGTGACTCGCCTTATCTTGTTTTTCATGCTGATAAGGTGGTTTTGCGTACCAAACCTGGGTTCCTCCCTAAGGTTGTTTCTAACAGGAATATCAATCAGGAAATTGTTGTTCCTTCTCTGTGTCCTAATCCTTCTTCTAAGAAGGACCGTCTGTTGCACAACTTGGACGTTGTTTGTGCCTTAAAGTTTTATTTGCAGGCAACCAAAGATTTTCGCCAATCATCTTCTTCTTTGTTTGTTGTCTATGCTGGAAAGCGTAGAGGTCAAAAGGCTACGGCTACCTCTCTTTCCTTTTGGCTGAAAAGCATCATCCGTTTGGCTTATGAGACTGCTGGACAGCAGCCTCCTGAAAGAATTACAGCTCACTCCACTAGAGCGGTGGCTTCCACATGGGCTTTTAAAAATGATGCTTCTGATGAACAGATTTGTAAGGCTGCGACTTGGTCTTCGCTTCATACCTTTTCCAAATTTTACACATTTGATACTTTTGCTTCTTTGGAGGCTATTTTTGGGAGAAAGGTTTTGCAAGCAGTGGTGCCTTCAGTTTAGGTTCCTGTCTTGTCCCTCCCTTCATCCGTGTCCTAAAGCTTTGGTATTGGTATCCCACAAGTTAGGATGAATCCGTGGACTCGGTACATCTTGCAAAAGAAAACAGAATTTATGCTTACCTGATTTCTTTCTTTTGCGATGTACCGAGTCCACGGCCCGCCCTGTCTATTCAAGACAGATAGTATTTTTTATGTAATCTTCAGTCACCTCTGCACCTTATAGTTTCTCCTTTTATTCCTTGGCCTTCGGTCGAATGACTAGGGGGTGGAGTTAAGGGGGGAGCTATATAGACAGCTCTGCTGTGGTGCTCTCTTTGCTACTTCCTGTCAGGAAGGACAATATCCCACAAGTTAGGATGAATCCGTGGACTCGGTACATCGCAAAAGAAAGAAATTTATCAGGTAAGCATAAATTCTGTTTTTATGCAGCTATAATATCAGTATCCATTAGGCTTTATTTAGGTACATTTTGTTTTTTTGTATATACAATCAATAGGTGTATTAGAAATCCTCTTCAGCTTTGCATGTCGCGCATGTGATGATGTTATTTATGTCATAGCGTGAAATGTCATCATTTTGCGCTGTGTTTTTGGCGCCAAAAATTTCCCTCCAAAATTGCTGTTATAACCCCCGTCCCCAGCTCATTCACTGTTCTCAGAAAACACTTAGGGGCCCGCCAGAAACACCAGTTGCTCCATAACCTGTCCGTCTGCTCTGAGAAGGCGGACAGACATCGCCGCAATTCAACCTGATCGAATAAGATCGGCTTGATTGACACCCCCCTGCTAGCGGCCGATTGGCCGCGAATCTGTAGGAGGCGGCGTTGCACCAGCAGTTCACAGACACATAATAAATAGACCCCCAAAAGAGCTTTCATGCAGCATTTCATGAATCAATTTTTTTTCCCATAAATTTTTCGCTCTGTTTTCCATTCTCTCAAGCCTGATATATATATATATATATCATATATAGGAGCATGGATGTACATTTGCAGAATTAATTTATTTTTTTCAAATTTTAGTTTTTTTGCAATTATGTCTCAAACTGAACCTGCCTCGTATGTTACCATATGATTTGAGCTGCCTGAACACGTATCTACCAAAGCTAAGTGTGTTTGTTGTAATAAAGCTGATCTAAATCCTTCAGCTCAATTATGTGGCTCTTTGTTTGACTAATTGTTAAATGCTGATAATATATCGGAGTACAAATACACCCACTGTTGTTCCATCTCAGCTTAAAGGGACAGTATACTGTAAAATAGTTTTTCCCTTAATGTGTTTACAATTGCTTTTTTTACCAAATGCAGAGTAAAAAATGTATGAAAATTAGCTTTTTAAGGTTTATTTCTGTATATTAAAGCTCTGATTTTGTGTTTTGAAGCCACAACCTAATAAAATAGGTTGAGCTTGTAGGTATAATCAGATCTCATTACTGTATCACATTGTGCACATATACCTGCTTCTTTATCTTATATCTGTCCTTAAAACAATCACCAATGCTTTGAGAGAACAATGGAAAATCAACATTTTATTACCTTATCTCTGCTTTATCACACTGGAAGTGTAATTTCTTCTGCTGTCTGTGTTTACAAAGCTCATCTATAGCTGGTACGCGCGGCCACAAACTTTCAGAATAGGTGGGGATACCATATGCTAAATTAACAATTTCAAATGCCAATATAAGGATAAAGGAGCTACTTGTAAACAATTTAATACACTCCAGCAGGTAAAGTGGATCATTGGGAACAAATTAAAGGGGAGACATTTTTTGAGTAAACTGTCCCTTTAATGTACATAGCATTAGTGCAGAAATGAAAGATTTATTGGTGCATCTATAGAGAAGGCAATGACTGCTATACCGCCTTCAAAAAACTGTAAAAGGGTTTTGCAACATTTTTCCTAAAACTAGTGAATTAAGTTCTGACCTTCAGCATACTGACGTATCCTCTACTGATGGGGTTTCCTCTGATTCAGAGGATGCCACGTCAGAGACAGATATAGACCATTCTTCTTTTTTATTTAAGATAGAATATATTTGTTTTCTCCTATAGGAAGTTGTGTTTACTTTGGGTATTGAGGAGTCTAAACCTCCTGATGATAAAGCTACTGAATCGTCTAAATACTACTGTTATTACTCCTGAAGTATTTCCTATTCCTGACGCTATCTCTAATGTGATTGCTTAAGAATGGTCTAAGCCTGGTACCTCTCTTAACCCTTCTTCTAGGTTTAAGAAAAATGTATATTTTGCCTGTAGCCAATTTAGAACTTTGGTAAACAGTTCCTAAAGTTGATGGGGCAATTTCCACTCTTGCCAAATGTACTACTATTCCTATTAGGGCTGCAACTAACGATTATTTTCATAATCGATTAGTTTGTCGATTATTTTCTTTCATGTAATTAGCAAGAGTCCATGAGCTAGTGACGTATGGGATATACATTCCTACCAGGAGGGGCAAAGTTTCCCAAACTTTAAAATGCCTATAAATACACCCCTCACCACACCCACAATTCAGTTTTACAAACTTTGCCTCCCATGGAGGTGGTGAAGTAAGTTTGTGCTTAAGATTCTTCGTTGGTATGCGCTTCGCAACAGGTTGAAGCCCGGTTTTCCTCTCGAAGTGCAGTGAATATCAGAGGGATGTGAAGAGAGTATTGCCTATTCGAATACAATGGTCTACCTCTAGGGGATCAATTTCATAGGTTCTCTGTTATCGGTCGTAGAGATTTCTTCTCCTACCTCCCTTTTCAGATCGACGATATACTCTATATACCTTTACCTCTACTGATTCTCGTTTCAGTACTGGTTTGGCTATCTACTACATGTAGAGGAGTGTCCTGGGGTAAGTAAATCTTATTCTTTGTGACACTCTGCGCTAATGGTTGGGCACTTTATTTGTAAAGTTCTAAATATATGTCTATAAACTTATATTTGCCTTGATTCAGGGTTTTCAGTATTCCTTTTCTATACAGACTGTCAGTTTCATTATTGGGATAATGCATTACTTTATTTTTTCTTACCTTGAAAAATTTTCATTTGACCATTTTTTTCCCGTGTGCTGTTAGGCTCGCGGGGGCAGGAAATGTTTCTTTTTACGTCATTTTTGGCGCGTACTTTTTTTGGCGCAAAAAATTGTCATTTCCGGTGACGTTTCTGTTACGCATGCGTATTCAGACATTTTTTTGCGCCAAAAAAATGTGGGCGTATCTTTTACTCACTTTATTTAAACATTTTTTTATCATGACTTCTGGTTTCCAGAAGCTTATTATTTTGGCATTCTTTTCCATTCCTGAAACTGTCTTTTAAGGAATTTGATAATATTGCTTTATATGTTTTTTCTTTTTATTACATATTGCAAGATGTCTCATCCTGACCCCGGATCTAAATCCTCTAATGAACAGACGCTGCCTGATGCTGGACCTACCAAAGTTAAGTGTATATGTTGTAAACTTGTGGTATCTGTTCCCCCAGCTGTGGTTTGTGAAAGCTGTCATGATAAACTTTCCAAAGCGGATTCTGTTTCTATTAGTAATAATCCTTTACCTGTTGTTGTTCCTTCAACATCTGTTGTTCAGGATGTTCCTGTTAATGTTAAAGAATTTGTTTCTAATTCTATTAAGAAGGCTCTGTCTGTTATTCCTCCTTCCAATAAATGTAAAAGGTCTTTCAAAACTTCTCATTTTTCTGATGAATTTTTAGGTGACCACCATCATTCTGACTTATCTGTTTCTGATGAGGTTTTTTCCGGTTCGGTAGATTCTACTATAGATATTGATTCTGATAAATCTTCATATTTATTTAAAATGGAGTTTATTCGTTCATTGCTTAAAGAAGTTTTGATTGCTCTAGATATGGAGGAGTCCAGTCCTCTTGATTCTAGAACTACTAAACGTTTAAATTCGGTTTATAAACCTCATGTGTTAATTCCGGAAGTTTTTCCCGTTCCTGATGCTATCTCAGATGTGATTGCTAGGGAATGGGATAGTCTGGGTACTTCATTTACTCCTTCTCCAAGGTTTAAGAAATTGTACCCTGTGTCATCTGATAGACTGGAATTTTGGGATAAAATCCCTAAAGTCGATGGGGCTATCTCTACTCTTGCCAAACGTACTGCTATTCCTACGGCAGATAGCACTTCGTTTAAAGATCCTTTAGATAGGAAAATTGAATCATTTTTGAGAAAAGCTTATTTATGTTCAGGTAATCTACTTAGACCTGCTATCTCTTTGACTGATGTTGCTGCGGCTTCAACTTTTTGGTTGGAGACTTTAGCGCAACAAGTAACAGATCATAATACTTATAGCATTGTTAAACTTCTTCAACACGCTAATAATTTTGTCTGTGATGCCATTTTTGATATCATTAGAGTTGATGTCCGGTATATGTCTTTAGCTATTTTAGCTAGACGAGCTTTATGGCTTAAATCCTGGAATGTAGATATGAGTTCTAAATCAACTTTGCTTTCTCTCTCTTTCCAAGGTAATAAATTGTTTGGTTCTCAGTTGGATTCTATAATTTCAACTGTTACTGGTGGAAAGGGTGCCTTTTTGCCTCAGGGTAAAAAATCTAAAGGTAATTACAGGGCTGCTAATCGTTTTCGTTCCTTTCGTCAGAAGGAGCAGAAGCCCGATCCTTCCCCTAAAGGAACGGTTTCCGATTGGAAACCTAATCCAATCTGGAATAAATCTAAGCCTTCCAGAAAGTGAAAACCAGCCCCTAAATCCGCATGAAGGTGCGGCCCTCATTCCAGCACAGCTGGTAGGGGGCAGGTTGCGATTTTTCAAAGATGTTTGGATCAATTCGGTTCACAATCTTTGGATTCAGAACCTTGTTTCACAAGGGTACAGAATAGGTTTCAAAGTAAGACCGCCTGTGAGAAGATTCTTTCTCTCACGCGTTCCAGTCAATCCAGTAAAAGCTCAGGCGTTTCTGAAATGTGTTTCAGACCTAGAGTTAGCTGGGGTAATTATACCAGTTCCAGTTCTGGAACAGGGTCTGGGGTTTTATTCAAATCTATTCATCGTACCAAAGAAAGAGAATTCTTTCAGACCGGTTCTGGATCTAAAAATATTGAATCGTTATGTAAGGATACCAACATTCAAGATGGTAACTATAAGAACTATTCTGCCTTTTGTTCAGCAAGGGCATTATATGTCTACAATAGATTTACAGGATGCATACCTGCATATTCCAATTCATCCAGATCACTTTCAGTTCCTGAGATTCTCTTTTCTAGACAAGCATTACCAATTTGTTGCTCTTCCATTTGGTCTAGCAACAGCGCCAAGAATCTTTTTGAAGGTTCTCGGTGCCCTTCTCTCTGTAATCAGAGAACAGGGTATTGCGGTATTTCCTTATTTGGACGACATCTTGGTACTTGCTCAGTCTTCACATTCTGCAGAATCTCATACGAATCAACTTGTGTTGTTTCTTCAAAGACATGGTTGGAGGATCAATTTACCAAAGAGTTCCTTGATTCCTCAGACAAGAGTAACCTTTTTAGGTTTCCAAATAGATTCAGTGTCCATGACTTTGTCTCTGACAGAAAAGAGACGTCTGAAATTGGTTTCAGCCTGTCGAAACCTTCAGTCTCAATTGTTCCCTTCGGTAGCATTATGCATGGAGATTTTAGGTCTCATGACTGCTGCATCGGACACGATCCCTTTTGCTCGTTTTCACACGAGACCACTCCAGCTTTGTATGCTGAACCAGTGGTGCAGGGATTATACAAGGATATCACAAATAATATCCTTAAATCCCAATGTTCGATCATCTCTAACGTGGTGGATGAATCACCATCGTTTAATTCAAGGGGCCTCTTTCGTTCGTCCAACCTGGACTGTGATCTCAACAGATGCGAGTCTATCAGGTTGGGGAGCGGTTTGGGGATCTCTGACAGCGCAAGGGGTTTGGAAATCTCAGGAGGCGAGATTACCAATCAATATTTTGGAACTCCGTGCGATTTTCAGAGCTCTTCAGTACTGGCCTCTTCTGAAGAGAGAATCATTTGTTTGTTTTCAAACAGACAATGTCACGACCGTGGCATATGTCAATCATCAAGGGGGGACTCACAGTCCTCAAGCTATGAAAGAAGTATCTCGGATTCTTGTATGGGCGGAATCCAGCTCCTGTCTAATTTCCGCGGTTCACATCCCAGGTGTAGACAATTGGGAAGCGGATTATCTCAGTCGCCAGACGTTACATCCGGGCGAATGGTCTCTTCATCCAGAGGTTTTTCTCCAGATTGTTCAAATCTGGGGACTTCCAGAAATAGATCTGATGGCCTCTCATCTAAACAAGAAACTTTCCAGGTATCTGTCCAGATCCCGGGACCCTCAGGCGGAAGCAGTGGATGCTTTGTCAATTCCTTGGAATTATCATCCTGCTTATATCTTTCCGCCTCTAGTTCTTCTTCCGAAAGTAATCTCCAAAATTCTATTGGAGCGCTCATTTGTACTGCTGGTGGCTCCAGCATGGCCTCACAGGTTTTGGTTTGCGGATCTCGTTCGGATGGCCAGTTGCCAGACTTGGACACTTCCATTAAGGCCAGACCTTCTATCTCAAGGCCCTTTTTTCCATCAGGATCTCAAATTATTAAATTTGAAGGTATGGAAATTGAACGCTTAATTCTTAGTCATAGAGGTTTCTCTGACTCAGTGATTAATACTATGTTACAGGCTCGGAAATCTGTCTCTAGAAAGATTTATTATCGAGTTTGGAAGACTTACATCTCTTGGTGTTCTTCTCATAAATTCTCCTGGCATTCTTTCAGAATTCCTAGAATTTTACAATTTCTTCAGGATGGTTTGGATAAAGGTTTGTCTGCAAGTTCTTTGAAAGGACAAATATCTGCTCTTTCTGTTCTTTTTCACAAAAAGATTGCTAATCTTCCTGATATTCATTGTTTTGTACAGGCTTTGGTCCGTATCAAACCGGTTATTAAGCCAATCTCTCCTCCTTGGAGTCTTAATTTGGTTTTGACAGCTTTACAGGCTCCTCCGTTTGAGCCTATGCATTCTCTGGACATTAAATTACTTTCTTGGAAAGTATTGTTCCTTTTGGCTATCTCTTCTGCTAGAAGAGTTTCTGAGTTATCTGCTCTTTCGTGTGAATCTCCTTTTCTGATTTTTTCATCAGGATAAGGCGGTGTTGCGGACTTCTTTTCAATTTTTACCTAAGGTTGTGAATTCTAACAACATTAGTAGAGAAATTGTTGTCCCTTTATTATGTCCTAATCCTAAGAATTCTAAAGAAAGATTGTTACATTCTTTGGATGTAGTTAGAGCTTTGAAATATTATGTTGAAGCTACTAAAGATTTTAGAAAGACTTCTAGTCTATTTGTTGTTTTTTCTGGTCCCAAGAAAGGTCAGAAGGCTTCTGCCATTTCTTTGGCATCTTGGTTAAAGTCTTTGATTCATCATGCTTATGTGGAGTCGGGTAAGTCCCCGCCTCAAAGAATTACGGCTCATTCTACTAGGTCAGTTTCTACTTCCTGGGCCTTTAGGAATGAAGCTTCTGTTGATCAGATTTGCAAAGCGGCCACTTGGTCTTCTTTGCATACTTTTACTAAATTCTACCATTTTGATGTGTTTTCTTCTTCTGAAGCAGTTTTTGGTAGAAAAGTACTTCAGGCAGCTGTTTCTGTTTGATTCGTCTGCTTATAATTTCAGTTTTTTTCATTATAAAGATTAAAACTTTTTGATTTGGGTTGTGGATTATTTTCAGCGGAATTGGCTGTCTTTATTTTATCCCTCCCTCTCTAGTGACTCTTGCGTGGAAGTTCCACATCTTGGGTATCTGCTATCCCATACGTCACTAGCTCATGGACTCTTGCTAATTACATGAAAGAAAACATAATTTATGTAAGAACTTACCTGATAAATTCATTTCTTTCATATTAGCAAGAGTCCATGAGACCCACCCTTTTTTTGTGGTGGTTATGATTTTTTTGTATAAAGCACAATTATTCCAATTCCTTATTTTTTGATGCTTTCGCACCTTTCTTATCACCCCACTTGCTTGGCTATTCGTTAAACTGAATTGTGGGTGTGGTGAGGGGTGTATTTATAGGCATTTTAAGGTTTGGGAAACTTTGCCCCTCCTGGTAGGAATGTATATCCCATACGTCACTAGCTCATGGACTCTTGCTAATATGAAAGAAATGAATTTATCAGGTAAGTTCTTACATAAATTGTTTTTTCGATTAATCGGTTAAAAAAAAAAACTGTAAAAAAACCACAAAAAATACATCAAAATATTATTAGAGCAGAGGTGGACTGGTTTCAAGTTCAACCTCTCTCTCCGCTGCCGGTTCCAGAAAGCCAAAAACTAAAATGACTTATTTTTCCCAAAATGGATATCCTAATGATTATGCTCCCAGTGTGGTTGTAACATAAACAGAGAGGTACTAAAATGTTCCTTTTCAATTTTCTGATTTTCTCTACTCTAAGTATTGGTCTCTGCAAGTAAACGGTGAGAAATAAAATAAGGACTCTCTCTTGGTCTGCTCTCTCTAAAAGCTAAGCACATTTTATTGGGTTGTGGGTATAATTAACAGGAACTGCTATATACAAATATAAACCTAAGGTATAATCTTCCTTCCTTACATGTTTAACTCTGCAGTTAGTATTTATTTATTGGAAATACATGGAAAACTATTACTTTTTACAGTACATTGTTTTAATGCACCAAATAAATTGCCTTAAGGGAGCAATTATGATCATCTGGCTCAATCAGGGATATTTTTTCCCCTTACAGATGTGGGACAGAAAATGGAATGGACATGATTTCTGTGTATGTGTCTCTGTGAGAGCTGGAAATTGGAGTAGCAAGTAGTATGGTTGGTCTGTAGTGTACCAGACAAATGTGCAGACCAAATTCTGCAAGCCATTCAGCCAAGCCAAATATATATTTTATTTTATTTTAAACAAAAAAGTAACTTCCAGTACGCCCTAAGAAGGCTTCCTAAGCGCTGGAATAAATTAATGGTGACTGTCTCTGATGCCCCTGCCCACAGAGCCCTTCCCAACACACGGCTGCACGGCCTGTTTTTATCTCCCTAAGATAAAGAGCTGTGTGAGAGGGAAAGGCACACATTGTGTGATCAAAGCTTAGGCCTAAACATAGGTAAACGTTTTCCGAACTTGTGTGCTAACTTAGTGACCGGCATCTGCAGGCACCATGTTATATTTTTGAGAGTTAAATAAACATGGTACCTGCAGATGCCGGTCACTAAGTTAGCACATAAGTTTGCAAACTTTTTCCTATGTTTAGGCCTAAGCTTTTAACACAGCGTGTGCCTTTCACTCACACAGCTCTTTACCTTGACAGCACTCCCAAGTCTCGCTGCCGTGTGCTAGCAAGCACTATAAGCTGCCTGAGCCACCTTGTGGGCTGGGCGTGATCTAAGACAACTTGAGTGTGCAGGATAAGTCACTGATGCCCCCACCTACACAGCCCTTCCCAACAAACGTCCGCACTCTTACAGGACCAATCTGACACGCTGCAGCCTGCATGTGTATTAAGCTTGTAAACTAAGTTGGATAACCGGGGGGAGACGTACCTTATAACAGCGCAACGTGAGCGAAGTGAACTGTCCCACGGCACGTCTTAATCTCTTCCTCACTCTACACACATGCACGCTGCAAGCAGCCCAACTAATCGACTGACCAACTAATCGATAATGAAAATCGTTGACAACAATTTTCATTATCGATTTAGTCGATTAGTTGTTTCAGCCCTAATTCCTATCGAAGACAGTACTTCTTTTAAGGATAGTGATGCTTTATTTGATGTTATGAAGATCAATGTCAAATCAATGTCTTTAGACATTCTAACTAGAAGAGCTTTATGGCCTAAATCTTGGAATGCTGACATGGTGTCTAAAACTAGATTATTATCTCTCTTTTCAAGGTAAAAATATTTTTGGTTCCTTCCCCTAAGGCCTCTGGCTCTAATTGGAGACCATCTCCGAATTAGAATAAATCCAAGCCTTATAAGAAACCAAATCCTGCACCTAAACCTTACATGAAGGTGCGGCCCTCAAGCCAGTTCTTCTGGTAGGGGGCAGACTCAAGCTATTTCAAAGAGTTTGGACAGACTCTGTCCAAAATCAGTGGATTCAGAATATAATTTCTCAGAACTATCAAATAGGATTCGGAATAAGACCTCCCTTGGGAAGATTCTTTCTTACCCATGTAGCAAAAAACCCAGTAAAAGCTTCAAGCCTTTCTGAAATATGTTTCAGATCTAGAACTTTCAGGGGTAATTATCCCAGTTCCACAGCAGGAACAAGGATTGTGTTTTCTCTCCCAAGATATAGTGAGTCCACAGATCATCTTAATTACTGTTGGGATATCACTCCTGTCCAGCAGGAGGCGGAAAAGAGCACCACAGCAAAGCTGTTAAATACCACCCCCTTACCCATAACCCCCAGTCATTCTCTTTGCCTATGCAAGGAGGTGGTCTTCCTTGGTGATTGTGACCACGGATGCCAGCCTGCTGGGATGGGGAGCTGTCTGGGGCTCGTTAAAGGCTCAGGGTCTATGGACTCGGGAGGAAGCATTTCTTCCCATAAACATCTTAGAGCTGAGGGCAATCTTCAATGCTCTTCTGGCCTGGCCTCAGTTAGCTTCAACCCAGTTTATCAGGTTTCAGTCTGACAATATAACGTCAGTGGCTTGCATCAATCATCAGGGAGGAACTCGAAGTTCCTTAGCCATGACAGAGGTAGCTAGGATTATTCAGTGGGCAGAGACCCACAATTGCTGTCTGTCTGTAATCCACATTCCAGGGGTGGACAACTGGGAGGCGGATTTTCTGAGCAGACAGATTTTTTTTCATCCTGGGGAGTGAGAACTTCACCCGGAGTGTTTGCCAACTTGGTTCGCAAGTGGGGGCAGCCAGAGCTGGATCTCATGGCATGCCAAGCTTCCGAGGTACGGGTCGAGGTCGAGAGATCCTCGGGCTGTGCTAATAGATGCGCTGGCAGTTCCTTGGGACTTCAGCCTAGCGTATGTGCTTCCTCCGTTCTCCTTCCACGAGTCATTGCTCGAATCAGATAGGAGAGGGTGTCAGTGATTCTCATTGCTCCGGCATGGCTTCGCAGAATCTGGTATGCGGATCTGGTGGAGATGTCATTTCTTCCACCTTGGAGTCTTCCGTTAAGGAAGGTCCTTCCACTTTAGGGGCACTTCCTTTATCCAAATCTCGTTTCTTTGAAGCTGACTGCTTGGAGATTGAACGCATGATTCTATTGGTCATTAAGACTATGATTCAGGCTCGCAAGCCTGTTACTAGAAAGATTTACTATAAGATATGGCATAAATATCTTTATTGGTGTAAATCCAAAGGCTATTCTTTGAGTAGAGTTAGGATTCCTAGGATTTTGTCTTTTCTCCAGGAGGGTCTAGAGAAGGGTTTACATGCAAGTACCCTGAAGGGTCAAATTTCTGCTTTATCTATTTTGTTGCAAAAGCGTCTGGCAGATGTGCCAGATGTGCAGTCTTTTTGTCAGGCCCTGGTTAGAATACGGCCTACGTTTAAGTTTGCTACTCCTCCATGGCGTCTTAATTTGGTTCTTAGAGTTCTTCAACAGGCTCCGTTTGAGCCTATGCATTCTTTGGATATTAAAATGTTAACCTGAAAGGTTTTGTTTTTGGTTGCTATCTCTTCGACTAGAAGAGTTTCGGAGCTCTCAGCACTGCAGAGTGAATCTCCTTACCTTATTTTTCATTCTGATAAGGTGGTACTGCGTACTGCCTTAGGTTTCCTTCCAAAAGTGGTTTCGGATAGGAATATTAATCAAGAAATTGTTGTTCCTTATTTGTGTCCTAATCCTTCTTCTCAGAAGGAGCGTTTGTTGCACAACCTGGATGTGGTTCGTGCGTTGAAATATTATTTAAGGCGACTAAGGATTTTCGACAGTCTTCTTCTTTGTTGTGTTTTCTGGAAAATGCAAGGGTCAGAAAGCTACAGCTACTTCTTTCTTTTTGGCTGAGGAGTGTTATTCGTTTGGCATATGAGACTGCTGGACAGCAGCCTCCTAAGAAAATCACGGCTCATTCCACATCTTGGGCCTTCAAAGATGAAGCTTCTGTGGAACAGATTTGCAAAGCTGCCACTTGGTCATCTTTACACACTTTTTCTAAATTTGATAAGTTTGATACTTTTGCTTCAGCTGAGGCTTCTTATGGGAGAAAGGTTCTTCAAGCAGTGGTGCCTTCTGTTTAAGGTTACCTGTCTTGTCCCCCCTAATCATCCATGTCCTATGGCTTGGGTATTGGTTCCCAACAGTAATTAAGATCATCCGTGGACTCACTATATCTTAGGAAAGATAACATAATTTATGCTTACCTGATAAGCATAAATAGTGAGTCCACGGTAATATATAGCATATAGTGAGTCCACGGCCCGCCCTTATTTTCAGACCGTTTATTATTTATGTAAACCTCAGGCACCTCTGCACACTTCCTTTCTCCTTGATTCTGGTCGAATGACTGGAGGTTATGGGTAAGGGGGTGGTATTTAACAGCTTTGATGTGGTGCTCTTTGCCGCCTCCTGCTGGACAGGAGTGATATCCCAACAGTAATTAAGATGATCCGTGGACTCACTATATTCGGAAATAAATACATTTATCAGGTAAGCATAAACTATGTTTTTCATTCAAATCTATTCATTGTACCAAAGAAGGAAAATTCTTTCAGAACAATTTTGTATCGGAAAACTTTAAATCGTTTTGTAAGCGTCCCAACTTTCAAGATGGTGACTATAAGGACTATTCTGCATTATTTTTCAAGGGGCCTCTTTGTCCTACCTGGATTGTGATCTCAACAGATGCAAGTCTCACAGGTTGGGGGGGTCTCTGACAGCACAAGGAGTTTGACATTCTCGAGAGGCGAGGTTACCAATCAATATAAGAGCTCTGTGCTATTTTCAGAGCTCTTCAGGCTTGGCCTCTATTAAAGAGAGAACCGTATATTTGGTTTCAAACAAACAGACAATGTCACAACAGTGGCATATGTCAATCATCAAGAGGGGGACTCACAGTCCCCTAGCAATGAAAGAAGTGTCTCTAATACTTTCTTGGGCGGAATCCAACTCTTGTCTAATCACTGCGATTTATGTACCAGGTGTAGACAATTGGGAAGCGGATTATCTCAGCCGGCAATCTCTACATACGGGGGAGTGGTCTCTCCATCCAGATGTGTTCTATCAGATTGTGCAGATGTGGGGTCTTCCAGACATAGATATGATGGCCTCTAGTCTAAACAAGAAAATTCCCAGATACCTCTCCAGGTCCAGAGATCCTCATGCGGAATTGATAGATGCTCTAGCAGTTCCATGGTTTTACCAACCTGCTTACATTTTTCCACCTCTGGTTCTTTTTCCAAGAGTTATCTCAAAGATCATAATTGAACAATCTTATGTAATTCTGATAGCACCATCATGGCCTCACAGTTGCCAACCTTGGTCACTTCCTCTAAGACCAGACCTTCTGTCTCAAAGGCCTGTTTTCCATCTCAAGCTCAAATCTCTAAATTTGAAGGCATAGAAATCGAAAGCTTAGTCCTTAGTCATAGAGGTTTCTCTGACTCTGTGATTCATACTATGATTCAGGTTCGTAAGCCCGTTTCAAGGAAAATATATCACAAGGTTTGGAAAACCTACATTTCATGGTGTTCCACTAATGATTATTCTTGGCATTCTTTTAGAATTCCTAGGATTCTTCAGTTTCTTTAGGATGGTTTGGATAAAGGTTTGTCTGCCAATACTTTGAAAGGACAAATCTCTGCTCTTTCTGTTTTATTTCACAGAAAGATTGCTAATCTTCCTGATGTTCACTGTTTCGTACAGGCTTTGACTCGTATCAAACCTGTTATTAAATCTATCTCTCCTCCTTGCAGTCTAAATTTGGTATTAAAGACTTTGCAGGCTCCTCCTTTTGAGCCTATGCATTCTTTGGACATTAACCCCTTAGTGACCAGACCATTTTAACATTTTCTTACCAGGAATATTTTTACATTTCTGCAGTGTTTGTGTTTAGCTGTAATTTTCCTCTTACTCATTTACCGTACCCACACATATTATATACAGTGTTTCTCGCCATTAAATGGACTTTCTAAAGATGCCATTATTTTCATCATATGTTATAATTTACTATAATTTTTTTTTATACAATATGATGGAAAAAACTAATTTTTTTAACTTTGACCCCCAAAATCTGTTACACATCTACAACCACCAAAAAACACCCATGCTAAATAGTTTCTAAATTTTGTCCTGAGTTTAGAAATACCCAATGTTTACATGTAATTTGCTTTTTTTTAAAAAGTTATAGGGCAATAAATACAAGTAGCACTTTGCTATTTTCAAAGCATTTTTTTTTCTTCAAAATTAGCCATAGTTACATTGTAACACTGATATCTGTCAGGAATCCCTGAATAACCCTTCGCGTGTGTGTGTATGTGTATATATATATATATATATATATATATATATATATATATAATTATTTACAAACAGATTGTGCAATTATGGCACAAATGGTTGTAAATGCTTCTCTGGGATCCCCTTTGTTCAGAAATAGCAGACATATATGGCTTTGGCATTGCGTTTTGGTAAATAGAAGGCCGCTAATTGCTGCTGCGCACCACACTTGTATTATGCTCAGCAGTGAAGGCGTTAATTAGGTAGCTTATAGGGTTAATTTTAGTTTTAGTGTAGAGATCAGCCTCCCACCTGACACATCCCACCCCCTGATCCCTCTCTTCCCTCCCCACAATTGTCATCCCCATCTTAAGTACTGTCAGAAAATCTGCCAGTACTAAAATAAAAGCATTTCAATTTTTTTATATATATTTCCTTCCTAAGATAGGGAGAGTCCACGGCTTCATTCCTTACATCACCTGGCCACCAGGAGGAAGCAAAGACACCCCAGCCAAAGGCTTAAATATCCCTCCCACTTCCTCATTACCCCAGTCTTACTTAGCCTTTTTGTCACATGGCAGAGAAGTGTCAGAAGATTCGGAGAGTCCTGAAAAAGGGTATCTGCCATTCGAGACTGGAGTTTTAAGTAGTCATGTCAACCTCTCAGTGAGAGTATTGATGGAAGTTAGAGTCTGGAGATGCAGGGAAAGTTTTTCTGCGACACCATCGAGACTACTGCTAACAGCTGTTAAGCAATCAGTGTTGACGAGTTTCACTGCCTGTTTTCTCTCACTCAAGTCCATGTCAGGAGCACTGCTATAAGTATGTTGTACTTGAGTGGCTGTGTTCCACAGTGTGGATCCTGGAGGTAAGATTGTTTCGATTTTTACACATAAAACGCTATAACAGGGTCACAGTGTGTCTCCTTTATACCTTGATAGGATCCAGGGTTAATATCATCTGAAGTGGGTTTATTGAACATTTGGGGTTAATTAATCAGTGTATTAATTATTTACATGCTGCTTTGTGTGATTTTTTTTTTCCTGGGCTGATACTGTATGATTTTGGCTAAAACAAACGGGTTTCACTTTTAAGTTTCACTTTCATTTTTGAAAGTGCTGCACAGCTCCTATTACTTGCTGTACTTGTAATAACAGGGGAAGTACTGTCTTGCACTCCATGTGACCGGGTGTGGTTTTAGTTCATTTCCTCCATTCCAGCTGAGACTTGAACCTGAGGAGAGCGTTTCCTCTGTTAACTGTCTGGGTCTAGGAGGTGGTGAGTGCCCCAGCCATTGGGAGTATAAAGGTGCAGTTTTCTCATTTTCGTTCTAACAAATCCCAACGATAACAATCGTCCTTCATGCCCGAGCATCCCAAGAGTACTTGAAAGCCGGCTCAGTCCTGGAATAAATCCAAGCAGAACAAGAAGCCCGCCGAAAACAAATGACCATGAAGGGGCAGCCCCTGATCCGAGATCGGATCGTGTAGGGGGCAAACTGTCTCTTTTTTTTCAGACGCCTGGTTCAAGGACATACAGGATCCGTGGGTCCTGGAGGTGGTATCTCAGTGATACAAGATACGCTTCAAATCTCATCTTCCAAAGGGCAGATTTCTGCTCTCAAATTTGTCTACCAGACCAGAAAAGAGTGATGCCTTTCTAGGGTGTGTTCGGGATCTATCCTCCTTAGGAGTTGTTGTCCCGGTGCCTATCGAAGAAAGAGGTTTGGGGTTTTATTCAAACCTTTTCGTGGTCCCAAAGAAGGAGGGAACTTTCCGCCCAATTCTGGACCTTAAGTAAACAAATTTCTCAGTGTCTAATCCTTCAAGATGGAGACGATCAGTTTCATCCTTCCTTTAATTCAGGAAGACCAGTTTATGACCACTATAGATCTGAAGGACGCTTACCTTTATGTTCCAATCCACAGGGAACACTTTCAGTTCCTGAGGTTTGCATTCCTGGACGAGCACTTCCAGTTCATTGCCCTTCCGTTTGGCCTAGCTACTGCTCCAAGAATCTTTACGAAGGTTCTGGGGGCTCTTCTAGCCGTTGCCAGAACTCAGGGTATTGCAGTAGCCCCATACTTGGACGATATTCTGGTGCAAGCACCATCCTTTCGTCTTGCGGAAGATTTCTCGGAGTCTCTTCTCACTCTTCTTCGATCACATGGATGGAAGAGAAACTTGGAAAAGAGTTATCTTATCCCAAGTACCAGGGTGGAATTCCTGGGTACTATAATAGACTCCATATCCATGAGGATATTTCTAACAGACCAGAGACGTTGCAAGCTAGCTTCGGCATGTCTTGCCCTCCGGACCTCCTTGAGTCCCTCTGTGGCTCAGTGTATGGAGGTGATTGGTCTCATGGTGTCCTGCATGGACATCATTCCCTTTGCCAGGTTCCGTCTCAGACCTTTACAACTGTGCATGCTGAGGCAGTGGAACGGGGATCATTCAGATCTGTCTCAACAGATTGTATTAGACAGCCGGTGGAGAGAATCGCTCTCTTGGTGACTTTGTCCAGATCATCTGTCCCGAGGGACATGCTTCTTAAGACCATCCTGGGAGATTGTGACTATGGATGCAAGCCTATCCGGATGGGGAGCTGTTTGGGATGCCAGGAAGGCACAGAGGTTGTGGATTAAGGAGGAGTCCTCCCTCCCGATCAATAATTTGGAACTACGGGCAATCTTCAAGGCCTTGAAATGGGTTCATCCCAGTTTATCAGATTCCAATTAGACAATATAACATTGGTGGCTTACATCAACCATCAAGCGGGGACCAGAAGTTCCTTGGCGATGAAGGAAGTATCTCAGATTCTGGAGTGGGCGGAGGCCCACAGCTGTTCGCTGTCAGCGATCCACATTCTGGGTGTGGGCAACTGGGAGGCGGATTTTCTCAGCAGGCAATCCTTCCATCCAGGGGAATGGTCTCTTCATCCCTAGGTGTTTGCAGAGATATGCAGCAAGTGGGGGAGGCCGGAGATAGATCTCATGACGTCCCATCTCAATACCAAGCTACCCAGGTATGGGTCGAGGTCGAGGGATCCCCAAGCGGATCTAATATATGCACTAGCAGTGCCTTGGAGGTTCAAACTCATATCTTTTTCCTCCATTACTACTTCTTCCTCGAGTGGTGGCCCGCATCAAGTAGGAGCGGGTATCAGTAATCCTGATTGCTCTATTGTGGCCGCGAAGGACGTGGTTAGCGGATCTAGTGGGGATGTCCTCATCTCCTCCGTGGAAGTTACCTTGTCGCAGAGACCTGCTGATACAAGAATCATTTGTTCATCAAAATCTAGATTCTCTGAGGCTGACTGCGTGGAGATTGAACGCTTAGTCTTAGCCAAGAGAGGTTTCTCTGAGAGTGTCATTGATAATCTTATTCGAACTGGTAAACCAGTTACTCGTGGTATCTACCATAAGGTGTGGAGGACCTACTTATTCTGGTGTGAAGAGCGTGGTTTTTCCTGGCACAGAGTTAAGGTTGCCAGGATCTTATCTTTTCTCCAGGATCGGCTGTAGAAGGGCCTTTCTGCTAGTTCCCCAAGGGGACAGATTTCGGCCCTGTAGGTTTTATTGCACAAGAGACTGGATGAGCTTCCAGACGTGCAGTCCTTTGTTAAGACTCTGATTAGGATCAGACCTGTGTTTAGATCTGGGTCTCCTCCTTGGCGCTTAAATCTTGTTGTTCCGGTTTTGCAGCAGGTTCCGTTTGAGCCTCTGCATTCCATTGACATTAAATTGTTATCTTGGAAGGTTCTCTTTTTATTGGCTATTCCCTCGCGCAGAGTTTCTGAAATCTCTGCTTTGCAATGTGAGCCCCCTTATCGGATTTTTCATGCAAATAAGGCAGTTTTACTTACTAAATTCGGTTTTCTTCCTACGGTTGTGTCAGGTCGCAACATCAATCAGGAGATTGTGGTTCCTCCCTTCTGTCCTTATCCTTCTTCATCGAAGGTACGCTTACTTCACAATTTGGATGTGGTTCGCGCCTTGAAGTTCTATCTTCAGGCTACTAAGGAGTTTAGACAATATTCCTCTTTGTTGTCTATTCGGGGAAGCGTGAGGGGCAGAAGGCTACTTCGACTTCCCTATCTTTTTGGTTAAGGAGCGTCATCCGCTTAGCTTACGATACAGCGGGACATCGTCGTCCTGAGAGGATAACGGCTCATTCCGCTAGAGAAGTGGCTTCCTCTTGGGCCTTTAAGAACTAGGCCTCTATGGATCGCTGGTCCTCCTTACATAAGTTTTCAAAATTTTACAAGTTTGATGTTTTTGCTTCGCTGAAGCAGCTTTCGGGAGAAAAGTTTTGCAGGCTGTGGTGCCCTCAGAATAGGGTCCGCCTCTTCCTTTTTGTTCCCTCCCGTTATTCATTCCCTCCCGTTATTCATTCAGTGTCCTCTGGAGCTTAGGTATAGTTTTCCCAACAGTAAGAAATGAAGCCGTGGGCTCTCCCTATCTTAGGAAGGAAAACATAATTTATGCTTACCAGATAAATTTCTTTCCTTCCGGATAGGGAGAGTCCACGGCCCGCACGTTTTTTCTTGTCAATGGGTGATCCCCTATTATTTATTTTATTCTTCAGGCACCATTTATACCCTAATGTTTCTCCTACTTTTCCTTGTTCCCTCGACAGAATGGGGTAATGAGGAAGTGGGAGGGATATTTAAGCCTTTGGCTGGGGTGTCTTTGCCTCCTCCTGGTGACCAGGTGTTGTATTTCCCAACAGTAAGTAATGAAGCTGTGGACTCTCCCTATCCGTAAGGAAAGGAATTTATCTGGTAAGCATAAATTGTTATTCTGCAGTGTAGGATCCCCCCTTAGAACCCAACCTCCCTGAACCCCCTCCAAACAGCTCTCTAACCCATCCCCCTCTACCTACTTGCCGCAATCTTGGGTACTCGCAGCTCTCTGCCAGTACCCACGTTGTAACACATTTTGGCCAGTTTTTTATTTTTAAAACGCCCTTTTCCGTAGTGTAGCTGCCTCCACCCCCCTCAATACCCTACCCCTCCCAGATCTATTTCCCAACCCTGATCTCCCCCGCCCCCGTCTCCAAAGTTCCTGGCACTCACTAAATTACAAGCCACCTGCTTCCGCCCCTCACACTTACCCACCTCCATGCTATGGCTACCACTTACCAACGATTTGGCTCTCTCTGCATCGAATGGTTAGTAAAGTGTATTGCACGATGCCTCAACATAGCGGCATCACTGCAATACCCTGGGAGCAATGACGATCGCTTCCAGCGCTTGAAATCCCAGAGGACATGCCAGGTATGTCCTTGGTCCTTAACTGTAATTTTTTGTAGGACGTGCCTGACACGTCCTCGGATCGCCAAGGGGTTAAACTACTTTCTTGGAATGTGTTATTTATCTTGGCTTTCTCTTCTGCTAGAAGAGTTTCTGAATTGTCAGCTCTCTCTTGCGAGTCTCCTTATCTGGATTTTCATCAAAATAAAGCTGTTTTGCAGACTTAGTTTACATTTTTGCCTAAAGTTGTGAATTCAAACAACATTAATAGGGAAATTATTGTTTCTTCCTTGTGTCATAACCCTAAGACTACTCTTGAAATATCTTTACATTTTTTGGATGTGGTAAGAGCTTTGAAATATTATGTTGAGGCTACTAAAGATTTCACGAAAACTTCTGGTCTATTTGTTATTTTTTTTACCAGAAAAGGTCAGAAAGTATCTGCCATTTCTTTGACATCTTGGTTAAAACTTCTGATTTACAAAGCTTATTTGGAGGTGGGGCAGTCTCCACCTCAGAGAATTACAGCTCATTCTACTAGATCAGTTGCCACATCTTGGGCTTTCAAAAATGAAGTTTCAGTTGATCAAATCTGCAAAGCAGCCACTTGGTCTTCTTTGCATACATTTACTAAATTTTACCATTTACCGTTTTTGCTTCTTCAGAAGCAGTTTTTGGTAGAAAAGTTCTTTAGGCAGCTGTTTCAGTTTGATTCTATTGCCTATTATTTAAGTGTTTTGAATTTTTACGAAAACAAATTATTTTTTTGGATTTAATTTCTCAGCGGAAATAGCTGTTTTTATTTTACCCCCCCCCCCCCCCTCTATAGTTACTCGTGGACTTCCACATCATGGGTATTATATCCCATCAGTAACTAGCTTGTGGACTCTCGCCACCTATATGAAATAAAACATAATTTATGTAAGAACTTACCTGATAAATTAATTTCTTTCATGGTGGCGAGAGTCCACGAGACCCACCCATTTTTTCGGGATTATGCTTTTTTTGTATAAAGCACATTTATTTATCCTGTTCCCCTTTTTATGCTTTTACTCCTTATACACCTCACTAACTTGGCTATACGTTAAACTGGGGTATGAGTGAGGTGGGAGGTGTATTTATAGGCTTTGAGGTTTGAGAATCTTCGCCCCCTCCTGGTAGGAATGTATATCCCATCAGTAACTAGCTCATGGACTCTCACCACCATGAAATAAATGAATTTATCAGGTACGTTCTTACATAAAACATTTTTTTATTATTATTATTTCAGGAAAAAAAGTTATTTTGAAATTCAAGCTCATTTGTCATTTTACTGTGCATTTGTTGTTTAGCCAATTCTCCTGTATTTAACGTTTCTTTAAAGGGACATTCTAGTCAAAAATAAACTTTCATGATTCAGATAGGGCATGCAATTTTAAACAACTTTCCAATTTACTTTCATCATCAAATTTGTTTTGTTCTCTTGGTATTCTTTGTAGAAAGCTAAACCTTGGTAGGCTCATATGCTAATTTCTAAGTCCTTGAGGGCCGCCTTTTATCTGAATGCATTCGACAGTTTTTCACAGCTAGAGTGAGTTAGTTCATGTGTTTCATATAAATAACACTGTGCTCATGCACGTGGAGTTATTTAAGAGTCCACATTAATTGCCTGAAATGCAAGCCTGTCAAAAGATCTGAGATAAGGAGGCAGTCAGTAGAAGCTTAGATACAAGGTAATCACAGAGATAAAAATTATATTAATATAACAGTGTTGGTTATGCAAAACTGGGGAATGGTAAATAAAGGGATTATCTATCTTTTTAAATGATACAAAATCTGGAGTAGACTGTCCCTTTAAATATGGGTTTAATTTGTATGCTGGGATTAAACACTTCTCTTCAAGCAGTATTGCAATATAACCATATCGAGCATTAAAGTTAAAATTATTGCTCCTTTAGGTCTTTTTAAGGTCCCTGCAAGGGATGTGAGAGGTATGCGCTTGGGCTGCGCTAGGTATGCGCTTGGGCTGCGCTAGGTATGCGCTTGGGCTGCGCTAGGTATGCGCTAGGTATGCGCGTGGGCTGCGCTAGGTGTTTTATGAACGAGGGATGTGCTAGGTATCTGCAAGGTGCAGGGGGTGCTAAGTACAGTATGTTTAGACAGAGAAATGTGACATTTTACTTCTTGTTCTGCTCACTAATTAATCTTCTGCTTTGTCTCAGGACTGTGGGGTACACTTAGAAGAAGGACCTGTATCCCGAACAGGAGCTGTTGGAGAGATCACATCTGTTTACTTTCGGGATCCTGACAATAATTTAATAGAGGTGTCAAACTACGAAGAGGAAACAAACAAGGCACTTTAGCAAACAAATTATTTGATTAAGGATGTAAATATGTTTTTTCATCAGTACTTGTTTAATAAAAGAAAAATAAATCACTAGCTGCATTATACAGTACTATCCTGGCACCGAAAAATGACTTACCGGATATAACAGCGCTGCTGCCTAGTGCTTGTCATTCATAGCGTTTCTACTCTGCTACCAAAGCCCAAACTTCTGTTTAATGGAACTCAAGAAACGGCGGACACTTTTCTTCATATGCTGATTATTTAATACAACACCTATCATGCTCATATTAAAGAGACTATAAACACTAGATACATGTCATACACCTCCCTCTAATCATGGGTGCTGCCATTGTATAACCTAGGTTTCACTGCATGTATCTGGAGATTTTCTGCACATGTGCAAACACATCAGAAGGTAAATTTCAACATGACTAGAGAGAGGCAGAGAATATTCTCAATACTATGCTTATAAAATGTATTTAGTGTTTAATGTCCCTTTAACCTTGTTTAAAAACAGTTTAGTTTAAAGGGATAATAAAGTCCAAATTAAACTTTCATGATTCAGATAGGGCATGTAATTTTAAACAACTTTCTAATTTACTTTTAGCATCAAATTTGCTTTGTTCTCTTGTTATTTTAGTTGAAAGCTAAACCTAGGTAGGCTCATATGCTAATTTCTAAAACCCTTGAAGGCCGCTTCCTGCATTTGACAGTTTCCATCTTAATATGAGGAGAGTCCATGGCCTCATTCATTACTTGTGGGAAATACAGAACCTGGCCACCAGGAGGAGGCAAAGACACTCCAGCCAAAGGCTTAAATACCTCAAACACGCCCCTCATCCCCCAGTGATTGTTTTGCCTTTCCTCACAGGAGGATGTCAGAGACGTGTCAGAAGATTAGGAGTAGTCTCTTATGGAGGGTGGTACTCTTCGGAATGGGACTGGAGTTTTAAGTAGTCTTCTCAGCCTCACAGTGAGAGCATTGAATGTTTGGGTCTGGAGATGAAGGGAGAGTCTTTCTGGGAAACCATCCAGACTCGTATTAACATCTCCTTAAGCAATCAGTGTTGACGAGTTTCCCTGCCTTCTTTCTTTCACTCAAGTCCATGTCAGGAGCGATGCTACTACACTGTCAAACTTGAGAGGTCGTGTTCCTGTTCCACTGCATAGATTCTGGTAAGATCGTTTCATTTTTTATACATGTATGATAACGCAAGAAGACAGGGTCACAGTGTGGCTCCTTTTATCTGTATAGAACCAAGGGTTAATATCTCTGAAAAGAGATTATTGAACAGGGAGGATTTATACATAATTGTTTGTGTTTTTCGCTGCGACATGTGTGAGATGTGGCTCTGGCAATGTGTGAACAGTCAGGTTCTTTCATTTTGATTATCTGCGCAGACTGTTTAGTTTGGCATGCTTTTTCTAAGCTGCAGGGGCTGTCCTGCATGGCACTCCATGTGACCGGGTGTGGTCTCATGCTCTCCCTTCTTCCTGACCGTCGGTTGCAGGAGACAAAGCAGTTTCTCTGTGGGCTTGGGTCATAGGAGGTTGTGAGTGCCCCAGCCATTGGGGTTATAAAGTTGCCATTTATTTTTTCTATTGTCCATATTAAAGGTGCAAGCTATGGAGGACTCTGATGCGTTAGAGGGTACTCCCTCTTTACCTAAATCTAATGCCTGTGTTTATTGTGAGGAGGCTACGGTATACCCGCCTGCTCAACTATGTTCCACATGCCTTGACAAAATAGTGATATCTAAAAAGAATGTTTAGTACCACTGAGCCGTCCACCTCTGAGAGGTCTCCATCCCGTGAGGTGCGTTCCCTACATTCATCTCCGATTACACATGCAGCTCCCCAGCGCACTACTAATCCTCCTGCGGGAGGGGCCCTGTGGCCGCCAAATTTTGCTGATCAGTTGCAAACGGCGGTGTCTGCAGCCTTTAGTGCTTTACCTTGCCCTGCTAAGCATAACCAGACTTTAGGTTTAGGATGGAGCACTTATGCTTTTTATTAAAGGAGGTGTTGGCTACTCTTGAGGTTCCGGAACCAAAGTTACCCGAGGAACCTTCTATTCCTAAGCTTGAGGTTTATAAGGACAGGGTAGTGCCCCAGACTTTCCCGGTTCCTGTAAAGATGGTGAATATTATTAAGAATGAATGGGAGAGACTTGGATAATTTTTCTCCCCTTCTTCTTAGTTTAAGAAATTATTCCCGGTTCCTGACTCTCAGCTAGAATTGTTGGGATCTGTCCCTCAGGTGGATGGAGCGATCTCCACGCTCGCTAAGCACACCACTATCCCACTCGAGGATAGTTCGTCGTTTAAGGAGCCCATGGATAAGAAAACCCTGTTAAGAAAGATGTTTCAGCACACTGGGTTCTTATTTCAGGCGGCGGCGGTCACTGTGGTGGCAGGAGCCGCTTCCTATTGGTGTGACTCTCTCTATCAGATGAGATCGAGGTGGAGACTCCCCTCGATGAGATACAGGAAAGAATTAAGGCCCTGAGGGTAGCTAATTTGTTTATCTGTGATGCAAATATGCAGATTATTCACCTGAATACCAAGAAATTAGGTTTTTCTGTTCTGGCCTGGAGGGCTCTGTGGTTGAAGTCGTGGTCTGCTGACATGACGTCCAAATCTAGACTACTTTCCCTTCTATTTAAGGGAAAGGTTCTTTTCGGTCCAGAACTGTACTCTATCATATCCACGGTTACATGGGGGGGGCAAGGGTGCCTTTCTTCCACAGGATAAGAAGAATAAGCCTAAGGGTCCTAATTTTCGTCCCTTTCATTCGGACAAGTCCCAATGATGGCAGCCTGCCGCGAAGCCCGAGCAGTCCAAGGGATCTTGGAAATCTTCTCAGTCTTGGAATATAGCCAAACAGAGTAAGAAGCCTGCCGAGACAAAATCGGCATGAAGGGGCGGCTAACGATCCATCTCTGGATCTCGTAGGGGGCAGTCTATCTCTTTTCACAGAGGCTTGGATGAGAAACGTGCAGGATCCTTGGTTCTGGAGGTCATTGCTCAGGGGTACAGGATAGGTTTCAAGTCTTACCCTCCCAGGGCAGATTCCTCTTGTCCAATCTATCATCAAAACCAGAGAAACAAGATGCCTTTCTAGAGTGCGTGAGGTATCTCTCCTCTCTAGGAGTAATTGTACCTTACCTCTAGCAGAAAGAGGTCTCGGGTACTATTCAAACCTTTTTCGTGGTCCCAAAGAAGGAGGGCACGTTTCGCTCCGATTCTAAACCTAAAGTGCTTAAACAAGTTTCTGTCGGTCCCATCATTCAAAATGGAGACAATAAGGTTTATCCTGCCCTTAGTTTAAGAGGGACAGTGCATGACTACGATAGACTTGAAGGATGCTTACCTTCATGTGCCAATACACAAGGGTCACTTCAAGTTCCTTAGATTCGCTTTTCTGGACCAGCACTTCCAGTTTGTAGCTCTCCCCTTCGGTGTGGCTACTGCTCGCTCCAAGAGTTTTTACGAAGGTTCTGGGAGCTCTGCTCGTGGTGGTGAGATCCAGAGGCATTGCAGTAGCACCTTATCTGGACGACATCCTGGTCCAGGCTCCGTCCTGCCGGCTGGCAGAGGATCATTCGAGAGCTCTTTTTCTTCGATCTCATGCATGGAAGATAAACTCAGGAAAGAGTTTTTTGGTTCCCAGTACCAGAGTGGAGTTCCTGGGCATGATAATAGACTCAATATCCATGAAGATATTCCTGACAGACAAGAGACGTTGCAAGACTGCCTCCAGCTGTCTTGCCCTTCAGACCTCCTCAAGGCCATCTGTGGCCCGGTTTATGGAGGTGATTGGGCTCATGGTATCCAGCATAAATGTCATTCCATACGCCAGGTTCCATCTCAGATCTCTTCAGTTGTGCATGCTGAGGCAATGGAACGGCGATCACTCGGATCTATCGCAACAGATTTCTCTGAACAATCCCTCTCTTGATGGCTCTGCCCAGATCGGCTGGCCCAGGGGACATCCTTCCTGAGACCATCCTGGGAAATTGTGACTACGGACGCGAGCCTCTCAGGATGGGGAGCTGTCTGGGGTGCCAGGAAGGCACAGGGCAGGTGGAGCCGGGAGGAGTTGCTTCTTCCGATCAACATCCTGGAACTTCGAGCGATCTTCAACGCTCTGAGGGCTTGGCTCCTCCTGTTTTTATCCCAGTTCATCAGATTCCAGTCGGACAACATTACCTTGGTGGCTTACATCAACCATCAGGGGGGAACGAGAAGCTCCCTACCCATGAGGGAGGTATCTCGAATTCTGGAGTGGGCAGAGACCCACAACTGTTCGCTGTCAGCGATCCACATACCGGGTGTGGACAACTGGGAAGCGGATTTTCTCAGCAGACAATCGTTTCATCCGGGGGAATGGTCTCTTTATCCCGAAGTGTTTGCGGAGATTTGCAAAAGATGGGGGACGCCGGAGATAGATCTCATGGCGTCCAGACTCAATTTCAAGCTGCCCAGATACGGGTCATGGTCCAGGGATCCCCAGGCTGAGCTGATGCCTTAGCAGTGGCTTGGGGGGTTCAGCCTAGTCTACATATTTCCTCCGTTACCACTTTTACCTCGAGTAGTGGTCCGCATCAAGCAGGAGCAAGCATTGACTATTCTGATTGCTCTGTCGTGGCCGCGAAGGATGTGGTTTGCAGGGCTCGTGGGGATGTCATTGTCTCCTCCATGGAGGTTGCCCTGTCGCAAAGATCTGTTGGTACAGGGCCCCTTTCTGCATCAAAATCTAGATTCTCTGAGGCTGACTGCGTGGAGATTGAACGCTTAGTCTTAGCCAGGAGAGGGTTTTCTGAGAGCGTGATTGATACTCTCATTCAAGCCAGGACGCATCGATCATAAGGTATGGAGGACCTACTTACTCTGGTGTGAGGCTCGTGGGTATCACTGGCATAAGGTCAGGGTATCCAGGATAAAATTCATCAAAATTTTACCCTAGCCATTGTAAAGGTTCATGTGTGGAAGTATTTGGCAAGTTAATTTTAAAGGATATTGAAAACATACAACAAAAACTCTGTTTTTTTTAATATGACTAAACAGGAATCCGATATATTCAAAGCCCTAAACAAGAGGGAAGACATTATCTTAAAAGAGGCCGATAAGGGCGATGGAATTGTTATCATGGACAGGGATTTCTATTTGGAGGAAGCTAATAGGATATTATCAGATGAAAACACTTAGAAAATATTAAAAGACAACCCTAAAAATAGGTTTTTTAAGGAATTGAAGGAGATGCTTATACAAGTCCGAGATAGAGAAATAATTTCTCAGACGGAATATGAATTTTTATATAAAGTAGATTCCAAATCTCCTATTTTTTTTTTACCAAAAGTGCACAAGAACCCAGTTAAACCCCTGGGACGTCCTATTATAAGTGGGATAGTTTCCCATACATCCAATTTATCAGTTTTTGTAGTATTTTTTCTTCAGCCATATGCTCAGAACTCCAAATCATATTTAAAAGATACTTCACATGTACTGAATATTCTTAATGACATCAAATGGGAACCAAAGTATTGTTGGGTCACCATGGATGTTACTTCATTGTATTCCATTATTGATCATGAGAAGGGCTTACTAGCTGTAAGATGGAAATTAGAACAAGACCCAGATCTAGCAACCTCTCTTTTGAAATGTATTATTCAGTCCATAGATTTCTTTTTAAAACATATTTTTTATGGTGCAATGATAACAAATATCTACAGATATGTGGAACCACCATGGGCACCAGGTTTGCCCCAAGTTATGCCAATATTTATATGACTTACTTTGAACATTGTTATGTGTGGTCATGTGACCCTTTTGGGGTGGACCTGGTGACATGGCGGAGATATATCGATGATGATATATGCATTTGGAAAGGGGGCTTAGAAGCTCTCCAACCTTTTATAACACACTTGAATGATAATGATATGAATATTTTATTAACACCAGAGATACATGAAACTCAAGCTACCTTTTTAGATTTGTCTATCTTCGTAAATAATAAAACCATACACACCAAAACATTTTTTAAAAATGTGATGGCAATAAGTACATTAGACATGATAGTCAACACCATCACTCTTGGCTTAAAGCCATACCCAAGAGACAGTTTCAGCATATTAGACGCAATTGTGATAGAACAGAAGATTATGAGGAACAATCCATTATATTGAAAAAGAGATTTTTACAAAAGGGTTATAAAGAAGATCAATTGGAAATAGATAGACAAGAGGTAAAAAATAAGGATAGAAAATCTATGCTGAAATGTCAGAAGCAAGAACCAGTGCAGAATCAATCTTTTCCAAGATTTATAACCACTTTCAATTCTGGACACAACCAGATTAAAAGAATTATGAATAAACATTGGCACGTTTTACTAAATGATGAGGTTTTAGCACCAACAATACCAGTTAAACCACAGATTACATTCAGAAGAGGTACAAACTTTAAGCAATGATTAGCTCCATCTATGATTAAAGGAATGAACCCAAAAATCCCCATGCAAATCTCTGATCTGAAAGGCTTTTTTACTTGTGGACGTTGTAAAGGTTGTGACTATACCAAAAGGGCACATAAAACCTTTACATCAACAACTACTAGCAAAACATTTGAAATCAAGAATTTTATAAGCTGTAAGACCACTAATGTAATCTACCTCCTTCAATGCAAATGCAATATTCAATATTTAGGTCAAGACACGTATATTAGAACATTTGAATAAAATTAACAAAAAACATGAGGACCATGGGGTTCCTTTACATTGTATTCAATGTCAAGAATATGACCCAAAACATTTTCTTTGGCTGGGAATAGAGAAGGTTTCTACACACTGGAGGGGAGGCAGTATAGAGACCGAGTTAGATAAAAGAGAACTTTGGTGGATACACACTTTGAGAACATATGGCCATTGAGGCCTCGATAAAGACATCAGAGTAACAGCTTTTATTAAATAAGTTGGTTTAGATTTATATAAAATTCAAATTAAGCATAAGCACTTTAAAATGTATTGGCTATTTAATGTTTTATAATTAAGTTGCACTTTAAACACTTTAAAATGTTATTCTAATTATATTAATTTGTGTGCACATGTAGTCAGTATTGAGAGATATTGTCATAGTTTATTATTTATTTTTTATGACACGATGAGTCCACGGATCATCTTAATTACTAATGGGATATTCACCTCCTGGTAAGCAAGAGGCGGCAAAGAGCACCACAGCAAAGCTGTTAAATAGCTCCTCCCTTCCCTCCCACCCCAGTCATTCTCTTTGCCTACGTTAGTGATAAGATGTGGTAAAGTGAGGTGTTAGATAAGATTCTTCAATCAAGAGTTTATTGTTTTTAAAGTGGTGCAAGATTGTACTGCTTTGTCCTAGGGTGTAGCCGTAGTCCATATCAGTCTCTTCAGTAGAGCAGTGGTGGCTTTAGAGCAATGGGAACTTGTGGGACATAATTCTCACTGCGCCTCCCATATTTTATGCTGCCCTGAACTCCTATAGTCTGAGTGTGTGACCTAAAACAGGAGACAAGAAGGCGCCACAATATGGTAATAACGTCGGTGCAATTTGATACACTGAGGTAGGTGAATGATACTCACAAACGAAACGGCACTACGGCGTGCCTAAAATTGCAGACCGGGACCTAACAGTCTGCAATTTTAGGCACGCTGCAGTGCCGATTCGTTTGTATCATTCACCTACCTCAGTGTATCAAATTGCACTGACATTATCCTATTGTGGCGCCTTCTTGTCTCCTGGTTTAGGTCACATACTGTTTGCATCCATATCGGAAGAGCTGCCTCCCCTCTGGATATATTGGACTTTTTTCATCACTATCCCTGAGCGCACCTCTATAGGGTGATTATACCCTTGAAATCCATTTACATCTATAGTCTGAGTGTCATTACTCAGTCTTTTGTTTCTCCAACAGGTCAATGTGAGGGAGAGGACCTCTCAAGCCTGTGAACTGCCTTGCTGTCAGGCAGTAATATGAGGTAAATGCTACTTTAATTTTCCTAGGGAAGGAGAAACTCAGAAGGAAGTGAGCACATTTTTAAGTACCTTACACATTACATAAAGGGCACAGGAAAGAAGGGGCACTTTATTGTTGATGGGATGTCATAAACTCTCCTAGTCTGGAGAGGACTGTGGACAGTGTTGAAGGGCAGGCGCTGGGGCTGGAGATATGCAGGGAAAGCACGCTTTATAAATATGGCTCTGGTGGTTTTTTTTCTACTATGGGGATAACATTAGAAATACCCGGGAGAAAGCTTTTATTTTTGGCAACGCCCACGATGGGCGGATCTCACTGAGTTGCACACCACTTCTCTGCGCCTCAGTCTGGGAGACATTTCGATAAGGCTTTGTCTGTTTGTCTAGGAGCGCATGGTCCGTGCTAGACATGCGTTCCTAGGACAGGACAATAACGAAGTTCCTCTGCTGCAATAACGGATCGTCTGCTGCTAATAGGAAAGATATTCTCCGTTTTGTCAGTCAGGAAGGCGCCTCAGCAGAATAACTAAGGTGTAGAGGGGTGGTGTTGTTTTCAATTTTGTACTTTGATAATTTGCACAGACTGCAGTAAAAAAGTTAACGTTTAAATTTAAAGACACAGTAACGTTTTTTGAATTTCATATTTTTCATTAAAATTTGAGATTTTTATGTGATAATTTTCCAATTGTGAAACAGTATGGACCAAGGAGCTTTGCAAAATATTTCTTTCTCCTTGTGTTTTAATGCCATTGTGGAACCACCAATCCCTTTCTGTCTCATGTATTGAGAGGACTTTAAGTTTTAAAAAAAAAAAATTCTGAGCCAACTTCTTCTAAAGCGGATGTTGTCCAGGAGTCTAATGATGAGGTACAATATAAGCAGCAGCTTTCTCCTCAAGCGTCCCAAATTTTACCGCCCTCACAAGCAGTGCCCTGCTCCTCCTCTCTAGCTCCCGCTGGAGTTACTTTAAGGGACATCGCATCTCACATGTCTTCTACAATTTCTGATGCGCTGTCTGTTTTCCCAATGTTGCAGGGAAAGCGTAAGAGGAAAATCAGACACGAAGTGAAATTTCAGATTAAGAAGTGTAATTCCTCTTTCTGATACTGAGGTTGTACCTTTTAGGTTTAAGCTAGAGCACCTCCATCTTTTACTTAAAGGGACAGTCTAGTATAAATTAAACTTCCATTATTCAAAAAGGGCTTTCAATTTTAATCAACTTTCCAATTTACTTTTATCATCAAATTTGCGTTTTTCTCTTGGTATTCTTAGTTTAAACTAAACATAGGTAGGCTTATATGCTGATTTCTAAGCCTTTTAGGGCTGCCTCTTATCACATGCTTTTTAAATCTCTTTTCAACACAAAGAGACAGAAAGTACACGTGGGCCATATAGATAACACTGTGTTCAGGCACAGAGGGTTATTTAAGATCTAGCACAAAACAATGCTAAATGCAAGACAATAGATAATAAACAGTCACAGTCATGTGATTGGGGGCTGGAAGAAGGTTCCTAGATACAAGGTAATCACAGAGGTAAAAAGTATATTAATATAACTGTTGGTTGTGCAAAACTGGGGAATGGGTAATAAAGGGATTATTTATCTTTTTAAACAATAACAATTCAATGGTAGACTGTCCCTTTAAGGAGGTTTTAGCTACTTTAGATGACAGCGACTCCACGGTAGTTGTTCCTAAGAAGTCCAGTAATCTGAACAAATATTTCAAGGTTCCTTCCTCGACAGATGTGTTTCCGGTCCCTGACTGAGTTTCTGAGATTATTACTAAGGAGTGGGAGAAACTGGGTATTCCCTTTTCTCCATCTCCTATTTTTAAAAAAAAAGATGTTTCCCGTAGCAATTCTATAAGGGAGACTTGGCAAACAGTGCCCAAGGTCGAAGGGGCTATTTCCACCTTAACTAAGAGATCTACTATTCCCATAGAGGATAGTTGTGCCTTCAAAGATCCTATGGACAAGAAGTTAGAGGGTCTACTCAAGAAGATGTATGTGCACCAGGGCCTGCAATGGCAGCCAGCTGTGTGCATTGCTACTGTCACTAGTGCAGCGGCATATTGGTTTGATGCGCTGTCTGATGCTATCAGGACAGAGACTTCTTTGGATGAAATCCAAGATAGGATAAAAACTCTTAAATTAGCTAATTCCTTTATTACGGATGCCTCCCTTCAAGTTATCAAACTGGGAGCCAAGATTTCGGGGTTTTTTCTATTCTGGCCCGCAGAGCCTTATGGTTGAAGCCTTGGTCTGCAGATGTGTCATCTAAGTCTAAGCTTCTAGCTATTCCTTACAAGGGGAAGACCTTGTTTGGACCTGGGCTAATGGAAATTATCTCTAATATCACAGGAGGTAAGGGTCATCTTCTCCCTCAGGATAAGAGAAACAAGCAGAAAGGACGACAGAGTAATTTTCGATCCTTTCGAAATATCAAGGGAAATTCTTCCTCTACCGCATCCTAGCAGGAACAGTTCAAACCTGCATGGAGACCCAATCAGTCTTGGAATGAAGGTCATGCCCCCGATCCGGGGCTGGATCTTGTAGGGGGCAGTCTTTCCTTCTTTGCTCAGGCTTGGGTTTGAGATGTTCAGGATCCCTGGGCTTTAGAAATTGTGTCCCAGGGATACAAATTGGAGTTCAAAAGTCTTCCTCTCAGAGGCAGGTTTCTACTTTCAAGATTATCTGCAGATCAGACAAAAAGAGAGGCGTTCTTACACTGTGTAAGAGACCTTTCTGACCTGGGAGTGATTGTTCCCGTTCCATTACAGGAACAGGGTCAGGGTTTTTATTCCAATCTATTTGTGGTTCCAAAGAAAGAGGGAACCTTCTGACCAATTTTAGATCTCAAGAGTCTAAACAAATTTCTCAGAGTACCATCCTTCAAGATGGAAACTGTTCGTTCCATTCTCCCTTTGATCCAAGAGGGTCAATTTATGACAACAGTGGATTTAAAGGACGCGTACCGGCATGTTCCCATTCACAAGAATCATCACAAGGTCCTAAGGTTTGCCTTTCTGGACAAACACTTCCAGTTTGTGGCTTTTCTTTTTGGTTTTGCCACTGTTCCCAGAATTTTCACAAGGGTTCTAGGATCGCTGTTGGTGGTGCTTCGGTTACGGGGCATTGCAGTGGCGCCCTATCTGGACGACATCCTAGTCCAGGCACCATCCCTCCATCAAGCAAGATCCCACACGGACATGGTGCTATTCTTCCTATGATCTCACGGGTGGAAGGTAAATTTAAAAAAGAGTTCCCTAGTCCCAAGTACAAGGGTAACTTTCTTGGGAACCATAATAGATTCCCTATTAATGAAGATTTTTCTGACAGAGGTCAGGAAATCAAAGATTATCGATACTTGCCGAGTCCTTCAGTCCACTCCTCGACCATCAGTGGTTCAGTGCAGTGGAACGGAGATTATGCGGACTTGTCTCCTCGAATACTACTGGAGCAGGAGACAAGGGATTCTCTTCAATGGTGGTTGTCTCTGGATCATCTCTCCCAGGGAACCTGCTTTCGCAGACCATCTTGGGTGATTGTGACAATATACGCCAGTCTTTTAGGGTGGGGAGCAGTCTGGGGCTCCCTAAGGGCTCAGGGAGTTTGGACTCAGAGTCTGTTCTTCCTATAAACATTTTGGAGCTGAGAGCGATCTTCAATGCTCTTCTCGCCTGGCCTCAGTTAGCCTCGGTCCAGTTTATCAGGTTCCAGTCGGACAACATAACATCAGTGGCTTACATCAATCATCAGGGAGGAGCGAGAAGTTCCTTAGTGATGACAGAGGTAACCAAAATAATTCAGTGGGCGTAGGCCCATTCTTCTTAAAGTTCTTCAAGGGGCTCCGTTTGAGCCTATGCATTCCTTAGATATTAAACTGTTATCTTGGAAAGTTTCTTCTGCCTGCAGAGTGTCAGAACTCTCGGCATTGCAGTATGAGTTCCCTTACCATATTTTTCATTCTGATAAGGTAGTTTTACGTACTAAATTAGGATTTCTTCCTAAGGTTATTTCTGATCGGAACATTAATCAGGAGATTGTTGTTCCTTCCTTGTGTCCTAATCCTACCTCTCAGAAGGAACGGCTTCTGCACAATTTGGACGTGGTTCGTGCCTTAAAGTTATACCTGCAGGCGACTAAGGTTTTTCGACAGTCTTCTGCCTTGTTTGTGGTTTTCCCCGGAAAACGAAAGGGACAGAAAGCTATGGCTAATTCTCTTTCTTTTTGGCTGAAGAGTATCATACGTTTTGCATATGAGACTGCTGGACAGCAGCCTCCAGAGAGAGTTATGGCTCATTCCACGAGGCTGTTGCTTCCTCATGGGCATTCAAAAATGAAGCTTCTGTGGAACAGATTTGCAAGGCTGCAACTTGGTCTTCTCTTCACACTTTTTCAAAGTTCTACAATTTTGACACACTTGCCTTGGCTGAGGCCGCTTTTGGGAAAAAGGTTCTTCAAGCAGTGGTGCCTTCCGTTTTAGGTTCCCTGTCTTGTCCTGCCCGTATCATCTGTGTACTCTAGCTTGGGTATTGAATTCCATTAGTAATTAAGATGATCCGTGGACTCATCGTGTCATAAAAAAGAAAAGAAAATTTATGCTTACCTGATAAATTTATTTCTTTTTTGACACAATGAGTCCACGGCCCACCCTGTTCTTGTAAGACAGGTTGTTGGTTATTGTAAACTTCAAACACCTCTGCACCTTGTTTTTTTCCTTTCCTTAACTTTGGTCGAATGACTGGAGTGGGAGGGAAGGGAGGAGCTATTTAACAGCTTTGCTGTGGTGCTCTTTGCCGCCTCCTGCTGACCAGGAGGTGAATATCCCATTAGTAATACAGATGATCTGTGGACTCATTGGCCTCTAGTTATCAACGTGTCTACTTACCTGCCTTCGCCGGCCCCAATACGCCCGCCTAAGCTCGCCTACCATCGCCGCCGCAGACCTGAAAAATCTCGCCAAAGTTATCAATAAATCTGTCAAAAAGCCGCGCACCAAGTACGGGGCGATGAGCAGCGGACTGTGATAGTTATCACTCATCTGATCTCGCTGCTCTTCGGATTTTTGACAGCTTTATTGACAAGCGGTCACTAAGCACCCACACTATCTACACTGTTCTACCCCCTATACCGGCGCCCTCGGAGCCCCCCGCAACTAAATAAATTTATTAACCCCAAAACTGCCACACCCGGACACCGCTGCATCTATAATAAATGTATTAACCCCTAAACTGCCGCTCCCGGAGCCCACCGCCACCTACATTATACCTAGTAACCCCTATCCTGCCCCCCCTATACCGTCGCCACCTATAATAAATGTATTAACCCCTATCCTGCCGATCCCGGACCTCGCCGCAACTAAATAAATTGTTTAACCCCTAAACCGCCGCTCCCGGACCCCGCTGCCACCTATATTAAACGTATTAACCCCTAATCTGCCCCCCCTACACCGTCGCCACATATAATAAATGTATTAACCCCTATCCTGCCCCCCACACTGCCGCAACTATAATAAAATTATTAACCCCTAAACCTAAGTCTAACCCTAACACCCCCCTAACTTAAATATTAATTAAATACATCTAAATAAATTTAACTCTTATTAAATTAATTATTCCTATTTAAAACTAAATACCTTTAAAATAAACCCTAATATAGCTACAATATAAATAATAATTTTATTGTAGCTGTCTTAGGATTTCTTTTTATTTTACAGGCAAATTTCAATTTATTTTAACTAGGTACAATAGCTATTAAATAGTTATTAACTATTTAATAGCTACCTAGTTAAAATAAAGACAAATTAACCTGTAAAATATAAACTAACCTAAGTTACAATTACACCTAACACTACACTATACTTAAATAAATTATTCCTATTTAAAACTAAATACTAACCTGTAAAATAAACCCTAAGATAGCTACAATGTAATTAATAATTACATTGTAGCTATTTTAGGATTTATATTTATTTTACAGGTAACTTTGTATTTATTTTAGCTAGTTAGAATAGTTATTAAATAGTTATTAACTATTTAATAACTACCTAGCTAAAAGAAATACAAAATTACCTGTAAAATAAATCCTAACCTAAGTTACAATTAAACCTAACACTACACTATCATTAAATTAATTAAATAAATTACCTACAAATGACTACAATTAAATACAATTAAATAAACTAACTAAAGTACAAAAAATAAAAAAAGCTAAGTTACAAAAAAAAAAAAATAAGTTATAAACATTTCAAAAATATTACAACAATTTTAAGCTACTTACACCTAATCTAAGCCCTCCAAAATAAAAAAATGCCCTACCCTATTCTACATTAAAAAGTTACCAGCTCTATTACCTTACCAGCCCTTAAAAGGGCCTTTTGCGGGGCATGCCCCAAAGAAAACAGCTCTTTTGCCTGTAAAACCCCCCTTAAATAAACCTAACACTACCCCCCTGAAGATCATCCTACCTTTAGCCGTCTTCAGCCAGCCGACCACCGATGGAACCGAAGAGGAGATCCGGAGCGGCAGAAGTCATCATCCAAGGGGCGCTGAAGAAGTCTTCCATCCAATTGGCGTCCCTCGAATTCTGATTGGCTGATAGGATTCTATCAGCCAATCGGAATTAAGGTAGGAAAAATCTGATTGGCTGATCCAATCAGCCAATCAGATTGAGCTTGCATTCTATTGGCTGATCGGGACAGCCAATAGAATGCGAGCTCCGCTGCCACCTATATTAAGAGTATCATACGTTTTGCATATGAGACTGCTGGACAGCAGCCTCCAGAGAGAGTTATGGCTCATTCCACGAGGCTGTTGCTTCCTCATGGGCATTCAAAAATGAAGCTTCTGTGGAACAGATTTGCAAGGCTGCAACTTGGTCTTCTCTTCACACTTTTTCAAAGTTCTACAATTTTGACACACTTGCCTTGGCTGAGGCCGCTTTTGGGAAAAAGGTTCTTCAAGCAGTGGTGCCTTCCGTTTTAGGTTCCCTGTCTTGTCCTGCCCGTATCATCTGTGTACTCTAGCTTGGGTATTGAATTCCATTAGTAATTAAGATGATCCGTGGACTCATCGTGTCATAAAAAAGAAAAGAAAATTTATGCTTACCTGATAAATTTATTTCTTTTTTGACACAATGAGTCCACGGCCCACCCTGTTCTTGTAAGACAGGTTGTTGGTTATTGTAAACTTCAAACACCTCTGCACCTTGTTTTTTTCCTTTCCTTAACTTTGGTCGAATGACTGGAGTGGGAGGGAAGGGAGGAGCTATTTAACAGCTTTGCTGTGGTGCTCTTTGCCGCCTCCTGCTGACCAGGAGGTGAATATCCCATTAGTAATACAGATGATCTGTGGACTCATTGGCCTCTAGTTATCAACGTGTCTACTTACCTGCCTTCGCCGGCCCCAATACGCCCGCCTAAGCTCGCCTACCATCGCCGCCGCAGACCTGAAAAATCTCGCCAAAGTTATCAATAAATCTGTCAAAAAGCCGCGCACCAAGTACGGGGCGATGAGCAGCGGACTGTGATAGTTATCACTCATCTGATCTCGCTGCTCTTCGGATTTTTGACAGCTTTATTGACAAGCGGTCACTAAGCACCCACACTATCTACACTGTTCTACCCCCTATACCGGCGCCCTCGGAGCCCCCCGCAACTAAATAAATTTATTAACCCCAAAACTGCCACACCCGGACACCGCTGCATCTATAATAAATGTATTAACCCCTAAACTGCCGCTCCCGGAGCCCACCGCCACCTACATTATACCTAGTAACCCCTATCCTGCCCCCCCCTATACCGTCGCCACCTATAATAAATGTATTAACCCCTATCCTGCCGATCCCGGACCTCGCCGCAACTAAATAAATTGTTTAACCCCTAAACCGCCGCTCCCGGACCCCGCTGCCACCTATATTAAACGTATTAACCCCTAATCTGCCCCCCCTACACCGTCGCCACATATAATAAATGTATTAACCCCTATCCTGCCCCCCACACTGCCGCAACTATAATAAAATTATTAACCCCTAAACCTAAGTCTAACCCTAACACCCCCCTAACTTAAATATTAATTAAATACATCTAAATAAATTTAACTCTTATTAAATTAATTATTCCTATTTAAAACTAAATACCTTTAAAATAAACCCTAATATAGCTACAATATAAATAATAATTTTATTGTAGCTGTCTTAGGATTTCTTTTTATTTTACAGGCAAATTTCAATTTATTTTAACTAGGTACAATAGCTATTAAATAGTTATTAACTATTTAATAGCTACCTAGTTAAAATAAAGACAAATTAACCTGTAAAATATAAACTAACCTAAGTTACAATTACACCTAACACTACACTATACTTAAATAAATTATTCCTATTTAAAACTAAATACTAACCTGTAAAATAAACCCTAAGATAGCTACAATGTAATTAATAATTACATTGTAGCTATTTTAGGATTTATATTTATTTTACAGGTAACTTTGTATTTATTTTAGCTAGTTAGAATAGTTATTAAATAGTTATTAACTATTTAATAACTACCTAGCTAAAAGAAATACAAAATTACCTGTAAAATAAATCCTAACCTAAGTTACAATTAAACCTAACACTACACTATCATTAAATTAATTAAATAAATTACCTACAAATGACTACAATTAAATACAATTAAATAAACTAACTAAAGTACAAAAAATAAAAAAAGCTAAGTTACAAAAAAAAAAAAATAAGTTATAAACATTTCAAAAATATTACAACAATTTTAAGCTACTTACACCTAATCTAAGCCCTCCAAAATAAAAAAATGCCCTACCCTATTCTACATTAAAAAGTTACCAGCTCTATTACCTTACCAGCCCTTAAAAGGGCCTTTTGCGGGGCATGCCCCAAAGAAAACAGCTCTTTTGCCTGTAAAACCCCCCTTAAATAAACCTAACACTACCCCCCTGAAGATCATCCTACCTTTAGCCGTCTTCAGCCAGCCGACCACCGATGGAACCGAAGAGGAGATCCGGAGCGGCAGAAGTCATCATCCAAGGGGCGCTGAAGAAGTCTTCCATCCAATTGGCGTCCCTCGAATTCTGATTGGCTGATAGGATTCTATCAGCCAATCGGAATTAAGGTAGGAAAAATCTGATTGGCTGATCCAATCAGCCAATCAGATTGAGCTTGCATTCTATTGGCTGATCGGGACAGCCAATAGAATGCGAGCTCAATCTGATTGGCTGATTGAAGTTCAATCCGATTGGCTGATCCAATCAGCCAATCAGATTGAAGTTCAATCCGATTGGCTGATCCAATCTGATTGGCTGATTGGATCAGCCAATCAGATTTTTCCTACCTTAATTCCGATTGGCTGATAGAATCCTATCAGCCAATCGGAATTCGAGGGACGCCATCTTGGATGACGTCACTTAAAGGAACCGTCATTTGTCGTTCAGTCGTCGGTGGAAGAAGATGGCTCCGCGTAGGCTCGTCTGAAGATTGCTCCGCTCCGGATGGATGAAGATTGAAGACGCCGCCTGGATGTTGACTTCAATCGGATGGAAGACTTCTTCAGAGCCCCTTGGATGATGACTTCTGCCTCTCCGGATCTCCTCTTCGGTTCCATCAGTGGTCGGCTGGCTGAAGACGGCTAAAGGTAGGATGATCTTCAGGGGGGTAGTGTTAGGTTTATTTAAGGGGGGTTTGGGTTAGAGTAGGGGTATGTGGGTGGTGGGTTTTAATGTTGTGCGGGGGGTTGTATTTTTATTTTACAGTCAAAAGAGCTGTTTTCTTTGGGGCATGCCCCGCAAAAGGCCCTTTTAATGGCTGGTAAGGTAATAGATCTGGTAACTTTTTAATGTAGAATAGGGTAGGGCATTTTTTTATTTTGGGGGGCTTTGTTATTTTATTAGGGGGCTTAGATTAGGTGTAAGTAGCTTAAAATTGTTGTAATATTTTTGAAATGTTTGTAACTTAGTTTTTTTATTTTTTTGTACTTTAGTTAGTTTATTTAATTGTATTTAATTGTAGTTATTTGTAGGTAATTTATTTAATTCATTTAATGATAGTGTAGTGTTTAATTGTAACTTAGGTTAGGATTTATTTTACAGGTAATTTTGTATTTCTTTTAGCTAGGTAGTTATTAAATAGTTAATAACTATTTAATAACTATTCTAATAGCTAAAATAAATACAAAGTTACCTGTAAAATAAATATAAATCCTAAAATAGCTACAATGTAATTATTAATTACATTGTAGCTATCTTAGGGTTTATTTTACAGTTAAGTATAGTGTAGTGTTAGGTGTAATTGTAACTTAGGTTAGTTTTTATTTTACAGGTTAATTTGTCTTTATTTTAACTAGGTAGCTATTAAATAGTTAATAACTATTTAATAGCTATTGTACCTAGTTAAAATAAATTGAAATTTGCCTGTAAAATAAAAATAAATCCTAAGATAGCTACAATAAAATTATTATTTATATTGTAGCTATATTAGGGTTTATTTTAAAGGTAAGTATTTAGTTTTAAATAGGATTAATTTAGTTAATAAGAGTAATAATATTTAGATTTATTTAATTAATATTTAAGTTAGGGGGGTGTTAGGGTTAGACTTAGGTTTAGGGGTTAATAATTTTATTATAGTTGCGGCAGTGTAGGGGGGGCAGGATAGGGGTTAATAAATGTATTATAGGTGGCGGGGGTGTAGGGGGGGCAGATTAGGGGTTAATAAGTTTAATATAGGTGGCGGCGTGCTCCGGGAGCGGCGGTTTAGGGGTTAATACATTTATTATAGTTGCGGCGGTGTAGGGGGGGACAGATTAGGGGTTAATATGTATAATGTAGCTTGCGGTGGGCTCCGGGAGCGGCAGTTTAGGGGGTAATAACTTTATTTAGTTGCATCGGTGTAGGGGGGAACAGATTAGGGGTGTTTAGACTCAGGGTACATGTTAGGGTGTTAGGTGCAGACGTTTCCCATAGGAATTAATGGGATGTCGGGCAGCAGCGAACATGAACTTTCGCTATGGTCAGACTCCCATTGATTCCTATGGGATCCACCGCCTCCAGGTACGCTGGGCCGGAAAAGTGCCGAGCGTACCTGCTAGTTATTTGATAACTACCAAAAGTAGTCAGATTGTGCCGAACTTGTGTGCGGAACATCTGGAGTGACGTAAGAATCGATCTGTGTCAGACTGAGTCCGGCGGATCGAAGCTTACGTCACAAAATTCTACTTTTGCCGGTGTAAAGGGCTTGATAACTTAGGCGAATCAGCCTCGCCACAAATACGCTGCGGAATTCCAGCGTATTTGAGGTTGACGGCTTGATAACTAGGGGCCAAGGTGTCAAAAAAGAAATAAATTTATCAGGTAAGCATGAATTTTTTTTTTTAGTTGCACTGTAATATTGTAAATCACATAGCAATTAGCATTAGGATATGCTAGTGAAATTTAATGTCTGTTATCATGCAACATTATTATTGTTATGAGGTTAATACTGTTAATATAATATGTTTGCAAATCACGCAAAAATATGTTGTCAGAATTTAATGTTTATTACTATACTGCACAGTATTATTGTTATAAGTTTGTTATTAAAGCACAAATACTGTTCACTTGTTCTGTAATCACTATTGCAGATCGGCATAATTATGAGAATAAGATGTTTTTTTTCTGGAGGCTCTCAATGGTCTGACATTCCCTGTGGATCTTCATCGCTATTGGATCAACAAATTTACATCATCAACACGGTCGGACCTGAAAAGGGACTGTTTTTTCCTTCTCCATTTGTCAAGATGACGTTAATGAACAATTCGTCCGATTGGTCAATATAACAACACATGACTGCTTCTACACCATATTCAATTGACCGCCTACGATTGGTTTTAAACAATCATGTGACATTTCCGTACCTGAAATGGAACTTATTTACAAATAACTACCTGATTGAGGACTAATATCTGATATCTTTTCATTGGTCATTATTCAATTGTGTATTTTGTGATTGGTCTGTGTTCCTTTTAACCAGATAATTCTGCTATACAATATTTATTTATATTACAAGTATATGAGCGACATAGTACAATTTCAAGTTTCATGTTAGGACTTTTCTGGCTAAAGAACAAACTTTTAAATCTGTAATTTTGTGAGTCCAATTTCCGGTAAAACCAGAAGTTGTAACCCTGTATTTAAACCAGCAATCTTTGTGACAGCACAGCAATCTATACATGTTTTTATTTGCTCTTGAGAAAGACGTTTTTAACGTTGAAATGCGTTGAGCTGATCTAAATATTAAAAGCTTTATTTTTTTTATTTGACACTCTGTGTTTTTTTGGCTGTTTTCTATCTGCTGTGACATTGCTGGAATTTGGATTTTAATGGAGTAAGTTACTAATTGTTTAAATATCTAGTGACTTACTTTATCTTTATTGGAGTGTTGATTTTCCCTCAGTTTGGTTAAAATATATATACCGAGAGGCTCCTCTTCAGATTTGCTGATATTACAGATTTTATGGAGTGAGTATACTGCACATATATCACTTGGCTTTAATACACACGACAAGCCTTTCTCCTTTGTTCAGTAGAGAAATCTAATAACCAAAGTAATTCTTCAAGACCTGCGTCATCTGCATATTATAAAGTATCCAGGATCCTTTCCTTCCTCCAGAATGGTTTGGAGAAAGGATTTGCTGCCAGTTCCTTAAAGAGACAGATTTTGGCTCTATCTGTGTTGTTACACAAAAAGCTTGCTGAGCTTCCTGATATCAATCCTTTGTTCAGGCTCTATCCAGGATCAGGCCTGTGTTTCGGCATTCTGCTCCTCCTTGGAGTTTGATTTTGGTTCTTGAGGTTTTAAAGGGGACTCCATTTGAGCCTATGCATTCTCTTGACATTAAAGGGACAGTAAACACCAGAATTGTTGTTGTTTAAAAATGTAGATAATCCCTTTATTACCCATTCCCCAGTTTTGCATAAACAACACAGTTATAATAATATACTTTTTACCTCCGTGATTACCTTGTATCTAAGCCTCTGCAAACTGCCCCCTTATTTCAGTTCTTTTGACAGACATGCATTTTTAGCCAATCAGTGCTGGCTCCTAGGAGCTTCACATGAACTAACGCCCTCTAGTGGTGAAAAACTGTCAAAATGCTTTCTGATTAGAGGCGGCCTTCAAGGTCTAAGAAACTAGCATATGAGCTTCCTAGGTTTAGCTTTCAACTAAGAAAACCAAGAGAACAAAGCAAAATTGGTAATAAAAGTAAATTGGAAAGTTGTTTAAAATTACATTACCTATTTAAATCATGAAAGTTTTTTTTTTTTTTTACTTGACTATCCCTTTAAAATACTGTCTTGGAAGGTTCTTTTTCTACTGGCTATTAGCGGCCTTGCAATGTGAGCCTCCTTACCTGGTTTTTCATGCAGATAAGGCTGTACTTCTCACTGGGTTAGGATTTCTCCCTAAGGTTGTGTCTGATCGCAACATCAATCAGGAGATTGTAGTTCCTTCCTTGTGTCCTAAACCTTCTTCTTCGAAGGAATGGTTACTTCATAATGTGAATGTGGTATGAGCTTTGAAATTTTATCTTCAGGCTACGAAGGATTTCAGACAGACCTCAGCAATGTTTGTTGTCTATTCAGGGAAGCGCAAGGGGCAGAAGGCCTCTTCCGCTTCCCTATCTTTTTGGCTGAGGAGCATGATTCGCTTGGCTTATGAGACAGCGGGACATAAGCCTCCTCAGAGGATTACGGCTCACTCAACTAGAGCTGTGGCTTCTTCTTGGGCCTTCAAGAACGAGGCCTCTATGGAGCAGATTTGTAAGGCAGCTACCTGGTCCTCACACACTTTTACAAAGTTTTATAAATTTGACGTGTTTGCTTCGGCGGAAGCAACTTTTGGGAGAAAGGCCTTGCAGGCTGTGGTGCCCTCAGAATAGGGTCCGCCTCTCTTTTCCCTCCCGTTTTTTTCATTCAGTGTCCTCTAAAGCTTAGGTATTTGTTTTTCCACAAGTAATGAATGAAGCCGTGGACTCTCCTCATATTAAGATGGAAAACATAAATTATGCTTACCTGATAATTTAATTTCCATCTGTATGAGGAGAGTCCACGGCTCCCGCCCGGTTCTCCATTGGACAGACCTAAATTTCTTTGTTTTTTCTTCTGGCACCATTTATACCCTGATATTTCTCCTACTGTTCCTTGTTCCCTCAGCAGAATGACTGGGGGATGAGGGGAGTGGGGGAGGTATTTAAGCCTTTGGCTGGGGTGTCTTTGCCTCCTCCTGGTTGCCAGGTTCTGTATTTCCACAAGTAATGAATGAAGCCGTGGACTCTCCTCATACAGATGGAAATTAAATTATCAGGTAAGCATAATTTATGTTTTTCGAAACTAGAGGGCGTTAGTTCATGTGATTTATATAGATAACACTGTTCTCATGCACGTAAAGTTATTTAAGAGTCAGCACTAATTGCCTGAAATGCAAGTCTGTCAACAGCTCTGAGATAAGGAGGCAGTCAGCAGAAGCTTAGATACAAGGTCATTACAGAGGTAAAAGGTATATTTCTATAACTGTGTTGGTTATGCAAAACTGGGGAATGGGTAATAAAGGGATTATCTATCTTTTTAAACAATAACATTTTTTGAGTTTACTATCCCTTTAATTTTGGTACTTAAAGTGCATTCTCGTGCACAGCTGACCTGTAGGACTAGACATTTACTGGCTGATAAGGACAGCCCTCACAGCTCTACTGGACAGGATACACAGGAGAATCTCTTAGTTACAAGTGAAAAAAAATCCCTCTTTAAAATGCTAGTTCACTGTGAACATGACATTTATTTATTTTTTATTGTTAAATTGCAGAAATAAACCAACTATGCCCAGTGATCACTGCTTTCGTGCCACATATGGGTAAAGGATATTGTAAGGTAAAGTCAGTATGAGGTGTAGTCTGGGGTAATCGGTGGTGTGGTTAGCTGTTCTTGTGCCTGTGGACTGACTTATGGCATCAGATGAAAGGGACAATGTACTGTACAATTGGTTTCTCCTTAATGTGTTTACAATTACTTGTTACACCAGCAGGATAGTATAAAATGCATTCATGTGTTTATTTTTGTATATGAAATAGCATTTTCTTCTTCGCTGTCACCTGTTAAAATGGGCTGAGCTTGCAGGCAAATCATCTCTTACTTTTTCACTTTTTATACACACAAATGTTTGGAGACTCTATTTTCAGCACCATCCTGGATCCGCTGCCTTTCTGTCATACTTAATTCTGAACTCACATTATCAAGCACTTACCTTATCCGGCCATGCACACCTACGCACCTTTCCAGATGTAATAAAACAAAAATACTAATTCCCTCATTTTGTCACATATTGTCTAGTGCAACCTACTCCTAAATGACCTTCCCAAACACTGCCTCTCCCCCCTCCAATTTACCATGAATGGTTCAGCTCATCCACCGAAGTCACCAATCTACATCAGCTGCCCGTTCCTCCACTGACTCCATATACAATACATTATACAATTCAAAGTATTAACTCTAACTTATAAAGCACTCAGCAGCCTCACTCCCAACTATATTTCCTCTCTCATCTCCAAATACCCCAACCCAACCTCTTCAATCAACCTCTGACCTACGTCTCCACTCTTCTTATTGTTACTTCCCTCTCACTCGCTGCTCCTGACCTCTGGAACTCTCCCGCTCTCTCAGGCTGTCTCCAACCTTATACAGCTACCGTCTTCTCCAATTGTTTTTCACCCTAACTAAAATAAATGTAGAACTTCCTTGTCTCAATGCTGCAACTACAATCCATGTGACAACCCCTTAGTCCTATTCTAATCACATGTTCTTTCAGTGTCTGTCTAGGGGGTTATAGTTTAACCAAAAACATTAGTTTTAATGCACTTAACACACACATACACATATATAGTTTCCATAGTGCCGCTTTAAAAAGGGACACATGAAAAATGCATATGTCAGGGCTGTTTAAAGAAATCTTTTGTATAAGAACCCTGACATATGTATTTTTCATACGAGTCCCTTTTTAAAGCGGCAATATGGTAACTATATCCTATTTAATAAAAGGCCAAGTGTGTTTGTCCGAAGCTGTCATGCGCAGTAGAGACTGCGCGCAAGGACAAACACACTTGGCCTTAGAGTCCCTACCTGAAAAGCCAGTGCGGGCGAAAGTGGGCGTGAGCTAGCGCGCGAGAGGGATAGAGGTGAGAGAGATATAAAGAGAAGGGGAGAGAGAGCAAAAGAGAGGTGGGAGAGAGAGCGCAAAAGAGACGGGGAGAGAGAGCGCAAAAGAGGGGGGGAGAGAGAGAGCGCAAAAGAGAGGGGGAGAGAGCACAAAAGAGAGGGGGAGAGAGAGAGCGCAAAAGAGGGGGGAGAGAGAGGGCAAGAGAGAGGAGGAGAGAGCGCAAAAGAGAGGGGGGAGAGAGAGAGCACAAAAGAGAGGGGGGGAGAGAGAGAGCGCAAAAGGGGGGAGAGAGAGAGCACAAGAGAGAGGGGGAGAGAGCGCAAAAGAGAGAGAGCGCAAAAGAGAGGGGGAGAGAGAAAGTGCGCAAAAGAGAGGGGGGAGAGAGAGAGCGCAAAAGAGAGGGGGAGAGAGAGAGCACAAAAGAGAGGGGGAGAGCACAAAAGAGAGGGGAGAGAGAGCACAAAAGAGAGGGGAGAGAGAGCGCAAAAGAGAGGGGGAGAGAGAGAGCGCAAAAGAGAGGGTGAGAGAGAGAGCGCAAAAGAGAGGGTGAGAGAGAGAGCGCAAGAGAGAGGGGGAGAGAGAGCACAAAAGAGAGGGAGAGAGAGAGCGCACAAAAGAGAGGGAGAGAGAGAGAGCACAAAAGAGAGGGAGAGAGAGAGCGCACAAAAGAGAGGGGGAGAGAGAGCGCAAAAGAGAGGAGGAGAGAGAGAGAGCGCAAAAGAGAGGGGGAGAGAGAGCGCAAAAGAGAGGGGGAGAGAGAGGGTGGGAGAGAGAGCGCAAAAGAGAGGGGGAGAGAGAGGGGGAGAGAGAGAGCGCAAAAGAGAGGGGGAGAGAGAGAGCAAAAGAGAGGGGAGAGAGAGAGTGGAAAAGAGAGGGGGAGAGAGAGAGTGCAAAAGAGAGGGGAGAGAGAGAGCGCAAAAGAGAGGGGGGAGAGAGAGTGGAAAAGAGAGGGGGGAGAGAGAGAGCAGGGAGAGAGAGTGCAAAAGAGAGGGCGGAGAGAGAGCGCAAAAGAGAGGGGGGAGAGAGCGCAAAAGAGAGGGGGAGAGAGCGCAAAAGAGAGGGGGAGAGAGAGTGGAAAAGAGAGGGGGAGAGAGAGAGCAGGGAGAGAGAGTGCAAAAGAGAGGGCGGAGAGAGAGCGCAAAAGAGAGGGGGAGAGAGCGCAAAAGAGAGGGGGAGAGAGAGCGCGCAAAAGAGAGGGGGAGAGAGAGCGCAAAAGAGAGGGGGAGAGAGAGAGCGCAAAAGAGAGGGGGGAGAGAGTGCAAAAGAGAGGGGGGGGGAGAGAGAGAGCGCAAAAGAGAGGGGGGAGAGAGTGCAAAAGAGAGGGGGGAGAGAGAGAGCGCAAAAGAGAGGGGGAGAGAGAGCGCAAAAGAGAGGGGGGAGAGCACAAAAAAGAGGGGGAGAGAGAGAGCGCAAAAGAGAGGGGGGAGAGAGAGAGCGCACAAAAGAGAGGGGGGGGGAGAGAGCGCACAAAAGAGAGGGGGGAGAGAGAGAGCGCAAAAGAGAGGGGGAGAGAGAGAGCGCAAAAGAGGGTGAGAGACAGAGCGCAAGAGAGAGGGGGAGAGAGAGCGCAAAAGAGGGGGAGAGAGAGCGCAAAAGAGAGGGGGAGAGAGCGAGCAAAAGAGAGGGGGAGAGAGAGAGCAAAAGAGAGGGGGAGAGAGAGAGCGCAAAAGAGGGTGAGAGACAGAGCGCAAAAGAGAGGGGGAGAGAGAACGCAAAAGAGAGGGGGAGAGAGAGAGCGCAAAAGAGAGGGGGGGAGAGAGCGCAAAAGAGAGGGGGAGAGAGAGGGCGCAAAAGAGAGGGGAGAGAGAGAGCAAAAGAGAGGGGAGAGAGAGAGCGCAAAAGTGAGGGGGGAGAGAGCGCAAAAGAGAGGGGGGAGAGAGAGCACAAAAGAGAGGGGGGAGAGAGAGCGCAAAAGAGAGTGGGGAGAGAGAGAGTGGAAAAGAGAGGGGGAGAGAGAGAGTGGAAAAGAGAGGGGGAGAGAGAGAGCGGAAAAGAGAGGGGGAGAGAGAGAGCAAAAGAGAGGGGGGAGAGAGAGAAAGTGCAAAAGAGAGGGGGGGAGAGAGAGAGCGCAAAAGAGAGGGGGAGAGAGAGAGAGCGTGCAAAAGAGAGGGGGGAGAGAGAGAGCGCAAAAGAGAGGGGGAGAGAGAGAGAGAGCAAAAGAGAGGGGGAGAGAGAGCGGAAAAGAGAGAGGGAGAGAGAGAGCGGAAAAGAGAGGGGGGAGAGAGAGAGTGGAAAAGAGAGGGGGAGAGAGAGAGTGGAAAAGAGTGGGGGAGAGAGAGAGTGGAAAAGAGAGGGGGAGAGAGAGAGTGGAAAAGAGAGGGGAAGAGAGAGCGCAAAAGAGAGGGGGAGAGAGAGAGTGCAAAAGTGAGGGGGAGAGAGAGTGCAAAAGAGAGGGGGGAGAGAGAGAGCAGGGAGAGAGAGTGCAAAAGAGAGGGGGGAGTGAGAGCGCAAAAAGAGAGGGGGAGAGAGAGAGCAAAAGAGGGGGAGAGAGAGAGAACGCAAAAGTGAGGGGGAAAGAGCGCAAAAGTGAGGGGGAGAGAGAGCGCAAAAGAGAGGGGGGAGAGAGAGCGCAAAAGAGAGGGGGAGAGAGAGAGTGGAAAAGAGAGGGGGAGAGAGAGAGTGGAAAAGAGAGGGGGGAGCAGAAAAGAGAGGGGGGAGAGAGAGCGCAAAAGAGAGGGGGAGAGAGAGAGTGGAAAAGAGAGGGGGAGAGAGAGAGTGGAAAAGAGAGGGGGGAGCAGAAAAGAGAGGGAGAGAGAGAGTGGAAAAGAGAGGGGGAGAGAGAGAGTGGAAAAGAGAGGGGGAGAGAGAGAGTGGAAAAGAGAGGGGGGAGAGAGAGAGAGTGGAAAGAGAGGGGGGAGAGAGAGAGCAAAAGAGAGGGGAAGAGAGAGCGCAAAAGAGAGGGGGAGAGAGAGAGCGCAAAAGAGAGGGGGCGAGAGAGAGCGCAAAAGAGAGGGGGCGAGAGAGAGCACAAAAGAGAGGGGGAGAGAGAGCGCAAAAGATAGGGGGAGAGAGAGAGCGCAAAAGAGAGGGGGAGAGAGAGAGCGCAAAAGAGAGGGGGAGAGAGAGAGTGCAAAAGAGACGGGGGAGAGAGAGCAAAAGAGAGGGGGAGAGAGAGCACAAAAGAGAGGGGGGAGAGAGCGCAAAAGAGAGGGGGGAGAGAGCGCAAAAGAGAGGGGGGAGAGAGAGAGCACAAAAGAGAGAGGGAGAGAGAGAGAGCACAAAAGAGAGGGGGAGAGAGAGAGCACAAAAGAGAGGGGGAGAGAGAGAGAGCACAAAAGAGAGGGTGAGAGATAGAGAGAGCGCAAAAGAGAGGGGGGAGAGAGAGAGCGCAAAAGAGAGGGGGAGAGAGAGAGCACAAAAGAGAGGGGGCGAGAGAGAGCGCAAAAGAGAGGGGGGAGAGAGAGCGGAAAAGAGAGGGGAGAGAGCAAAAGAGAGGGAGGAGAGAGAGAGCAGGGAGAGAGAGAGCGCAAAAGAGAGGGGGGAGAGAGAGCGCAAAAGAGAGGGGGAGAGAGAGCGCAAAACAGAGGGGGGAGAGAGAGAGCGCAAAAGAGGGGGGGGAGAGAGAGTGCAAAAGAGAGGGGGAGAGAGAGAGCAAAAGAGGGGGAGAGAGAGAGAGCGCAAAAGTGAGGGGGAGAGAGAGTGCAAAAGAGAGGGGGGAGAGAGAGAGCGGAAAAGAGAGAGGGAGAGAGAGAGCGGAAAAGAGAGGGGGAGAGAGAGAGTGGAAAAGAGAGGGGGAGAGAGAGAGTGGAAAAGAGAGGGGGAGAGAGAGAGTGGAAAAGAGAGGGGGAGAGAGAGAGTGGAAAAGAGAGGGGAAGAGAGAGCGCAAAAGAGAGGGGGAGAGAGAGAGTGCAAAAGTGAGGGGGAGAGAGAGTGCAAAAGAGAGGGGGGAGAGAGAGAGCAGGGAGAGAGAGTGCAAAAGAGAGGGGGGAGTGAGAGCGCAAAAGAGAGGGGGAGAGAGAGAGCAAAAGAGGGGGAGAGAGAGAGAACGCAAAAGTGAGGGGGAAAGAGCGCAAAAGTGAGGGGGAGAGAGAGCGCAAAAGAGAGGGGGGAGAGAGAGCGCAAAAGAGAGGGGGAGAGAGAGAGTGGAAAAGAGAGGGGGAGAGAGAGAGCGCAAAAGAGAGGGGGGAGAGAGAGCGGAAAAGAGAGGGGAGAGAGCAAAAGAGAGGGAGGAGAGAGAGAGCAGGGAGAGAGAGAGAGCGCAAAAGAGAGGGGGGAGAGAGAGCGCAAAAGAGAGGGGGAGAGAGAGAGCACAAAAGAGAAGGGGGCGAGAGAGAGCGCAAAAGTGAGGGGGAGAGAGAGCACAAAAGAGAGGGGGGAGAGAGAGCAAAAGAGAGGGAGGAGAGAGAGCAGGGAGAGAGAGAGCGCAAAACAGAGGGGGGAGAGAGAGCGCAAAAGAGAGGGGGAGAGAGAGCGCAAAAGAGAGGGGGGAGAGAGAGAGCGCAAAAGAGAGGGGGGAGAGAGAGAGCACAAAAGAGAGGGGGGAGAGAGAGAGCACAAAAGAGAGGGGGAGAGAGAGAGAGCACAAAAGAGAGGGGGAGAGAGAGAGCACAAAAGAGAGGGGGAGAGAGAGAGAGAGCGCAAAAGAGGGGGGAGAGAGAGCGCAAAAGAGAGGGGGAGAGAGAGAGCAAAAGAGGGGGAGAGAGAGAGAGCGCAAAAGTGAGGGGGAAAGAGAGCGCAAAAGTGAGGGGGAGAGAGAGCGCAAAAGAGAGGGGGAGAGAGAGCGCAAAAGAGAGGGGGAGAGATAGCGCAAAAGAGAGGGGGGAGAGAAAGAGCGGAAAAGAGAGGGAGAGAGAGAGTGGAAAAGAGAGGGGGAGAGAGAGAGTGGAAAAGAGAGGGGGAGAGAGAGAGAGTGGAAAAGAGAGGGGGGAGAGAAAGAGCAAAAGAGAGGGGAAGAGAGAGCGCAAAAGAGAGGGGGAGAGAGAGAGAGAGCGCAAAAGAGAGGGGGCGAGAGAGACCGCAAAAGAGAGGGGGCGAGAGAGAGCACAAAAGAGAGGGGGAGAGAGAGCGCAAAAGAGAGGGGGAGAGAGAGAGCGCAAAAGAGAGGGGGAGAGAGAGAGCGCAAAAGAGACGGGGGAGAGAGAGCAAAAGAGAGGGGGAGAGAGAGCGCAAAAGAGAGGGGGGAGAGAGCGCAAAAGAGAGGGAGAGAGAGCGCTTTTTTTATGCGATCAAAAAGTCCTAAAGACCACAAAGACCTATTGTTTTAAAGACCCTCTTAAAATTAAAGCCCCTATATAAGTTTTATTAGTCAGGTGGTCATTGCATAGAGTCTCATGGGAGTCCCTATGTGCAGATCAAAGTTGCATAACTATACAGAAAGACCCTTATTTATATGAGGATTACCCCCTTCTTTTGTTGCAAATGTCTGACATGTCATGCTATAGAAATAAAATAATGGTATAGTTTGAACTGCAGGTTCTCCTGCTAAAAAAAAATATATATTATGTGTAGGATGACCATATTGCCGCTTTAAAAAGGGATACATATGAAAAATACATATGTCAGGGTTCTTATACAAAACATTTCTTTAGATTAAAATGTTTTTTATTGAACATTCTTCTCAGTACACAGTTTGTTACATTGGAAATACAATATATAAATTACAAATGAATCATTTCCATTTCTCAGTCTTTATAAGTCTACAGCATCTCCATGTTACAAAACATTTCTTTAAAAAAAAATAAGAGAGGGGGGAGAGAGAGCGCAAAAGAGAGGGGGAGAGAGAGAGCACAAAAGAGAGGGGGCGAGAGAGAGCGCAAAAGTGAGGGGGAGAGAGAGCACAAAAGAGAGGGGGGAGAGAGAGCAAAAGAGAGGGAGGAGAGAGAGAGCAGGGAGAGAGAGAGCGCAAAAGAGAGGGGGGAGAGAGAGCGCAAAAGAGAGGGGGAGAGAGAGCGCAAAAGAGAGGGGGGGGGAGAGAGAGCGCAAAAGAGAGGGGGGAGAGAGAGAGCGCAAAAGAGAGGGGGGGGGGAGAGAGCGCAAAAGAGAGGGGGGAGAGAGAGAGCACAAAAGAGAGGGGGAGAGAGAGAGAGCACAAAAGAGAGGGGGAGAGAGAGAGAGAGAGCACAAAAGAGAGGGGGAGAGAGAGAGCGCAAAAGAGGGGGGAGAGAGAGCGCAAAAGAGAGGGGGAGAGAGAGAGCAAAAGAGGGGGAGAGAGAGAGAGAGCGCAAAAGTGAGGGGGAAAGAGAGCGCAAAAGTGAGGGGGAGAGAGAGCGCAAAAGAGAGGGGGAGAGAGAGCGCAAAAGAGAGGGGGGAGAGAGAGAGCGGAAAAGAGAGGGAGAGAGAGAGCGGAAAAGAGAGGGGGAGAGAGAGAGCGAAAAAGAGAGGGGGAGAGAGAGAGTGGAAAAGAGAGGGGGAGAGAGAGAGTGGAAAAGAGAGGGGGAGAGAGAGAGTGGAAAAGAGAGGGGGGAGAGAGAGAGCAAAAGAGAGAGGAAGAGAGAGCGCAAAAGAGAGGGGGAGAGAGAGCGCAAAAGAGAGGGGGCGAGAGAGACCGCAAAAGAGAGGGGGCGAGAGAGGGGGCGAGAGAGAGCACAAAAGAGAGGGGTAGAGAGAGCGCAAAAGAGAGGGGGAGAGAGAGAGCGCAAAAGAGAGGGGGAGAGAGAGAGCGCAAAAGAGACGGGGGAGAGAGAGAGCGGAAAAGAGAGGGGGAGAGAGAGAGAGAGCAAAAGAGAGGGGAGAGAGAGAGCAAAAGAGAGGGGAGAGAGAGAGCAAAAGAGAGGGGAGAGAGAGAGCGCAAAAGTGAGGGGGAGAGAGCGCAAAAGAGAGGGGGAGAGAGAGCGCAAAAGAGAGGGGGGAGAGAGAGCGCAAAAGAGAGGGGGGAGAGAGTGGAAAAGAGAGGGGGAGAGAGAGAGTGGAAAAGAGAGGGGGAGAGAGAGAACGGAAAAGAGAGGGGGTGAGAGAGAGAGCGCAAAAGAGAGGGGGGAGAGAGAGAGAGCGTAAAAGAGAGGGGGGAGAGAGAGAGCGCAAAAGAGAGGGGGAGAGAGAGAGAGCGCAAAAGAGAGGGGGAGAGAGAGAGAGAGCAAAAGAGAGGGGGGAGAGAGAGCGCAAAAGAGAGGGGGGAGAGAGAGCGGAAAATAGAGGGGAGACAGCAAAAGAGGGAGGAGAGAGCAGGGAGAGAGAGAGTGCAAAAGAGAGGGGGGAGAGAGAGCACAAAAGAGAGGGGGAGAGAGAGAGTGGAAAAGAGAGGGGGAGAGAGAGAGAGCGGAAAAGAGAGGGGGGAGAGAGAGAGCAAAAGAGAGGGGGGAGAGAGAGCGCAAAAGAGAGGGGGGAGAGAGAGCGCAAAAGAGAGGGGGAGAGAGAGCGCAAAAGAGAGGGGGGAGAGAGAGAGCACAAAAGAGAGAGGGAGAGAGAGAGAGCACAAAAGAGAGGGGGAGAGAGAGAGAGCACAAAAGAGAGGGGGGAGAGATAGAGAGAGCGCAAAAGAGAGGGGGGAGAGAGAGAGCGCAAAAGAGAGGGGGAGAGAGAGAGCACAAAAGAGAGGGGGCGAGAGAGAGCGCAAAAGAGAGGGGGAGAGAGAGAGCACAAAAGAGAGGGGGCAAGAGAGAGCGCAAAAGAGAGGGGGGAGAGAGAGCGGAAAAGAGAGGGGAGAGAGCAAAAGAGAGGGAGGAGAGAGAGAGCAGGGAGAGAGAGAGCGCAAAAGAGAGGGGGGAGAGAGAGCGCAAAAGAGAGGGGGAGAGAGAGCGCAAAACAGAGGGGGGAGAGAGAGAGCGCAAAAGAGGGGGGGAGAGAGAGTGCAAAAGAGAGGGGGAGAGAGAGAGCAAAAGAGGGGGGGAGAGAGAGTGCAAAAGAGAGGGGGAGAGAGAGAGCAAAAGAGGGGGAGAGAGAGAGAGCGCAAAAGTGAGGGGGAGAGAGAGCGCAAAGGAGAGGGGGAGAGAGAGCGCAAAAGAGAGGGGGGAGAGAGAGAGCGGAAAAGAGAGGGGAAGAGAGAGAGTGGAAAAGAGAGGGGGAGAGAGAGAGTGGAAAAGAGAGGGGGAGAGAGAGAGTGGAAAAGAGAGGGGGAGAGAGAGAGTGGAAAAGAGAGGGGGAGAGAGAGAGTGGAAAAGAGAGGGGGGAGAGAGAGAGCAAAAGAGAGGGGAAGAGAGAGCGCAAAAGAGAGGGGGAGAGAGAGAGTGCAAAAGTGAGGGGGAGAGAGAGTGCAAAAGAGAGGGGGGAGAGAGAGAGCAGGGAGAGAGAGTGCAAAAGAGAGGGGGGAGTGAGAGCGCAAAAGAGAGGGGGGAGAGAGCGCAAAAGAGAGGGGGAGAGAGAGAGCGCAAAAGAGAGGGGGAGAGAGAGAGCGCAAAAGAGAGGGGGAGAGCACAAAAGAGAGGGGGAGAGAGAGAGCGCAAAAGAGAGGGGGAGAGAGAGAGCGCAAAAGAGAGGGGGAGAGCACAAAAGAGAGGGGGAGAGAGAGAGCGCAAAAGAGAGGGGGGAGAGAGAGAGCGCAAAAGAGAGGGGGGAGAGAGAGAGCGCAAAAGAGAGGGGGGAGAGAGAGAGTGCAAAAGAGGGTGAGAGACAGAGCGCAAGAGAGAGGGGGAGAGAGAGCGCAAAAGAGAGGGGGAGAGAGAGCGCAAAAGAGAGGGGGAGAGAGCAAAAGAGAGGGGGAGAGAGAGAGCAAAAGAGAGGGGAGAGAGATAGCAAAAGAGAGGGGAGAGAGAGCGCGCAAAAGAGGGTGAGAGACAGAGCGCAAGAGAGAGGGGGGGAGAGAGCGCAAAAGAGAGGGGGGAGAGAGCGCAAAAGAGAGGGGGAGAGAGAGAGCGCAAAAGAGAGGGGGGAGAGAGAGAGCGCAAAAGAGAGGGGGGAGAGAGAGAGTGCAAAAGAGGGTGAGAGACAGAGCGCAAGAGAGAGGGGGAGAGAGAGCGCAAAAGAGAGGGGGAGAGAGAGCGCAAAAGAGAGGGGGAGAGAGAGCGCAAAAGAGAGGGGGAGAGAGCAAAAGAGAGGGCGAGAGAGAGAGCAAAAGAGAGGGGAGAGAGAGCGCGCAAAAGAGGGTGAGAGACAGAGCGCAAGAGAGAGGGGGGAGTGGGCGCAAAAGAGAGGGGGGAGAGAGCGCAAAAGAGGGGGAGAGAGAGCGCAAAAGAGAGGGGGAGAGAGAGAACGCAAAAGAGAGGGGGAGAGAGCAAAAGAGGGGGAGAGAGAGAGCGCAAAAGTGAGGGGGAGAGAGCGCAAAAGAGAGGGGGAGAGAGCGCAAAAGAGAGGGGAGAGAGAGAGCGCAAAAGAGAGGGGGAGAGAGCAAAAGAGGGGGAGAGAGAGAGCAAAAGAGAGGGGAGAGAGAGCAAAAGAGAGGGGAGAGAGAGAGCAAAAGAGAGGGGAGAGAGAGAGCACAAAAGTGAGGGGGAGAGAGCGCAAAAGAGAGGGGGGAGAGAGAGCGCAAAAGAGAGGGGGGAGAGAGAGAGTGGAAAAGAGAGGGGGAGAGAGAGAGTGGAAAAGAGAGGGGGAGAGAGAGAGCGGAAAAGAGAAGGGGGAGAGAGAGAGAGAGCAAAAGAGAGGGGGGAGAGAGAGAGAGCGCAAAAGAGAGGGGGGAGAGAGAGAGAGAGCGCAAAAGAGAGGGGGGAGAGAGAGAGAGCGCAAAAGAGAGGTGGAGAGAGAGCGCAAAAGAGAGGGGGGAGAGAGAGCGGAAAAGAGAGGGGAGAGAGCAAAAGAGAGGGGGAGAGAGAGCGCAAAAGAGAGGGGGAGAGAGAGAGCGCAAAAGAGAGGGGGAGAGAGCGCAAAAGAGAGGGGGAGAGAGAGAGCGCAAAAGAGACGGGGGAGAGAGCGCAAAAGAGACGGGGGAGAGAGAGCGCAAAAGAGAGGGGGGAGAGAGCGCAAAAGAGAGGGGGGAGAGAGCGCAAAAGAGAGGGAGAGAGAGCGCTTTTTTTATGCGATCAAAAAGTCCTAAAGACCACAAAGACCTATTGTTTTAAAGACCCTCTTAAAATTAAAGCCCCTATATAAGTTTTATTAGTCAGGTGGTCACTGCATAGAGTCTCATGGGAGTCCCTATGTGCAGATCAAAGTTGCATAACTATACAGAAAGACCCTTATTTATATGAGGATTACCCCCTTCTTTTGTTGCAAGTGTCTGACATGTCATGCTATAGAAATAAAATAATGGTATAGTTTGAACTGCAGGTTCTCCTGCTAAAAAAAAATATATATTATGTGTAGGATGACCATATTGCCGCTTTAAAAAGGGATACATATGAAAAATACATATGTCAGGGTTCTTATACAAAACATTTCTTTAGATTAAAATGTTTTTTATTGAACTTTCTTCTCAGTACACAGTTTGTTACATTGGAAATACAATATATAAATTACAAATGAATCATTTCCATTTCTCAGTCTTTATAAGTCTACAGCATCTCCATGTTACAAAACATTTCTTTAAAAAAAAATTATTTCGTGATTTAGATAGAGCATGTAATTTTAAGGAACTTTCTAACCTTTCTAATTTACTCCTATTATCATTTTTTCTTCGTTCTCTTGCTATCATTATTTGAAAAAGAAGGCATCTAAGCTTTTTTTTTTTGGTTTCAGTACTCTGGACAGCACTTTTTTATTGGTGGATGAATTTATCCACCAATCAGCAAGGACAACCCAGGTTGTTCACAAAAATGGGCCGGCATCTAAACTTACATTCTTGCATTTCAAATAAAGATACCAAGAGAATGAAGAAAATTTGATAATAGGAGTAAATTAGAAAGTTGATTAAAATGTCATGCTCTATCTGAATCATGAAAGAAACAATTTGGGTTCAGTGTCCCTAAAAACAGCCCTGACATAAGTATTTTTAATGTTTCCCTTAAATCGGCAATAGCCTACGGTAGCATCTAAAACCTGCAAAACAGCTCAGCGCAGGAGTGGAAATTACTCAGCAATTAATAGGTTAAAGCACTCCAGATAAAATTGATAATTGGGGAGAAACATTTACAGCGCACTATCCATACTTGTGAGATTGTATGACTACAGTATGAGTGCTGGGTACAACTATGTGAACCCTGGATTTTAGCATCTTCAACTCAATCACAATAGATAAACACAGTCTGCTGAGACAACACACACAAACCGTTATATATGTTTATTTCTTTACTGAACACGCTGCATATAAACCCCTAGGCCACTGGTTTACAAACCTGACCTCACTTCTACCTAACAGGCCATATTTTGAGGATATCTGAACAAGAGCACAGGTGCAGTAATCAGCTGATTAGTAACCATGGTTATTTCACCTGCTCTCACCCAAGGTAATCTTGAAAATCTGCCCTGTTGGGGAGGCTTGAGGACAGGTTTGAAAAACAGTGCCTTAGGCCAATGATGGCTAAGCTTGGCAACCCTGATGTTTCAAAATGATATTTCCCATGATCTTCAAATAGACTGCAGAATGCCTAAGCATCATGGGAAATGTAGTTTCAAAACATCAGGGTTAGACATCAGTGTGCTAGGCTAATAAAAACAAAAGCTAATTGGAGTCAGGTCAGCTAACTTGGGAGTCAAATTAAAGGGATATAAAACAGTTTGTCAGTGTAATAAAAAAAAAAAAACACCAAGCAGTGGTTTACACTAAGGGGTCCATTTATCAAGCTGCGGCGGACAGGGGCGCACATATTCTGCTACCGGAATTCAGCATTGCACAAGAACGCAATTGTGCGCTCTTGTGCAATGCCACCCCATGCCCGCGCGTGTTTGGACGAGACCGGAGAGATTCAAATTTGGTTAGGGAAGCAGCAGTCTGATGACCACTGCTTCATAAATACGAACTGCAGGTTCTCTTGTGAGAATCTGCAGTCTTATGCAGGTAAAGCCTGCCGAAGGGTTTGATAAATAGATCCTTAAAGTGATATGAAACAGTGCTCCTTTAGTAAAACAAATATGTTAACAGAAAAGGAAACATATTGTGTTGAAAACCGCAAATAACCGTTTACAAATTCCCAGTGTAGCTACTGCCTGCAGCTAGATAAGAGAGCAGACATTACATGACTTAGGTTCTACTGTCACATTTTTGCTGCAAAAGTTCTCCACTGAACACGGACATGAAACTGACAACTAGAGTAGATGTCTCCTAGCAACAAAGGTAAAGCTGCTCCTTTACCTTCCTGTAGAGGCCACAGTCCTCCCTCCCCTTGTGGGGTTGGGATAGAATCACTTGGATGTTCTACAGCAGTGTTTCTCAACTCCAGTCCTCAGGACCCTTACTCAGGCCACATATTCATTATATCTTAACTAGAGCACAGGTGAAATAATGTGTGAGAGCAGGTTAGTAACCCAGGTTACTGATCAGCTGATTATTTCATCTGTGCTCTAGTTAGGATATAATGAATATCTGACCTGGAAAGGGTCCTGAGGACTGGAGTTGAGAAACACTGGTCTACAGTACAACTGGCAAAATAGTCTGTGGACTGATGAAATCATAACTCAACTGTTTGAAATGCTGTAGCATTACTTTAAGTGATCCATTTACACCAAACATATCAACAATATTTCTGAAATGAAACAGTTCAAAAACATAATTTATGCTTACCTGAAATTCATTTTTTTTTCATGGTGGTGAGAGTCCATGATCCATTACTCCTGGGAATTACTCTTCCTGACCACTAGAAGGAGGCAAAGATTCCCAAAACTCAAGAGCTCTATAAAACCCCTCCCACCTTTCTGGTAATCAGTCTGACATATAGCTAAGCAAGAAATGTAGGTAAAGTAACAAAAGCAAAAAATCATGAACTATCAGAAAAATAACAGGATGGAGTGTTGGGGACTCTCACCATCATGAAAGAAATTAATTTATCAGATAAACATAACTTAGGTTTTCTTTCATACACGTGGTGAATCCACAATCCATTTCTCCTGGGAAACGAATACCCAAGCAGTAAAGTCCATGAGTAATGAGGGTGAGACAAGCATGAGAAACAAAGTAGTTAAGATAGGACTTACTGGGAACACTGGAAAACGGGTAGAAATGTTCCTGTAATACAGTGACCAAGCACTACTGCCCCTTTAGATACAAACACTTTTTCACTTCTCAACAGGCAAGGAAATCATATAGTAGAAAAAGGAAGCTGCTCAATACTAACAGCGTCGCTCCCGACAGGGGAGGATTTAACCGTTACCTCTTACCCTAGTCTAGGCTTGTAACTTTGACCCCTGGCTTCAATCCAGATCCGGTCGAAAATGCTGCAGTGAGAAGCTGAGAGACGAATCCCTTCCAAACACATTCAGCCTTGCCTCGCTACCATTCACAGCTGAGAGTGGAACATCACAGTGGAGGGGACGGGTCCAGAATCCAATGCAGAATCACAGAGAATCCTCAGCGCATGGTAGGTACAGCATCACAGAAGAACAAGAGGACCGCCAAGGATTAATTAAATTAAAATGTAACTTTTAATCAAACCGTAACATAATAAAACAAAAATAAATATACATGGGGGACAATCACATAAAGAAGAGGAGTGTAAGCAACCGGCTTACGCGTTTCGGACGTACTTGGCTGTAATCATAGCCTGATGGTTACTAGCATCTGTGTGTCCTTTAAAAAGGATAAAACAAAATCTAACTGGCTAATACAAAAACACACCTCTCTCTCTTAAAGCACCAGTAATAATTGATGGCAAGTGAACAAGCAATACTAAATGTGAACATAAGTAAAACAAAGCAAAACAGAACAAGCAGACTGATTATGTGATAGAAACCCCACAGCATCTTGGAAAATAGATTTAAGTAAATATTGAACCCCACAGTTATAATTTAGTGCGCAAGATAATATTAGATAACAAAATGACCCCAATGAAGATCATGAAATATAAATCCTAAACAGGGAATACATTTTACAAAGCACATAATATTGGGGGCTCAATAATAACACCACAGTCCGTAAAGTATACGTTCAAGTGTAAAGTGATAAAATACAAAAAGGACGAATGCAATAGCACGCAAACTGGACTGTCAGTGGTGTCAAAAATAAGGGGGGAAGCAAATGAAAATATATACAAATAAATGTAAATAAATTAAGAAAAACTAATGGATACAGCAAAAGATATAATAATAATACATCATAAGAGGCAACAATAATGGCAATCTAATCTGGTTTATTTCCAATAATTAATCAGATCATAGTCTGAATTGAGACCTTGAGGGTACCAAGTATTCAACTTGAACACACAAAACATTTTACGTTTTTAACCTGTTACCTCCTGACTTAGGAACAGTAGCTTTTTCAATAACACACCATTTAAAGGTACTCAGATCTTTTTGATGTTTGTTCACAAAGTGTTGTACAATAAGAGTAGATTATTTACCCGTATTAATGGTGGAAAAGTGTTCCCTGATCCTTGAGGATACATCCCTAGTGTTGAGACCATTCTCTTCATCTCCCATTTACCCACCCCTGGAATATGGACTGCAGAGATTAGGCAATAATTATCTTCTGCCCACGAAAGATAATGAGATATTATCATCATGACTAAGGAACTGCGAGTTCCCCCTTAATATAAAAATATGCTACTGCTGTAATATTGCCTGAATGAAAACATAGATGAGACTCCCTTTCCAACAGGGGCCAAACTCTGAAAAGCCTTGAAGATCACACAGCTTCAAAATATTTATTGGTAACCTTGCCTTCTGAGATCAAGCTCCCTGTGTTCTCTGAGCCCCCAAAACTGCACCCAGCCTGAAAGACTTGCATCTGTACAACCCAAATAGGATGAACAAAATAACATAATTTATGTAAGAACTTACCTGATAAATTCATTTCTTTCATATTAGCAAGAGTCCATGAGCTAGTGACGTATGGGATATACATTCCTACCAGGAGGGGCAAAGTTTCCCAAACCTCAAAATGCCTATAAATACACCCCTCACCACACCCACAATTCAGTTTAACGAATAGCCAAGAAGTGGGGTGATAAGAAAAAAGTGCGAAAGCATATAAAATAAGTAATTGGAATAATTGTGCTTTATACAAAAAAATCAAAACCACCACAAAAAAAGGGCGGGCCTCATGGACTCTTGCTAATATGAAAGAAATGAATTTATCAGGTAAGTTCTTACATAAATTATGTTTTCTTTCATGTAATTAGCAAGAGTCCATGAGCTAGTGACGTATGGGATAATGATTACCCAAGATGTGGATCTTTCCACACAAGAGTCACTAGAGAGGGAGGGATAAAATAAAGACAGCCAATTCCTGCTGAAAATAATCCACACCCAGAATAAAATTTTAATGAAAAAACATAAGCAGAAGATTCAAACTGAAACCACTGCCTGAAGTACGTTTCTACCAAAAACTGCTTCAGAAGAAGAAAACACATCAAAATGGTAGAATTTAGTAAAAGTATGCAAAGAGGACCAAGTTGCTGCTTTGCAAATCTGATCAACCGAAGCTTCATTCCTAAACGCCCAGGAAGTAGAAACTGACCTAGTAGAATGAGCTGTAATCCTTTGAGGCGGAGTGTTACCCGACTCAACATAGGCATGATGAAATAAAGATTTCAACCAAGATGCCAAAGAAATGGCAGAAGCTTTCTGGTCTTTTCTAGAACCGGAAAAGATGACAAATAGACTAGAAGTCTTTCGGAAAGACTTAGTAGCTTCAACATAATATTACAAAGCTCTAACAGCATCCAAAGAATGCAATGATTTCTCCTTAGAATTCATAGGATTAGGACATAATGAAGGAACCACAATTTCTCTACTAATGTTGTTAGAATTCACAACCTTAGGTAAAAAATTCAAAAGAAGTTCGCAGCACCGCCTTATCCTGATGCAAAATCAGAAAAGGAGACTCACAAAAAAGAGTAGATAATTCAGAGACTCTTCTGGCAGAAGAGATGGCCAAAAGAAACAAAACTTTCCAAGAAAGTAATATAACGACCAAAGAATGCATGGGTTCAAAAGGAGGAGCTTGAAGAGCCCCCAGAACCAAATTCAAACTCCAAGGAGGAGAAATTGACTTAATGACAGGTTTTATACGAACCAAAGGTTGTACAAAACAATGAATATCAGGAAGATTAGCAATCCTTCTGTGAAAAAGAACAGAAAGAGCAGAGATTTGTCTTTCAAGGAACTTGCGGACAAACCTTTATCTAAACCATCCTGAAGAAATATAAGTCTTCCAGACTCTATAATATATCTCTCTAGATACAGATTTACGAGCCTGTCACATAGTATCAATCACAGAGTCAGAGAAACCTCTTTGACCAAGAATCAAGCGTTCAGACTCCATACCTTAAAATTAAGGTTTTGAGATCCTGATGGAAAAAAGAACCTTGAGACAGAAAGACTGGTCTTAACGGAAGAGTCCACAGCTGGCAAGAGGCCATCCGGACAAGATCCGCATAACAAAACCTGTGAGGCCATGCTGGAGCTACCAGCAGGACCAACGAGCATTCCTTTAGAATATTGGAGAATACCCTTGGAAGAAGAACTAGAGGCGGAAAGATATAGGCAGGATGCATCCACTGCCTCCGCCCGAGGATCCCGGGATCCGGATCAGATACCAGGGAAGTTTCTTGTTTAGATGAGAAGCCATCAGATCTATTTCTGGGAGTTCCCACATTTGAACAATCTGAGGAAATACCTCTGGGTGAAGACCATTCGCCCAGGTGCAACGTTTGGCGACTGAGATAATCCGCTTTCCAATTGTCCATACCTGGGCGCCCAAACCAAAATTCGAGATACTTCTTTCATAGCCAGAGGACTGTGAGTCCCTCCTTGATGATTGATGTATGCCACAGTTGTGACATTGTCTATCTGAAAACAAATGAACAACTCTCTCTTCAGAAGAGGCCAAGACTGAAGAGCTCTGAAAATTGCACGGAGTTCCAAAATATTGATCGGAAATCTCACCTCCTGAGATTCCCAAACCCCTTGTGCCGTCAGATACCCCCACACAGCTCCCCAACCTGTAAGACTTGCATCTGTTGCGATTATAGTCCAGGACGGAAGAACAAAGAAGCCCCCTGAACTAAACGATGGTGATCTGTCGACCATGTCAGAGAGTGTCGTATAATCGGTTTAAAGATATTAATTGAGATATCTTTGAGTAATCCCTGCACCATTGGTTCAGCATACAGAGCTGAAGAGGTCGCATGTGAAAACGAGCAAAGGAGATCGCATCTGATGCGGCAGTCCTAAGACCTAAAATTTCCATGCATAAGGCTACCAAAGGGAATGATTGTGACTGAAGGTTTTGACAAGCTGATATCAATGTTAAACTTCTCTTGTCTGACAAGGACAGAGTCATAGACACTGAATCTATCTAGAAACCTAAAAAGGTTACCCTTGTCTGAGGAATCAATGAACTGATTGGTAAATTGATCCTCCAACCATGAACTTGAAGAAACAACACAAGTCGATTCGTATGAGATTCTTCGAAAATGAGAAGACTGAGCAAGTACCAAGATATCGTCCAAATAAGGAAATACCAAAACCCTGTTCTCTGATTACAGAAAGAAGGGCACCGAGAATCTTTGAAAAAAATTCTTGGAACTGAGGCTAGGCCAAACGGTAGAGCCACAAAACTGGTAATGCTTGTCTAAAAAGAGAATCTCAGACACTAAAAGTGATCTGGATGAATCGGAATATGCAGATACACATCCTGTAAATCTATTGTAGACATATAATGCCCTTGCTAAACAAAAGGCAGGATAGTCCTACAGTAACCATCTTGAATGTTGGTATCCTTACATAACGATTCAATATTGATAGATCCGGAACTGGTCTGAAGGAATTGACCTTCTTTGGTACAATGAAGAGATAAAATAAAACCCCAGCCCCTGTTCCAGAACTGGAACTGGCATAATTACTCCAGCCAACTCTAGATCTGAAACACATTTCAGAAATGCTGAGCCTTTGCTGTGTTAACTGGGACACGGGAAAGAAAAAAAATCTCTTAGCAGGAGGCCTTAACTTGAAGCCAATTCTGTACCTTTCTGAAACAATGTTCTGAAACCAGAGATTGAGAACGGAATTGATCCAAATTTCTTTGAAGAAAACGTAATCTGCCCCATACCAGCTGAGCTGGAATAAGGGCCGCACCTTCATGGGTACTTAGGAGCTGGCTATAGGTTTCTATAAGGCTTGGATATATTCCAAACTGGAAATAGTTTCCAAACTGATACCGCTCCTGAGGATGAAGGATCAGGCTTTTGTTCCTTGTTGTGAGGAAAGGAACGAAAATGATTATTAGACCTAAATTTACCTTAGATTTTTTATCCTTTGGTAAAAAAGTTCCCTTCCTTCCAGAAACAGTTGAGATAATAATTTATTACCCTGGAAAGAAAGGGAAAGCAAAGTTGACTTAGAAGACATATCAGCATTCCAAGTTTAATCCATAAAGCTTTTCTAGCTAAAATAGCTAGAGACATATACCTGACATCAACTCTAATGATATCAAAAGATGGTATCACCAATAAAATTATTAGCATGTTATAGAATAATAATAATGCTATAAAATTATGATTTGTTACTTGTTGCGCTAAAGCTTCTAACCAAAAAGTTGAAGCTGCAGCAACATCCGCTAAAAATATAGCAGGTCTAAGAAGATTACCTGAACATAAGTAAGCTTTTCTTAGAAAGGATTCAATTTTCCTATCTAAAGGATCCTTAAATGAAGTACTATCTGCCGTAGGAATAGTAGTACATTTAGCAGGAGTAGAGACAGCCCCATAACCTTAGGGATTTTGTCCCAAAAAACTCTAATCTGTCAGATGGCACAGGATATAATTGCTTAAACGTTTAGAAGGAGTAAAAGAATTACCCAAATTATTCCATTCCCTGGAAATTACTTCAGAAATAGCATCAGGGAGATTAAACACTTCTGGAATAACTACAGGAGATTTAAAAACCTTATTTAAACGTTTAGATTTAGTATCAAGAGGACCAGAATCCTCTATTTCTAATGCAATTAATACTTCTTTAAATAAAGAACGAATAAATTCCATCTTGAACAAATACAAAGATTTATCAGCATCAACCTCTGAGACAGAAACCTCTGAACCAGAAGAACCATTATCAGTATCAGAATGATGATGTTCATTTAAAAATTCATCTGAAAAAAGAGAAGTTTTAAAAGACTTTTATGTAAACTAGAAGGAGAAATAACAGACATACAGGCCCATTTATCAAAGGGCTTGCGGACCTGATCCGACACTGCGGATCAGGTCCGCAAGACCTCGCTAAATGCGGAGAGCAATACGCTCTCCGCATTTAACATTGCACCAGCAGCTCACAAGAGCTGCTGGTGCAACGCCGCCCCCTGCTGACTCGCGGCCAATCGGCCGCCAGCAGGGAGCTGTCAATCAACCCGATCGTATTCGATCGGGTTGATGTCCGGCGATTCCTGTCCGCCTGTTCAGAGCAGGCGGACAGGGTTATGGAGCAGCGGTCTTTAGACCGCTGCTTCATAACTTGTGTTTCTGGCGAGTCTGAAGACTCGCCAGAAACACGGCCCTTCAAGCTCCGTACGGAGCTTGATAAATGGGCCTGATTGCCTTCTTAATGGATTTAAAAAAATAAAATCTCTTATGTTTATCAGGAACCCTCTGAAAATTAGATGTTGACGGAACAGCAACAGGTAATGTAACAGTACTAAAGGAAATTTTATCTGCATTAATAAGTTTGTCATGACATGCAATACAAACAACAGCTGGAGAAACAGATACCAAAAATTATAGCAGATACACTTAGCTTGGTAGCTCCAGCACCGGGCAGTGATTTTCCTGAAGTATCTTCTGACTCAGTTGCAACGTGGAACATCTTGCAATATGTAATAGAAAAAACAACATATAAAGCAAAATTGATCAAATTCCTTAAATGACAGTTTCAGGAATGGGAAAAAATGCCAAAGAACAAGCTTCTAGCAACCAGAAGCAATGAAAAATGAGACTTAAATAATGTGGAGACAAAAGCGACGCCCATATTTTTTTAGCGCCAAATAAGACGCCCACATTATTTGGCGCCTAAATGCTTTTGGCGCCAAAAATGACGCCACATCCGGAACGCCGACATTTTTGGCGCAAAATAACGTCAAAAAATGACGCAACTTCCGGCGACACGTATGACGCCGGAAACGGAAAAGATTTTTTGCGCCAAAAAAGTCCGCGCCAAGAATGACGCAATAAAATGAAGCATTTTCCGCCCCCGCGAGCCTAACAGCCCACAGGGAAAAAAAGAGTCAAATTTTTGAAGGTAAGAAAAAATGATTAATTCAAATGCATTATCCCAAATATGAAACTGACTGTCTGAAAAATAAGGAATGTTGAACATTCTGAGTCAAGGCAAATAAATGTTTGAATACATATATTTAGAACTTTATAAACAAAGTGCCCAACCATAGCTTAGAGTGTCACAGAAAATAAGATTTACTTACCCGAGGACACTCATCTACATGTTTGTAGAAAGCCAAACCAGTACTGAAACGAGAATCAGCAGAGGTAATGGTATATAAATAAGAGTATATCGTCGATCTGAAAAGGGAGGTATGAGATGAATCTCTACGACCGATAACAGAGAACCTATGAAATAGACCCCGTAGAAGGAGATCACTGCATTCAAATAGGCAATACTCTCCTCACATCCCTCTGACATTCACTGCACGCTGAGAGGAAAACCGGGCTCCAACTTGCTGCGGAGCGCATATCAACGTAGAATCTAGCACAAACTTACTTCACCACCTCCATAGGAGGCAAAGTTTGTAAAACTGAATTGTGGGTGTGGTGAGGGGTGTATTTATAGGCATTTTGAGGTTTGGGAAACTTTGCCCCTCCTGGTAGGAATGTATATCCCATACGTCACTAGCTCATGGACTCTTGCTAATTACATGAAAGAAAACTATATACAAAAATGAAAGGGACAGTCTACTCCAGAATTGTTATTGTTTAAAGATAGATAATCCCTTTATTACCCATTCCCCAGTTTTGCATAACCAACACTGTTCTATTAATATACTTTTTACCTCTGTGATTACCTTGTATCTAAGCCTCTGCAGGCTGCCTGCCTATTTCAGTTCTTTTGACGGACTTGCATTTTAGCCAATGAGTGCCGACTCATAAATAACTCCATGGGAGTGAGCACAATGTTATCTATATGGCACACATAAACTAGGAGGAGCCTTAGGAACATGAGACTGAAAAAAACATTCCTCAGAGAGGCCTCAACCTGAAACCTATTCAGAAACCCTGAGAGACTATATTCAAATCCTAAACAGACTGGGACCAAACCTCATGAAAAAGGCGTAACCTGCCCCCTACCAGAATACCTGGATCGGGGGCTTCACCTTCTTGCTGACTTGGATGAGGAAGTAGGTTTCTTAGATAGTCTAAATATGATCCAAGTTGAACTATGTCAAATTGGAAGATCTTAGATTCTGAGAAGAATAATATTTCTGTTCCTTATTCAAAAAGAACAAAAACGATTAGGAGCTTAAAATTTACCCTAGACTTCTCTTCTTAAGGAAGAAAATCTCCCTTACTTCCTGACACATCTTACCCAGAACAAAAAAATATATTTCCCTTAAAAGACAGAAATTCTGGATTTATAAAACACATTAGCTGACCAGAACTTTAACCACTCATGATCAGAAACAGACTTCTGATCATCAGAAAATATCACCTTCTGAGGACAATAAGCTGAACCAGGATCCGGAGCATTCTCTAATAAAGGAGCTTAGAGCTAGTAGAAGGTAAGTCATGGACTGACCTTTTACATTTACTTGAGGGAGGCATAGATGGCCGCATTTTGGATACACTGTGGAGCGTAAAAAATTATTCAATCTTGGAGAGAAATCTGTAGAACTCCCCTGCATGGAACAAACAGTAGGAAGGCAGATACCTTTAGAAGCAAAAACAGCATTGAAATGCATAATATTAAAGCAAGGATTGCACAGCTGAGCTGGAGAAATACATCAGCAAGTTTACAATATACAAACTTCACATTGGTAGGAAAATGATCAGAGGAATTAGCTTCTACCGACGTTTCAGGGACAGACATAGAAGGCTCCATGATTAGTGAGGACTACAACAAAGTAGAAAACACAATCTTAAAGGGACATGAAAGCCAACATTTTTATTTCATGATTTAGGTAGAATATACAATTTTATACAACATTCCTGTTTACTTCTATTATCAAATTTGTTTAATTCTCTTGGTATTATTTGTTGAAGGAGCAGCAATGCACTACTGGTTTCTAACTGAACACATGGGTGAGCCAATGACAACTGGTATATATATATTCAGCCACCAATCAGCAGCTAGAACCTAGGTTCTTTGCTGCACCTGAGCTTACCTAGATAAACCTTTCAGCAAGGATAACAAGAGAAGGAAGCAAATTAAATAATAGAAGTAAATTTGAAAGTTGTTTGTCTAAATCATGAAGGCCTAATTATGAATTTATTGTCCCTTTAAGGCTATATCCCACTATAAAAAGGACTATTACTATTGAAGATAGGGAAAACCTTACCACCTCCAAAAAAATACAATAAGAAAACAGCAAGGCCACAGCGAATTAACCCAAAATCAAACAAAAAGTCAACACGCGGGAAAACATAGCACACTAAATAACTTGATAGCACGCTCAAAACAGAAAGGGAATGCGTTTAAACGACAAGATCAAAAAGACTAAAGCCCACTAAAAAAAAACAACGTGCACTATTCCGAATTGTCAGGGTGCCAGGAATCAGACTGAGACGAGAAGTGCTAAAATACTCACACCTTTATTAATAGCAAAAAAATAATAAAAAGTCCACAAGTCAAATAACAAGCCAGGAGTCAAAATCAGAGCTGGTAGTCAGACGAGCCGAGTCAGGAGCCAAAGCGGATAGTCAGACGAGCCGAAATCAGGAACAAGTCAGGGATCAGGAACCAGGAAGGACGTCAGGCAGCCAGGTAATACACAGGAACTCTCACAAACAGGTCTGAGACAACGCAAAGGCAAAGCATACTGAACAGAGGCCCTTTAAATAATAAGTGATGACATCACAATTCTGAGACTGCATCCTGTCTCTCACGGATGATGCACACCAGTCTGACCATAAAAGGAAGTGCAGGAAATGAGCAGCATCCCCCACAATGCACCATAGTCAGCAGGAGAGGTGAGTAAAATGGCTGCCAGCAGCACATGGCAAACAAAACAGGGAAAAAACCCTGACACGAATAGAGCCTTAAATATTTAAAGGAGACAAAATATAAATGTATACACTAAATATTGTCCCTAGGCTACAGAGTACAATAAAGTACAAAACTAAATAGCTCAATAGGTTTAAATGAGTGCCAGAAAAATATATAACAAATGGACTTTACCATAGGCACACAACTACTAGAAGATAAGATGGAATCTAGTAGAAAGCCAAACCAGTGTTGAAACACGACAGCATAGGATATGGCATAGAAGTATACAAACGACCCAACAGAAGGAGGCAAGGACAGGTCTCTACACCTATGGCAGGCTTGTGACTAACTCCCATAAGGTGTATAATTGTGCAACTACCCAATACATCCCTCCATCAGTCAGCAGCACTCTGAGGGAAAAATGGTCTTCTACTCAGTCCGAGAACCTTTCTCACAAAAGAATATCAGGAGCACCTTCATTCTTCACTAGGGTTGCCACCTCAGCCATGTTTTCCTGGACACTTATGAGTTATACATGCTGCAGGGTGTGCAGGTAGGAACATGAATTGAAACCCTGGAAACACACTAATAGTGATACTGAACAGCACTATTCATGTTCCTCTCTGCACACCCAGCAGCATGTATAACTCATAAGTTTCCAGGAAAACATGGCCGAGGTGGCAACCCTATTCTTCACCTACCTCCAGCGGAGTTAAAGACTAGACAGACTGATTACCAATAAGATGGGAGCGGTTTTATAGAGCTCTTGGGGTTTGGGAATCTTTACCTCCTCCTAGTGGTCAGGAAGAGTAATTCCAAGGAGTAATGGATCATGGATTTTCACCACCTGTATGAAAGTAATTCTTCCTGATTGCTGTGCAAATCTAATTCATAATTAGAGTAAATGTTTGGTTGGGGGTATTGCTGTCAAAGGAGGGTTGTTACATTTTCCACTCTGCACTGTGCAGGTTTACATTGTGTGCTCAATAAAGACACAACACATAATGGATTGTGTGTTGTTTAAAGGAACATTAAATGACTGTGCACAACTACCCTAGAATGTTTGCTACTCACTATGTATTGCATTTCATCCTGTTCCTGCAGCTCTTTTCAAATCCGTTCTCCTGTTTCAATAGCTTAAATATGCCAGATACCGAAGCTCCGCCTCTTTGTACTGGGGCAGCCATCTTGGAGCTCAGGTATTGTCACAGTCCGTTACATAAGCTGTGCACACTCACAGATCAGTAATATTGCCTTTGTTTACAGCTGTATAATGTGCTTCAGGTTAGTGTGCATAATACAAAGAAGGAGCTGTACATTGCTCTATATTATTATTGAGTGTTTTTTTTAAATTATATTTTGTGTAACTGTAAACCTGTGTAAGAAATGTAAAGTTCACATGATGTATTACGCACACTAACCTGAAACACATTATAAGTCTGTAAAAAAGCGCACAATATTACTGATCTGTGAGTGTGCACTATTTCTGTCACAGGCTGTGAGAATACCTGAGTTCCAAGATGGCAGCGCCCAGTACAAAGAGGCGGAGCTTCAGTACTGGTACCTTTAAGCTATTAAACAGGAGAACGGATGTAAAGAGCTGCAGGAACAGGATGAAATAATATAGTGACTAGTTATTATTCTTTTGTAGTTGTGCACAGCAATTTAATGTCCCTTTAAGCAGACTGTGTGTCTTGTGATTTATTTGAACATCACACTAAAGGTGTTATAAACCAGACAATTGAAAAGGTTTCAACTACTTTTTCTTGTTACTTTATAAATATGGGTGAAGCATACATTTATATATATCCTAGTGGACCCACAAATACATGAGCACATGGCAAACAATATATGTTCTGATTTGCTGTGTTTGTATAGTCTGTTTGAGCGCTGGTTGTACATTTTCTTGGACAGAATTTGATCCCCATTCCTGTCCTATCACCAATAAAAACCTTGTAAAAAAACAGGGAGGAGAATAGCCTTAAGCAAGCTCTCATCAGCAACCTGCAGAGAGGTTTTTTATATCGGGGGACATAGTCACAGGGTTTTCTAGAAATATACATTTACTGTCTATAGATAGGAACCAGAGGGCTCAGAGTCCAGCCCTTCAGGATAGACTGCTAATCCCAGACATTCTTTTATTCCCTTTCTGTATTTGTCCCTACCACCTTTCTATTGTATGTGTGTTCTATGTATTAACCATTATTTCTGGAAAGACATGCTCACACAAATTACTCCGCAGCCTGCTTGAGATTTTATTATCAGGTATTTGTAGAGCGCCAACAGATTCCACAGCACTATAAACATAGACAGTATACAAGGTAACATTTATAGGTATCAAATGGGTAGAGAGCCCTGCCGAGAGTTGCACTGTTGTAGCCGGCTCTTATGAGGGTGATCAACAAACAGCTGAGCTCATAGGCTTACATGCTAAGGGGTTCAAGGGGATAGCAGTTGAGTTAAAAAAGCTTAGTGTAGGTTTTTTCTGCATCCCTGAATTGTAGAGTCTTTAGGAAGCTTAGAAAACTAGGAGAGAGTCTTGTGCAGCGAGTTCCACAAGATGGGAGCCAATCTGGAGAAGTCTTATAAATAGGAATGTGAGGAGGTAACAAGAGAGGAGGAGATTGTGAGCAAGTAGATTGTGAGATCTAGAGGTTAGGTCAGCCTCTTTATTCAGTTGAGCACTGGGGTCACTAAGGAGGGCCAGAGGCAGCACTGGTACAAGGGCTTGCTCCTACCCAATCATGATCTAATATTAAACCAGTGTCACTGAATAATGCAGTACAGGAGGGAGAGAGGCTGAGACCCGATTGTGCAGGAGCTTCAGGAGGTATTAGAAATCATTTCATCAGTAATGTATCTATTTCATGATTTTGGAGAAAATGCCTTGGTACAGGGTGCTGCTATTCTTCTATCCAAGTAAATGTACTCATGTTTTTGCGTTCCGTGCATGTGCACCAAGTGTGAAAAAAAGTTTACAATCTTAGTGCCCCAGAATGCCTTTTAGGTGGAAGATAAAAGAAAATCCAGATTGGAGTTCAAAGTCACTTAATTTCACACAAAGCGGCTCCATGAAAACCGTACATTTTTCACGTTTTTAAAAACATGACACTCATTTTAATAACCTGCTTTATTAAAAATACACACATTGATGAAACCTTATTTTTTAGGCAGCAAAAATGTATCATACAATATACAAATATATAGCAAAAGGCAGCAATAACAACTGTTTTCAGTATTACAAATGACAGATTTTTCATCTAAGTTATAGGGAGAAAGGGAAAAAATTTTTTCTTACTTTACAAAAAATGGAGAAAGTTTTCCCTTTGATCAAAAATATTGCCCTTTCCTATAATAAAAGCTTTGTGCTAGGTTTCCCCTGTCTTTTGGAGCGGGAAGCTTTGTACTAGACACGTGCAAGCGGTAGTTTCGTTCACTGCTGAATGTGGAACAAGGTGGCTGCTCACAGCATTCAGCTATTTCCGAAGATTTATTTCTTCTTAAAGGAACAGTCTACTCCAAAATTGTTATTGTTTAAAAAGAGAGATAATCCCTTTATTTTCCCATTCCCCTGTTTTGCATAACCAACACTGTTTTATTAATATACTTTTTACCTCTGTGATTACCTTGTATCTAAGCCTCTGCAGACTGCTCCTTATCTCAGTTCTTTTGACAGACTTGCAGTTTAGCCAATCAGTGCTGACTCATAAATAACTCCACAGGAGTGAGCACAATGCTATCTGTATGGCCCATATGAAATAGCGCCGTCTAGCTGTGAAAAACTGTTAAAATGCACTGAGATAATAGGCAGCCTTCAAAGGCTTAGAAATTAGCATATGAGCCTACCTAGGTTTAGCTTTCAACTAAGAATAACAAAAGAACACAGCAAATTTGATAATAAAAGTAAATTGGAAAGTATTTTAACATGACATGCCCTATCTGAATCATGAAGGCTTAAAAGAACCACAGTAAATAAAGTAGATTTGCATAATATAGACAATGCAATAGCACTTAGTCTGAACTTTAAATGAGTAGTAGATTTGTTTTTAATGTCTATTTCCACTCCCCTGTATCATGTGACAGCCATGAGCCAATCACAAATGCATATACATATATTCTGTGAATTCTTGCATATGCGCAGTAGGAGCTGCTGACTAAAAAAAAGTGTAAATATAAAAAGACTGTGCACATTTTCTTAATGGAAGTGAATTGCTACTCTGAATCATGAAAGTTTAATTTTGACTTAAGTGTGCCTTTATTTTTTACTAGACTGTCCCTTTAAAGTGCAACACAGTAAGATTTGTGCAAATCCAGATCTTAGTGTGTTGCCCTTTCACAAGAAGAAATCTGGTTCTGAAAAGAGACGAATGCCGCAAGTGGCCACCACTTTCTGCATTTGGTAGTGAACGAAACTGCTGAATGCGCGTCTACTATATATAATATTGCTAATGTCCATAAGTAAAGCACTGGCTTATTTCAGTAAATACCTGATAATAATAATAAATGGCCCGGCATTTCTGTACACATCTGTGCATATAAATACTTGCTTCCGAATGGTTAAGCAGAGTTATGGTTCACAGGGGTCATTAGATAGTTGATGATCAGCAGGAATTCTGGCCTGTCAGGGGGCAGCTACACTCATCGTTTCTCAACTCCAGTACTCAACAGGCCCTAACAGTTCAGTGTGTGTGTGTGTGTGGGGGGGGGGGGGGTAAAATAATTGTAATATATTTATGCATAGCATATATAAGTAATTAGCCACCACATGTCAGGAGACCTGTGTACAAAATAATTTTTTTATAAACATTGCTATGGCATTGTTTTTCAATAACCCCTGAAATGCCACTTAAATATGTTTATTTTCCTTCCTCTGCTGTGGCCAATTAGGGGCAGATATACATGAGGACCTGCACTGATCAAGCTATCCCTGTATAGCATGTAGCAGGGTCAGTGATCTGAAGTATGCAGGGACCACACCAGGCCATCTGTATGCAGTGGGGAATATACAATTTTAGTAGCTTACTAAGGAAAAGCAGGTAAAATACATAAAGTGCATTGTATATATTAACAGCAATGTTTTTTTTTTTAAAATGGAATTACATTTTAAAAAACAAAATTTATGCTTACCTGATAAATTCATTTCTCCTGTAGTATGGTCAGTCCACGGGTCATCATTACTTCTGGGATATTATCTCCTCCCCTACAGGAAGTGCAAGAGGATTCACCCAGCAGAGCTGCTATATAGCTCCTCCCCTCTACGTCACCTCCAGTCAGTCGACCAAAGGACCAACGAGAAAGGAGAAGCCCAAGGGTGTAGTGGTGACTGGAGTATAATCCAAAAATTTTTTTAGCCTGCCATAAAAAACAGGGCGGGCCGTGGACTGACCACACTACAGGAGAAATGAATTTATCAGGTAAGCATAAATTTTGTTTTCTCCTGTTAAGTGTGGTCAGTCCACGGGTCATCATTACTTCTGGGATACCAATACCAAAGCAAAAGTACACGGATGACGGGAGGGACAGGCAGGCTCTTTATACGGAAGGAACCACTGCCTGAAGAACCTTTCTCCCAAAAACAGCCTCCGAAGAAGCAAAAGTGTCAAATTTGTAAAATTTGGAAAAAGTATGAAGAGAAGACCAAGTTGCAGCCTTGCAAATCTGTTCAACAGAAGCCTCATTCTTAAAGGCCCAAGTGGAAGCCACAGCTCTAGTAGAATGAGCTGTAATTCTTTCAGGAGGCTGCTGTCCAGCAGTCTCATAGGCTAATCGTATTATGCTACGAAGCCAAAAAGAGAGAGAGGTAGCCGAAGCTTTTTGACCTCTCCTCTGGCCAGAATAAACGACAAACAGGGAAGACGTTTGACGAAACTCCTTAGTTGCCTGTAGATAAAATTTCAGGGCACGGACTACATCTAGATTGTGTAGCAGACGTTCCTTCTTCGAGGAAGGATTAGGACACAAGGATGGAACAACAATCTCTTGATTGATATTCCTGTTAGTGACCACCTTAGGTAGGAACCCAGGTTTAGTACGCAGAACTACCTTGTCTGAATGAAAAATCAGATAAGGAGAATCACAATGTAAGGCAGATAACTCAGAGACTCTTCGAGCCGAGGAAATAGCCATTAAAAACAGAACTTTCCAAGATAACAACTTGATATCAATGGAATGAAGGGGTTCAAACGGAACACCCTGTAAAACATTAAGAACTAAGTTCAAACTCCATGGCGGAGCAACAGTTTTAAACACAGGCTTGATCCTAGCTAAAGCCTGACAAAAAGCTTGAACGTCCGGAACTTCTAACAGACGTTTGTGTAAAAGAATGGACAGAGCTGAAATCTGTCCCTTTAAAGAACTAGCGGATAACCCCTTTTCTAAACCTTCTTGTAGAAAAGACAATATCCTTGGAATCCTAACCTTACTCCATGAGTAACTCTTGGATTCGCACCAATATAAGTATTTACGCCATATTTTATGGTAAATCCTTCTGGTAACAGGCTTCCTAGCCTGTATTAAGGTATCAATAACTGGCTCAGAAAACCCACGTTTTGATAAAATCAAGCGTTCAATTTCCAAGCAGTCAGCTTCAGAGAAGTTAGATTTTGATGTTTGAATGGACCCTGGATCAGAAGGTCCTGTTTCAGAGGTAGAGACCAAGGCGGACAGGATGACATGTCCACTAGATCTGCATACCAAGTCCTGCGTGGCCATGCAGGTGCTATTAGAATCACTGATGCTCTCTCCTGTTTGATTCTGGCAATCAATCGAGGAAGCATCGGGAAGGGTGGAAACACATAAGCCATCCCGAAGGTCCAAGGTGCTGTCAAAGCATCTATCAGAACCGCTCCCGGATCCCTGGATCTGGACCCGTAGCGAGGAAGCTTGGCGTTCTGACGAGACGCCATGAGATCTATCTCTGGTTTGCCCCAACGTCGAAGTATCTGGGCAAAGACCTCCGGATGAAGTTCCCACTCCCCCGGATGAAAAGTCTGACGACTTAAGAAATCCGCCTCCCAGTTCTCCACTCCCGGGATGTGGATTGCAGACAGGTGGCAAGAGTGAGACTCTGCCCAGCGAATTATCTTTGATACTTCCATCATTGCTAGGGAGCTTCTTGTCCCTCCCTGATGGTTGATGTAAGCTACAGTCGTGATGTTGTCCGACTGAAACCTGATGAACCCCCGTGTTGTTAACTGGGGCCAAGCCAGAAGGGCATTGAGAACTGCTCTCAATTCCAGAATGTTTATTGGAAGGAGACTCTCCTCCTGATTCCATAGTCCCTGAGCCTTCAGAGAATTCCAGACAGCGCCCCAACCCAGTCTGGCCTGCTGAATGGCATCCCCCTGGACAGGTGTGGCCGATAAAGCCACCATAGAAGAGAATTTCTGGTCTCTTGATCCAGATTCAGAGTGGGGGACAAATCTGAGTAATCCCCATTCCACTGACTTAGCATGCACAATTGCAGCGGTCTGAGATGTAGGCGTGCAAAAGGTACTACGTCCATTGCCGCTACCATTAAGCCGATCACCTCCATGCATTGAGCTACTGACGGGTGTTGAATGGAATGAAGGACACGGCCTGCATTTTGAAGCTTTGTTAACCTGTCTTCTGTCAGGTAAATCTTCATTTCTACAGAATCTATCAGAGTCCCCAAGAAGGGAACTCTTGTGAGTGGAAAGAGAGAACTCTTCTTTTCGTTCACCTTCCATCCATGCGACCTTAGAAATGCCAGTACTAACTCTGTATGAGACTTGGCAGTTTGAAAGCTTGAAGCTTGTATCAGAATGTCGTCTAGGTACGGAGCTACCGAAATTCCTCGCGGTCTTAGTACCGCCAGAAGAGTACCCAGAACCTTTGTGAAGATTCTTGGAGCCGTAGCCAGTCCGAATGGAAGAGCTACAAACTGGTAATGCCTGTCTAGAAAGGCAAACCTTAGATACCGGTAATGATTTCTGTGAATCGGTATGTGAAGGTAAGCATCCTTTAAGTCCACTGTGGTCATGTACTGACCCTCTTGGATCATGGGCAAAATTGTTCGAATCGTTTCCATCTTGAACGATGGAACTCTTAGGAATTTGTTTAGGATCTTTAAATCCAAGATTGGCCTGAAAGTTCCCTCTTTTTTGGGAACTACAAACAGATTTGAGTAAAACCCTTGTCCTTGTTCCGACCGCGGAACTGGATGGATCACTCCCATTAATAAAAGATCTTGTACGCAGCGTAGGAACGCTTCTTTCTTTATTTGGTTTGTTGATAACCTTGAAAGATGAAATCTCCCTCTTGGGGGAGAGGATTTGAAGTCCAGAAGGTATCCCTGAGATATGATCTCTAACGCCCAGGGATCCTGAACATCTCTTGCCCAAGCCTGGGCGAAGAGAGAAAGTCTGCCCCCTACTAGATCCGGTCCCGGATCGGGGGCCCTCGATTCATGCTGTCTTAGGGGCAGCAGCAGGTTTCCTGGTCTGCTTGCCCTTGTTCCAGGACTGGTTAGGTTTCCAGCCTTGTCTGTAGCGAGCAACAGCTCCTTCCTGTTTTGGTGCAGAGGAGGTTGATGCTGTTCCTGCTTTGAAATTAGGAGGAACGAAAATTAGACTGTCTAGCCCTAGGTTTGGCTTTGTCCTGAGGCAGGGCATGGCCTTTACCTCCTGTAATGTCAGCGATAATCTCCTTCAACCCGGGCCCGAATAAGGTTTGCCCTTTGAAAGGTATATTAAGCAATTTAGATTTAGAAGTAACATCAGCTGACCAGGATTTTAGCCACAGTGCTCTGCGTGCCTGAATGGCAAATCCGGAATTCTTAGCCGTAAGTTTAGTTAAATGTACTACGGCATCTGAAATAAATGAGTTAGCTAACTTAAGGACTTTAAGTTTGTCTGTAATCTCATCTAGAGTAGATGATTGAAGTGTCTCTTCCAGAGACTCAAACCAAAATGCTGCTGCAGCCGTGACAGGCGCAATACATGCAAGAGGTTGCAATATAAAACCTTGTTGAACAAACATTTTCTTAAGGTAACCCTCTAATTTTTTATCCATTGGATCTGAAAAGGCACAGCTATCCTCCACCGGGATAGTGGTACGCTTAGCTAAAGTAGAAACTGCTCCCTCCACCTTAGGGACCGTTTGCCATAAGTCCCGTGTGGTGGCATCTATTGGAAACATTTTTCTAAATATCGGAGGGGGTGAGAACGGTACACCGGGCCTATCCCACTCCTTAGTAACAATTTCAGTAAGTCTCTTAGGTATAGGAAAAACATCAGTACTCGCCGGGTACCGCAAAATATTTATCCAACCTACACATTTTCTCTGGTATTGCAACTGTGTTACAATCATTCAGAGCCGCTAACACCTCCCCTAGTAATACACGGAGGTTTTCCAGCTTAAATTTAAAATTTGAAATATCTGAATCCAATCTATTTGGATCAGAACCGTCACCCACAGAATGAAGTTCTCCGTCCTCATGTTCTGCCGCCTGTGACGCAGTGTCTGACATGGCCCTAATATTATCAGCGCACTCTGTTCTCACCCCAGAGTGATCACGCTTGCCTCTAAGTTCTGGTAATTTAGCCAAAACTTCAGTCATAACAGTAGCCATATCCTGTAATGTGATTTGAAATGGCCGCCCAGATGTACTCGGCGCTACAATATCACGCACCTCCCGAGCGGGAGATGTAGGTACTGACACGTGAGGCGAGTTAGTCGGCATAACTCTCCCCTCGTTGTCTGGTGAAATATGTTCAATTTGTACAGATTGACTTTTATTTAAAGTAGCATCAATACAGTTAGTACATAAACTTCTATTGGGCTCCACTTTGGCATTAGCACATATAGCACATGTATCTTCCTCTGAATCAGACATGTTTAACACACTAGCAATTAACTAGCAACTTGGAAATGCTTTTTTAAGTAATTTACAATAATATGAAACGAACTGTGCCTATAAGAAGCACAGAAAAAATTATGACAGTTGAAAATAATTAAGTTATAGCATCAATCTTTGTCAGAAATATACAATTTTAGCAAAGGATTGTTCCCATTAGCAAAGGATAACTAACCCAGGCAGCAGAAAAAAATACACAAATAAACGTTTTTTTTTTTATCACAGTCAACTACAATCTTCACAGCTCTGCTGTGATGATTACCTCCCTCAAAAAAGGCTTTGGAGATCCCTGAGTTCTGTAGAGATGAACCGGATCATGCAGGAAGAAAATGAACCTCTGACTGAGTTTTTTGATGCGTAGTAAAAGCGCCAAAAATGGCCCCTCCCCCTCACACATAACAGTGAGAGAGATCAGTGAACTGCTTTAATTTAAACAAAAACTATTGCCAAGTGGAAAAATAGTGCCCAAAACATTTTTTCACCCAGTACCTCAGAGAAATAAACGTTTTTACATGCCAGCAAAAAAACGTCTAACCTCAATAAATTAATTGTTATTTAAAACCTATTGCAAGTCCCTGCAAATTAGGTTAAGTCTATGCATACAGTATAAATCCAGTGAAGTACCATTCCCCAGAATACTGAAGTGTAAAATATACATACATGACAGCCTGATACCAGCTACATCTACTGCATTTAAGGCTGAGTTTACATTATAACGGTATGGCAGGATTTTCTCATCAATTCCATGTCAGAAAATAACAAACTGCTACATACCTCTTTGCAGATTAATCTGCCCGCTGTCCCCTGATCTGAAGTTTACCTCTCCTCAGATGGCCGAGAAACAGCAATATGATCTTAACTACTCCGGCTAAAATCATAGAAAAAACTCCGGTAGATTCTTCTTCAAATTCTACCAGAGAATGAATAACACACTCCGGTGCTATTATAAAATAACAAACTTTTGATTGAAGTTAATAAACTAATTAAATCACCACAGTCCTCTCGCACATCCTATCTATTTGTTGGGTGCAAGAGAATGACTGGGGGTGACGTAGAGGGGAGGAGCTATATAGCAGCTCTGCTGGGTGAATCCTCTTGCACTTCCTGTAGGGGAGGAGATAATATCCCAGAAGTAATGATGACCCGTGGACTGACCACACTTAACAGGAGAAAGTTTCTTTTTAGGGTTAATTGCTCAGCCATTGTGATGACACTTGCAACAAGTAGGGAATATATAAGTGACCTGTTAGGGAGACATGAGAACTACTGCCCAGCACGATTATACAGTATGTAGTTACTCAGAATACAGTAATGATTGTGGGTCAGCAGCAAACATTATCACTGAGATCTTGGTGTGCAGCAAAGACACAAAATACTTATTGCACCAGCAGAAACAAAATCCTGCCTGACATTTCCAGTTAGTTTTTCAGGCAGGTAGCATGGCAAAATATCCATATACAGCAGAGTTTATAAAAGTTATAACCCCTCCCCAACCACTAAACCAAATGGCTGACCTAGTTAACAGTGCTAAGTGCAACAGGACCTGCAGTGTCCCCAGGCTGCAATATCAGACAACCTAACGGATCAGTTTTATTTAGCACTTTTCTAAGCTGCTTTTAACAGAGAAAGATACAAGTTAACATTTAAAATGGAACCAGTAAGAAATATATGCTTGTGCACAGCTGATACTACTGTATTAATGCTACCTGGCTGACAGGGACAACTTCCATAGCTATATTATTGGTGAGGGACAAGTCTCCAGAATGTTTGTTTAATTAGCACATTAATCATTTTAAAAAGGGATACATTATAGAAAAGAAAGTGAGTACACTGTCTCTTCCAATGTACAAGATCATATAAATATTTAGTAGCTCTTCACAACCAGAGGTGCCGTCAGGACTTCACACATATGGGGTGTGGCATTCAGTAACGAGCAGTGTCTACCAAAATGTCCAGGGCGGCTGTTTGAGTTCAAATGTGGAAATACTAGTAACATTTACAGGGATGGAGATGATTGCCCAGGGGAGTCCGTGCTGCTCCAAGGAACGCTGGATCATGTATCTGCCAATAATGGAGAAAAGAGTTTCAGACACCTTTATACACAATGCAGCACACAGCTCAGTGCACAATACTACAGACACACTGTACCAAGCAGGCAGAAAACTAAACTAGTTATTTAGATATTGTATAAAATTGTGTTCCAGTAAGTATTTTCCCCTTATATATTACACGGCAGCAACAGGCAATACCTAAGGCTCACTAGGCTGTATAGTGCTGTGACCTCTTAGCCTTGATGAACAAAAATCAATAAAACCCACAAGAAGTGACTGAGGGAGAGCGTTTCTTATAAGGTAAGAGGAGTTTATAGTAAGTGCAGGTGGTTTGAGGAATAAATCAGTGGAGGGGTGGCCAGTGAAGACTATACAAGAGTAGCGTATGGCCCTTCGGTGGCCAGATACCCCCCACTGTGTCTCACCTATGAAGTCTGTCTTATCTCATTTAGAAAAGAATTCCGTAGCATTTAAGAAGCAATCTCTTGATTGGTGGAAACTCCCTGCCCTATTGGAAAGTTCTCAGTTGTCCATAGAGCAAAATAATTACATTTCTGTGCCGGTATAGAAGCAGCATCCTGGCACATAACATACAGCGTGCATAGGTACAAAGCCTCTGAGTGCAGTGTTTTCATGAGTTTGTATGGATGTTATTTGAATTTCAGAATACTGGTAGTTGTATTTTATAGTGAAGAAAAACAGCAAAAGCCTGTGGCACTGGAATCCTGACTTGCCAATATGGATATTATACATACCCATCTCTTCCCAGCAGGAACAGGGCTGGGATATCAGCTGTCCTCCCGGTGTTGTCTTGGATCATTTCCACATAGAAACTGTCATTGTCTGCGGCATTATCTGCAATGATAACTGCCCGACCTCCATGTTCCTGAATCACCAGAGTCTTCGATAAAAAGGAGCAACCTCTGAAATGAGAAACCAGTTAATGCAACAACATTAAGAACTAAAACTCCAGGATAATGACAGTGCTGTTAAATAACAAAAAATTCCAGAAGAGAGCACTGTCACAAATATCTCAGGATTCAGCTCCTAAGGAGTTAACTTTGTGCAGCTTGCACTCAAAACAGTTATTTGTTTTCAAGAAGAATTGTGTTTGTATTTTCTTTGAAGTGCCAGAACCCCCTAAATAGCCACCAAATGCTAGTGTGTATGCATTGAGTCATAAAATCACTGAAGCTCTTAGTCACAGAGATACACAGAATAAAGTTTATGGCTTAAGCTGTCAATAGAATGCCTGACGCAAAACAGGCTCTTCATTACAAAAACTGACCAGGTCACTGACAGGACATTGGTATATTATGTACATATGTGGGTTAAAAGTGTTATAAACTTAACGGCAGGTAAATATGACAACCTATGGCATATTTGATATCAAACTGGTTCTCCCAATAAAACTAAGAGGTTCTAAATATGTAAATATAGAAATTTCTTACCTAGCAGGAATGATAATGGATTGTATAAATTCAGGCAAGAAATTTAGTCTATTGAAGTTTGTAAAGACAGTGGGGTTTCTTAGCCCGCCCAGGAGGGTGTGGTTAAGCAACATGATCTCTGAGAAGTAGGTTTAAGAATCTTATTTTTTAACAATAAGATTGTCATTCTTACAAGGGGAGCTGCTGTACAGAAGTAAGGAGCCATCATTTTCATGCCAGCCCCTGGCGCAGATCTTGAAGACTAGGAAAGTATTCAATTCTGTTTTTCTCCTTTTTATTTTAAAATACTGTTTGCGTGTGTAATTTTATTTGTAACAACTTTTTATTATTAATGCATTGTGCATAATATTTTTGGCATAATAAATAATTCCTTTATTAAGTTTGGCCTTTGTCTAATAATTGAACCACTTTACTGAAAGAGACTGGAATATTAGAACTGTATAATTTTAGGTTATTTTCTGCTAAATTGTATTTCTAGAGTTAATGTGTAAAGTCTGGGGTTTTCCTTAAGATTTTCCCTTTAATAAATTTTAAGTGGTGGCAGCATTTGAGCTTTAGGTGACAGAAAAGGGGGCTGAAAACCCTTTCTGTGCCAAATAAGTGACTGGTGCAGGGTTGGATAACCTTGGTTCGTCACAAATTGGTGGGCAGCGGTGTAGATCATTTTTTTTATTATTAGATTTTAGTGCTTGTGGATTTGCTAGTGTGGAAATCCCGGTACTAAAAGAGATTGTTTCTTACAATTTCCAAAGGCTAAAACTCAGTGCATTATATAGTGACACATTGCAAACAGTCCCCTTCCCTATTCTCTGTTGTTCTTTTCTATTTTATTTTTGCTATGGAGGCATACGAGCAGCGATCTAAAGAGGCACTTATACTCCTATGCCAGGAGCGGGATATTCCAACACGTTCAAAGAACAAAGATTTACTAATACAAGCTCTTGTTGAATATGATAACAGCCAAATCACACCAGTTGAGGTCTCAGGAGAGATGTCTGCAGCTGGGGGCAGCGATTCATCAGAATCTGGGGATCCCTTGGACTGTTATTTGCAAACTGTTCTTAAACATATGGGCTCAGTGGATGCAAGTTTGCGCATGGAACTGATTACAAAGTTTTATGAAAGACAGGCTGCTGAACGACAAGCTGCTGTGGCTGAGAGACAGGCGTCTCTGGCAGCTGAGAGACAGGCTGCTGAACGACAGGCAGAGAGAGAGTATCAGCTACAGCTTGCACGGTTGGAGAGAGGGATGGTCTCACCTGTTGTTGCTGAACCTAGAGACCTACCTGCTCCCAGAGTGCGTGCAGAGAACTTTCCCACCCTGGAGAAAGATGGAGATGTGGATGTATTCCTGCGTAGCTTTGAGAAAGTTTGCAGACAGTTCCAGTTGCCAAGGGAGCAGTGGGCCAAGTACCTTACCCCTGGCCTGAAAGGTCCTGCACTGGAGGCGTTTGCTGAACTACCCCCAGAGTTTGATCAGGACTATGATTCCATTAAAGCTGCCCTGCAGAGGAGATACAATCTTACTCCTGAAGTTTACCGAAAGAAATTCCGTTCCCTGCAGAAAGGTGTGTCAGAGAGCTATATTACAGCTGTTGGAAACTTGAGGACAGCCTTTAAACAGTGGGTCAGAGGATTAAAAGTTGCCACTATGGGGGAGCTGGAAGATTTGATTGTGAAGGAGCAATTTATGCAGCTGTGCCCAGCCGGAGTTCAAGAATGGGTTTTAGATCGGAAGCCCATAACAGCATTGGAAGCTGGCGAGCTGGCTGATTTTTACACAGCTAACAGGTCTCCAGAGAATGGGAGGAAATCCTTTTCTAAGGGGGGATCCACCTGTAAAGGAGCTGCTGCACGACCCCCCTTCACAAAGCCTGCTGTGCCTTTATCCAGTGTGTCTGCTCCCTCTGGGAAAGGAGGGGCGAGTGCTGCATCTGGGCAGGGGGATACCCGCAGTTGTTTTATTTGCAACAAAGTGGGCCACATCAGCTCCACTTGCCCAGAGAGGATTAACTTGGGGCAATCAGATGGAGGGAGTAATCCCTCAGAAGTACCAGCATCTGTTTTGTTTGTTACCTGTCCAGAGGAAAACAACCATGAGAACCTGCAACCTGTGACTGTTGGAGATAAGGTAACCCTAGGGCTAAGGGACACAGGTGCAGAAGTGACTATGGTGCATCCAAAGCTAGTGAACTCTGAGAACATTATCCCTGGAAAGACTCTAGCAGTTAAAGGGATTGGGGGAATGAAACTTGCAGTGCCTATGGCACGTATATATCTTGATTGGGGAGTGGGGAGAGGTTTAAGAAATGTGGGGGTATCTGAAAATATTCCTAATGATGTTTTACTGGGTACTGATTTGGGTAGATTGTTATCTCTTTATGTGCCTGACAATGCTACATGTGACATTAGTTGCAGACCCTTATGTGGAAAGGGCTGTGTGTAAAAATGCTCAGAGACATTATGACCAGGAGGGAGGACAGAGTGCATGTGTGCGCAGGGCTGTGCCTGAACTGGGGGTGTCTGTGCTGAGAGGTGAATCTGTGAGAGAAGAGACTGACTGAGGAGAACGACGGACAGACGGTGTGTGTCTTCCTGTACTTAAACCAGCAGTATCGGCAGAATTACCGTTAGCTGTTGGGGGAGAAAGGCAGATAGACTGTGTGGGTCTGTCTGTGCCGGAACCAAGTTTAGCTGTACGGGAAGAGCTTGTCTGTGAGAGAAGGCAGATGAGGGGTGCGTGTCTGTCTGTGATTGAATCAGTGTATTCTATAGAAGGAGGTGAGATTGACGGGGGAGAGAATGACTGGGTGACTAGGCCGCTGGATGATGTGTGCCAGTCTCTGCCAGGGACAATTCTGTACCCTGTGAAAAGACACAATAGTTGGGATAAATGGCAGAAGGAAGATGTGTGCTTGTCTGCACCAGTGTCAAAAGGATACCAGATTCTGTGTGATTATGCAAAGTGGCAGGCTGACTGTGAGAGAGAGCAGGGGGGCAAACTAGCCCACTCTAGGACAGAAGCAGCAAAGCCACAGATTTCAGACTGTGTGGGGGAGGAGGGTACAGGATACTCTTTGAGGGACCCCCAGAGTGAGTGTGAAAGATTGTGGGTGACAGAGACCCCAGTAACCTCAGCTGTGACCTATAAACAGACTGCACAGGCTAGGGGACAGAGACTGACACAGACTGCAGGCACAGGGGGGAGGAGTACAGAGAAGTGTATTTACACAGCCCCACCGTGCCATTCAGCAAATACACTGATAGATGTGCAGCATCAGTGTCCCCAGCAGTTAGAACCCACAGTGAGGAGAAGGGGGGCAGTTAGTCAACCCCCTACCAACCATAACAGAGTGCAGGAGTACAGGAATTCTACTCCAGTGGGAGGGCAAGAGCCTATGGTAGTTAAGCAGCAACTGACAGCACACAATATGCTTAGAGAGCACACCATAGGTAGCAAGACACTAGGTTTCACAGGCACCTCTGTAACAGGGGATGATGTGTTGTTCAGAGATAAGATGCCAACCTTATTGGGGGAGGTACCTGCAAAACCCAGAGATGCCATATTCACACAAAAACAGTTGCAGGAGTTTACTGCCAGAGAGGGAGTGTGTGAGATGGTCCATAATGTTCTTGTACTCACGCCCATGAGACAGAACAAACTAGAGGCTGCATGGGAGGGGCCCTGCAATATATTCAATCGGTTGGGTAGAGCAACTAGTGTGTCGCTTTTAAAAGGAGGGCATCCTGCTGCCAAAACTGCTAGGTGCAATCTGTCTGGCAATGGTGTTCTCACCGCAAGGGGAAGCTCCTTTTGATACGCATCAGGAGTGGCTCGTAGCCACCCCCTTTTGCGTCTCTTATTGGGGGAGGTGTCACAAATATCTCAGGATTCAGCTCCTAAGGAGTTAACTTTGTGCAGCTTGCACTCAAAACAGTTATTTGTTTTCAAGAAGAATTGTGTTTGTATTTTCTTTGAAGTGCCAGAACCCCCTAAATAGCCACCAAATGCTAGTGTGTATGCATTGAGTCATAAAATCACTGAAGCTCTTAGTCACAGAGATACACAGAATAAAGTTTATGGCTTAAGCTGTCAATAGAATGCATGATGCAAAACAGGCCCTTCATTACAAAAACTGACCAGGTCACTGACAGGACATTGGTATATTATGTACATATGTGGGTTAAAAGTGTTATAAACTTAACGGCAGGTAAATATGACAACCTATGGCATATTTGATATCAAACTGGTTCTCCCAATAAAACTAAGAGGTTCTAAATATGTAAATATAGAAATTTCTTACCTAGCAGGAATGATAATGGATTGTATAAATTCAGGCAAGAAATTTAGTCTATTGAAGTTTGTAAAGACAGTGGGGTTTCTTAGCCCGCCCAGGAGGGTGTGGTTAAGCAACATGATCTCTGAGAAGTAGGTTTAAGAATCTTATTTTTTAACAATAAGATTGTCATTCTTACAAGGGGAGCTGCTGTACAGAAGTAAGGAGCCATCATTTTCATGCCAGCCCCTGGCGCAGATCTTGAAGACTAGGAAAGTATTCAATTCTGTTTTTCTCCTTTTTATTTTAAAATACTGTTTGCGTGTGTAATTTTATTTGTAACAACTTTTTATTATTAATGCATTGTGCATAATATTTTTGGCATAATAAATAATTCCTTTATTAAGTTTGGCCTTTGTCTAATAATTGAACCACTTTACTGAAAGAGACTGGAATATTAGAACTGTATAATTTTAGGTTATTTTCTGCTAAATTGTATTTCTAGAGTTAATGTGTAAAGTCTGGGGTTTTCCTTAAGATTTTCCCTTTAATAAATTTTAAGTGGTGGCAGCATTTGAGCTTTAGGTGACAGAAAAGGGGGCTGAAAACCCTTTCTGTGCCAAATAAGTGACTGGTGCAGGGTTGGATAACCTTGGTTCGTCACAAATTGGTGGGCAGCGGTGTAGATCATTTTTTTTATTATTAGATTTTAGTGCTTGTGGATTTGCTAGTGTGGAAATCCCGGTACTAAAAGAGATTGTTTCTTACAATTTCCAAAGGCTAAAACTCAGTGCATTATATAGTGACACATTGCAAACAGTCCCCTTCCCTATTCTCTGTTGTTCTTTTCTATTTTATTTTTGCTATGGAGGCATACGAGCAGCGATCTAAAGAGGCACTTATACTCCTATGCCAGGAGCGGGATATTCCAACACGTTCAAAGAACAAAGATTTACTAATACAAGCTCTTGTTGAATATGATAACAGCCAAATCACACCAGTTGAGGTCTCAGGAGAGATGTCTGCAGCTGGGGGCAGCGATTCATCAGAATCTGGGGATCCCTTGGACTGTTATTTGCAAACTGTTCTTAAACATATGGGCTCAGTGGATGCAAGTTTGCGCATGGAACTGATTACAAAGTTTTATGAAAGACAGGCTGCTGAACGACAAGCTGCTGTGGCTGAGAGACAGGCGTCTCTGGCAGCTGAGAGACAGGCTGCTGAACGACAGGCAGAGAGAGAGTATCAGCTACAGCTTGCACGGTTGGAGAGAGGGATGGTCTCACCTGTTGTTGCTGAACCTAGAGACCTACCTGCTCCCAGAGTGCGTGCAGAGAACTTTCCCACCCTGGAGAAAGATGGAGATGTGGATGTATTCCTGCGTAGCTTTGAGAAAGTTTGCAGACAGTTCCAGTTGCCAAGGGAGCAGTGGGCCAAGTACCTTACCCCTGGCCTGAAAGGTCCTGCACTGGAGGCGTTTGCTGAACTACCCCCAGAGTTTGATCAGGACTATGATTCCATTAAAGCTGCCCTGCAGAGGAGATACAATCTTACTCCTGAAGTTTACCGAAAGAAATTCCGTTCCCTGCAGAAAGGTGTGTCAGAGAGCTATATTACAGCTGTTGGAAACTTGAGGACAGCCTTTAAACAGTGGGTCAGAGGATTAAAAGTTGCCACTATGGGGGAGCTGGAAGATTTGATTGTGAAGGAGCAATTTATGCAGCTGTGCCCAGCCGGAGTTCAAGAATGGGTTTTAGATCGGAAGCCCATAACAGCATTGGAAGCTGGCGAGCTGGCTGATTTTTACACAGCTAACAGGTCTCCAGAGAATGGGAGGAAATCCTTTTCTAAGGGGGGATCCACCTGTAAAGGAGCTGCTGCACGACCCCCCTTCACAAAGCCTGCTGTGCCTTTATCCAGTGTGTCTGCTCCCTCTGGGAAAGGAGGGGCGAGTGCTGCATCTGGGCAGGGGGATACCCGCAGTTGTTTTATTTGCAACAAAGTGGGCCACATCAGCTCCACTTGCCCAGAGAGGATTAACTTGGGGCAATCAGATGGAGGGAGTAATCCCTCAGAAGTACCAGCATCTGTTTTGTTTGTTACCTGTCCAGAGGAAAACAACCATGAGAACCTGCAACCTGTGACTGTTGGAGATAAGGTAACCCTAGGGCTAAGGGACACAGGTGCAGAAGTGACTATGGTGCATCCAAAGCTAGTGAACTCTGAGAACATTATCCCTGGAAAGACTCTAGCAGTTAAAGGGATTGGGGGAATGAAACTTGCAGTGCCTATGGCACGTATATATCTTGATTGGGGAGTGGGGAGAGGTTTAAGAAATGTGGGGGTATCTGAAAATATTCCTAATGATGTTTTACTGGGTACTGATTTGGGTAGATTGTTATCTCTTTATGTGCCTGACAATGCTACATGTGACATTAGTTGCAGACCCTTATGTGGAAAGGGCTGTGTGTAAAAATGCTCAGAGACATTATGACCAGGAGGGAGGACAGAGTGCATGTGTGCGCAGGGCTGTGCCTGAACTGGGGGTGTCTGTGCTGAGAGGTGAATCTGTGAGAGAAGAGACTGACTGAGGAGAACGACGGACAGACGGTGTGTGTCTTCCTGTACTTAAACCAGCAGTATCGGCAGAATTACCGTTAGCTGTTGGGGGAGAAAGGCAGATAGACTGTGTGGGTCTGTCTGTGCCGGAACCAAGTTTAGCTGTACGGGAAGAGCTTGTCTGTGAGAGAAGGCAGATGAGGGGTGCGTGTCTGTCTGTGATTGAATCAGTGTATTCTATAGAAGGAGGTGAGATTGACGGGGGAGAGAATGACTGGGTGACTAGGCCGCTGGATGATGTGTGCCAGTCTCTGCCAGGGACAATTCTGTACCCTGTGAAAAGACACAATAGTTGGGATAAATGGCAGAAGGAAGATGTGTGCTTGTCTGCACCAGTGTCAAAAGGATACCAGATTCTGTGTGATTATGCAAAGTGGCAGGCTGACTGTGAGAGAGAGCAGGGGGGCAAACTAGCCCACTCTAGGACAGAAGCAGCAAAGCCACAGATTTCAGACTGTGTGGGGGAGGAGGGTACAGGATACTCTTTGAGGGACCCCCAGAGTGAGTGTGAAAGATTGTGGGTGACAGAGACCCCAGTAACCTCAGCTGTGACCTATAAACAGACTGCACAGGCTAGGGGACAGAGACTGACACAGACTGCAGGCACAGGGGGGAGGAGTACAGAGAAGTGTATTTACACAGCCCCACCGTGCCATTCAGCAAATACACTGATAGATGTGCAGCATCAGTGTCCCCAGCAGTTAGAACCCACAGTGAGGAGAAGGGGGGCAGTTAGTCAACCCCCTACCAACCATAACAGAGTGCAGGAGTACAGGAATTCTACTCCAGTGGGAGGGCAAGAGCCTATGGTAGTTAAGCAGCAACTGACAGCACACAATATGCTTAGAGAGCACACCATAGGTAGCAAGACACTAGGTTTCACAGGCACCTCTGTAACAGGGGATGATGTGTTGTTCAGAGATAAGATGCCAACCTTATTGGGGGAGGTACCTGCAAAACCCAGAGATGCCATATTCACACAAAAACAGTTGCAGGAGTTTACTGCCAGAGAGGGAGTGTGTGAGATGGTCCATAATGTTCTTGTACTCACGCCCATGAGACAGAACAAACTAGAGGCTGCATGGGAGGGGCCCTGCAATATATTCAATCGGTTGGGTAGAGCAACTAGTGTGTCGCTTTTAAAAGGAGGGCATCCTGCTGCCAAAACTGCTAGGTGCAATCTGTCTGGCAATGGTGTTCTCACCGCAAGGGGAAGCTCCTTTTGATACGCATCAGGAGTGGCTCGTAGCCACCCCCTTTTGCGTCTCTTATTGGGGGAGGTGTCACAAATATCTCAGGATTCAGCTCCTAAGGAGTTAACTTTGTGCAGCTTGCACTCAAAACAGTTATTTGTTTTCAAGAAGAATTGTGTTTGTATTTTCTTTGAAGTGCCAGAACCCCCTAAATAGCCACCAAATGCTAGTGTGTATGCATTGAGTCATAAAATCACTGAAGCTCTTAGTCACAGAGATACACAGGATAAAGTTTATGGCTTAAGCTGTCAATAGAATGCATGATGCAAAACAGGCCCTTCATTACAAAAACTGACCAGGTCACTGACAGGACATTGGTATATTATGTACATATGTGGGTTAAAAGTGTTATAAACTTAACGGCAGGTAAATATGACAACCTATGGCATATTTGATATCAAACTGGTTCTCCCAATAAAACTAAGAGGTTCTAAATATGTAAATATAGAAATTTCTTACCTAGCAGGAATGATAATGGATTGTATAAATTCAGGCAAGAAATTTAGTCTATTGAAGTTTGTAAAGACAGTGGGGTTTCTTAGCCCGCCCAGGAGGGTGTGGTTAAGCAACATGATCTCTGAGAAGTAGGTTTAAGAATCTTATTTTTTAACAATAAGATTGTCATTCTTACAAGGGGAGCTGCTGTACAGAAGTAAGGAGCCATCATTTTCATGCCAGCCCCTGGCGCAGATCTTGAAGACTAGGAAAGTATTCAATTCTGTTTTTCTCCTTTTTATTTTAAAATACTGTTTGCGTGTGTAATTTTATTTGTAACAACTTTTTATTATTAATGCATTGTGCATAATATTTTTGGCATAATAAATAATTCCTTTATTAAGTTTGGCCTTTGTCTAATAATTGAACCACTTTACTGAAAGAGACTGGAATATTAGAACTGTATAATTTTAGGTTATTTTCTGCTAAATTGTATTTCTAGAGTTAATGTGTAAAGTCTGGGGTTTTCCTTAAGATTTTCCCTTTAATAAATTTTAAGTGGTGGCAGCATTTGAGCTTTAGGTGACAGAAAAGGGGGCTGAAAACCCTTTCTGTGCCAAATAAGTGACTGGTGCAGGGTTGGATAACCTTGGTTCGTCACAAGCACTCTCACCTTACGATCAGCTGCCAGGGTGCCAACGGTTAATATGTATATTTAGCAAATGAGGAAATGTTGAGGTAATACACTTTCCTTTTTACATAGAGATATTTAGGTGATATTCTCGCTTTTTACAGATATGCTGCATCACTTTAAGGTGATTTAAAATTTATTTTTCATGTCCCTTTAAGTTTATATATATATTAAATCAAAATTTAAATCAGCTTAAAGTGATGCAGCATATCTGTAAAAAGCAAGAATATCACCTAAATATCTCTTTGTAAAAAGGAAACTACCTGAATATTTCTTCAGTTGCTACATAAAATTGTAAAGGGACTTTAAACATCCAATCAGAATGCTAGTCCTGGGACTGTAATGGAGTGTGCATCTGGCATGTGCAGGCACAGTCAATTGAAATCCCATGAGATGATGGAAAAATCACCACCTATACTGAAAATATGAATTTATATTCTCTCCAAGTATCAACTTTTGTGTATAGAAAATAAATAAAAAATAGATATATAATTGGGAACAAATTAAGGGGAAAGACGTTTTACAGTACATTTAAGGTTTTCATTATTGGATATTAGGAGGGGCTGAAGCTATTCGGGCAGGTGAGAGCAACTTGCTGATCACAAGCAAATCACACGGGAATATTGCAATACCCCTCTAATACAGGTTTACAGGAACCGTTTTGTGTCTACAGGTTTCATTAGTGTAAAATTCATAGTAACAAATAAACAGATCTTTATTTTACTGAAAATCAGGCACAGATTGCTAGGGAAGATAAACAGAGAATAAACATGGAACTAGATTAACCCCCTCAGGACTAGGAATTTTAGAGAAAAACTTGCTCAAAGTACCAGAGATTTTTTTTTAGCATTTTTGAGATCACTCCATTTAAACAGAAATGGAGCCTTGTTTTTTGTTTTTAAATTTACCGATCAACACGATATATTTTTTATTTTTAGTAGACAACCCAAGGTATTGATCTAGGCCCATTTTGGTATATTTCATGCCACCATTTCACTGCCAAATGCAAACATAAAACAAAATGTAACTTATTCACAAACTTCGGGTTTCTCACTGAAATTATTTACATACTGCAATCGTAACACAAATGGTTGTAAAAGCTTCTCTGGTATCTCTTTCGTTTAGAAATAAGAGACATATGGTTTTGCCATTGGTTTTTGGTAATTAGAAGGCCGCTAATAGCAGCTGCGCATCACACTTTTATTATTACTGGCAGCAAAGGGGCTAATATGGTAGCTTCTAAAGTTAAGTTTAGCAGTAGTGTAGAGATTACCCTCCCACCTGACAGCACCCACCCTTTGATCCTTACCTAATCCCTCCCAAACAGCTCTCTTCCATCCCTCACAGTCCACTGGTCACCACCATCTTAAGTACTGTAAGTCTGCCAGCATGCAGTTTATTTTTTCTACATTTTTTTTTTAAATTTCCTGCAGTGTAGGATTCCCCCTTACCCCTCTGATCCCTTCCAAACAGCTATCTAACCCCCCCATGGTCTCTGCCATGTTAGGTACTTCCTAGAGCATGGTCATGGCATTAGTCAATTAAGGTGGCAAATTATAGAACAAATTAATATCCCTAGGAATGGGATGGATAGAGAGAGATTACTAAAGTAAAAAGAGATGTGGTGGATCCACAAGCTTAATACACTCATCCCTAAGGGCCTAAATCGTGATTTTAATTTAACTTGTTTCTTTTAAATCAATGCCTCCAATAGACTATATAGATATATATATATAAAAAAAACAATTATTTTCTTTCTTTATTGGCTCCTTTGTATAAAATTTGCCTATGTATTTAATTTGTCATATGTTATCAATAAAGGCCTCCTCTCCGTTTTTTTGGATAAATGATATTGATTAGTGAACGTAAGATTATTACTATTGCCGCTACAAAAGTATCTAAAAATAATTACATGTTTTGCCATACTGTCATAGATATAACCATGTTTTTAACCTCGTTACTGATGCACTTTAAGTTGTAATGTTGTATAATCACCACTAGAGGGTCGTAGAGTCATGCACAGGAATTCCTGGCGCGAAAAATAGTGTTTAAAAAGCAGAAATTGTGTACATGTAACAAAAAGCATGACTAAGGGGTTAATCCTCGAAACGTTGCTTGCTTTATATGTGTCTTTATTAAAGATTATTGTTTAAAATTATATAGTGCTGGTGACTTTTTGCACATATCTATGTTAGGTACTCTCAGCCAGTAACCAGTTTAAATAAATTTTAATTTTATGTATTTATAAATAAAAAGTGTTTTCTGTAGTGTAGCGACCCCTCCCTCCACCGAATCATATTGTAGGGCCCTCCTCTTCCCTATCTTAAGCCCCTTTGCAGTGTAGCCCTCCCTCTCTGATACTCATTTATTTTCTGTAGAGTAGGGAACCCTCCCTCTCACACCACCCACGGCATCATCGCAAATTGATACAGTGACACAGAGTGTCACTGTGTGTTATTGGCGATCTGTCTTCATATGGTAAAGAAAGAACAATCAATTCTTCCTTATCATATGAAGGCAGAGGCCTACTGCCCCTCACTGCAGTCCCCGCTGTTAAAGCTGACAGCGAGGACTGCAGTATGAGCCAGAAGGTTGGATGTAGGTAGTACATCAAGAGGGTATGCTGGGCAAAGTACTGTGTAATGTAGTATCTAAATCCAAATGGCTTAAGGGGTTACTATTGACTCCCATGTGGGTGTTCACTATGTACTGTACACAAAACATACAGAAAATGTCACTTTTACATTCTGAATGGATAATAATAACCCCGAGGTTATGTAAAACGCCCAAGTATCATAAATACATTTATTCGTCCCTTTTGTCTATTTCTCTTATCTTGAGGGAGAAGATGACCCTTACCTCCCGTGATATCAGAAATAATCTCTTTCAATTCCGGACCAAACAAGATTTTCCCCTTGTAAGGAATAGCTAAGAGCTTAGACTTAGATGAAACATCCGCAGACCAAGGCTTTAGCCATAAGGCCCTGCGAGCTAAAATAGAGAAACTGGACATTTTCGCTCCCAGTTTAATAACTCAAGGGGAAGCGTCCGAAATAAGTGCATTAGTTAGCTTAAGAGCTTTTATCCTGTCTTGGATCTCATCCAAGAGAGTTTCTCTCCTGAGGGCCTCAGATAGAGCGTCAAACCAATAAGCTGCTGCACTCGTAACGGTAGCTATTCACACAGCCGGTTGCCACTGCATACCCTGGTGTACATAAATCTTGAGTAATCCCTCAAATTTCTTATCCATCGGATCCTTAAAGGCACCACCTTAGGAACAGTCTACCAAGCCTCTCTAATGGAATCAGCTATTGGAAACATCTTCTTGAAGATAGAAGGAGAGAAAGGGATACCCGGTCTCTCCTATTCCTTAGCATTGATTTCAGAGGCTTTTTTGGGAACTGGAAAGACATCCGTAAAGGAAGGAACTTCAAAATATCGGTCTAGTTTACTAGACTTTGGGGGGGGGACCACCACCGTGGAGTCACTATCATCTTGGGTAATTAAAACCTCCCTAAGTAAGAGACAAAGGTGTTCTAATATAAATCTAAAGGATACCACCTCCAAATCTGTCAAAGGTAAAATATCCTCTGAATCTGAAACTTCACCTTCAGATGCTAGAACGTTAACTTCCTCTTCCGATTGGCAAGAAGAGACTTCCAAAATAGCCACGACTGCATCAGAGACCTCGCTGACTGCAGGAATGGTCTTCCTTTTGAGATTGCCCTGCAACATGGGAAAGGCAGACAAGGCATCAGAGACAGTGGAAGACATGAGAGACTCTATGTCCTGTAATGAAATCCCAGAAGGGACTACAGCTGAAGCGCAGGGCACTGGTGGGGGCGTTAATTTTTGGGACGCTTGGGGAGAAAGTTGCGGCATAAATTGACCCTCATTAGAAGACTCTTGGACAACATCTGCCCAAGAGGAGATTGGCTCAGTAAAAATATTATCCCTAAAACTTTCAATACATGTAGGACAGAAGAGGATTCGTGGTTCCACATTTGCATCCAGACACAAAGCACATGTAACATACTGTACACCCTCTTGGTCCATATTTCATCACAAATTGTTAAAGATTCAACATAAAAAATGATAAATAGGGGGGCGAAGCTAGCCATCAAGCAAGGAAGACGTGCTATGAGAGAGCTCTCTAACGCTTATATAATATAGACCTAAATAAGAGACTCTTTTTGCTCATAAAAGCTATACAACTTTATAACATCACATCTGGTACTCTCTCAGGCTAGACTGTGGAAGAAGGAGAGGGAAAATTCTAGCCTTGGTCGATCGAGAAGTGGAAAACTTGGTGCGCTCTTCCTAAGCGCCGTCCACAGACCGGGGAGCCATCGCACAGCTGCAGGAGACTGATATAACCCAAGAACCCGCAACCTCAATACCTGCTTGGACCTAAGCTAAGTACTACCTTTGCCTGCTAACACGCTCCACTCCGGTGCAGCAGCTTGACTTTTTACTTAAGCCTGCGAGGGGAGAACTGTTTAGAACTGCCAGCTATATCACCTCCACACTAGGTACTAACCTCACTCTGAAGCAGCGATTAACTTGCGGGTACATCCCGATTGCTCCCTAAGCCATACTAAGATTTATAACAACCCTTGGGGGCCACTTGTGGGCTATACAGCGCCATTAGTTTTTAGGCGCGAACCTCTGCCATCTTTAGGCCCGGACCTCTGCAGCGCAATTGAAACCCACACGGAGCGTGCAAGCTCCGATCACCACCCGACAATCAAAAAGGGAGGCCAGCCTTTGACTTACTGTATTCGTGGCCAAGGGTCCAATCCTTCCACACTTGGTAGTCAGCAGGCATTCTACACATAAGATACCCCGCAGCATCCTGCTGACTCTGGCGTCCCTCCCAACTTAGAGGCCTTACTCTGTTTATTGATCACTGCTCCCACATAACTTGCTTGGCGCCTGGGATCTGTACTGACCTGCTGCACCGGATTTCCTTCACCTACTCTATTTCTGGCATTGTCTATCTCCAGTGGGCAGAGCATAACTACAGGACCCTGCTGACACAGAGACTACCTGCAGTGCTGCGCATTGCTCAGACCCCAAGGCCTGTCAGGACTCAGAACCCCTGCCTAACTCTCAGATAAATAAAGCACTACAGTGTCTCTCCCCCTTCCTTTCCCACTCTGCCTCTTAGAGTGGGTCATACCCTAACATCCCTTTCCCGTCTGGGCCCAGTGGTGGCATTGATCTCCCTAGGGGAGAGACACATTCTGTCAAAACCTGCTACTTCTGGAAACCACTTATTACCTACACTCCTACCTATTTACACCATAGCTCACTGCTAATACAGCCTATGAAGAACACTTTATAACTGCCTTACTCACGTAACGCAACTATGATGTGCTAAGTCCTGGGGCGCCCCTCCCTGCCGGTGTTAGCCAGCTGATTCTGCCAGGTCTCCCTCTTAGTGGCCCTTTCTCCTCCTAATACCTCTTAACGCACTGCCCATCACTTGTTGCAGCCCTACCATTCAATGCCGCAACAATCCAGGAGGAAATCCAAGGGAATGCATCCTTCAAAGCATACAGTTCGGGACCATTTTCTTCCCATCAGGGATCCACTACCAGATATCTCAGATGATGACAGATCTGTCTCCCCCTCTATGTCCGAGGGAAGGGCTAGCGTACGGAGCTCACCACCCTCCCGCACGCAGTCTGAAACGATCACTATGGATTCTATGAAGCTGCTGCTAGACCAACAGACCCAATCATTCACAAAAAGATTCGATAAACTTGAGAGGTCCTTTGACGATCTCAGAAAAGACATTGTCACAGTTAATGAGCGAACCGACATTCTTGAACGCAAACAGGAGGACCTACTGGTCGACCACACAAATTGGGTAAGCTACACGCAAAATTTGGCTGACCAGGTGTCCTCCTTGGAGGCGAAACTAGCTGATCTGGAGGATCGTTTCAGACGGAGCAACGTCAGGATCCAGGGAATCCCGGAGTCTGTGGGGCCCCAGGAACTGGAAAAATTCGCTCAAGCACTATTCAGAGCCATTCTGGGCCCATCGGGAGATCAGGATGCGAGAATCGACAGAATACATAGAGCAGCTAGACCGCAAAATCTACCTGCGGACAAACCTAGAGATACCATAGCCAAACTACACTATTTTTCCTTCAAAGATAGGCTCCTGAAGATCACCTTGAGACAGCCGCAACTTCCAGATCAATTCAGAGACATCTCGCTATATCCTGATCTGTCCCCTTTCACACTCCAACAACGACGGAGCTTCAGTGAAACCACAAAAACTCTGAGAGCCCACCACATCCGATATAGGTGGGGATTCCCGACTAAATTGATTATTACCAAAGATGGGGCCCAACACACTGTGCTAACACCACGGCAGGCGCAAGACCTCCTGAGAACCTGGAATTTACCCGCTGTAAACGGGGATGACGAACCTCCCCGCCCACAGAGAGTGGGACCTCTACTGAGAGTGGGAGCCCAGCCTAGGAACCCGGACAGACAAGTACCACCTCGACAAGACCCCGGACGATGAATCACCATCTTCAACCCACCCATGGAGGTCTTAAGATTACCTAACCTCCCCTCTCCGGGTGCCACATAGACTGCTTATAGCTGTCCAACCCTTGAGAGGACTGTTCTACTCTCCACCATCAAGACGGTGCCGAGGAACTTGAAAGGCCCAGTCGATAGGCGCCTTAACATCATCCCCTATTCCATGTTCTTTTCCCCTCCCTTCCCCTCACCACAAGTTATTTAAGTTCTACACACTCAGCTCTCACTCCTCTAGATGACTGGACATGGTTTGCCTGAGTAGACCATCTCCCTATATGGACCGGGATTGCATCTGAGAGCTGGTAATGTACTTTTGAAGGACTATTTATTCTCACTAAATTGCATATTATTTAAATAAGTTATATTCACACCACTAATTCTTTATATTGTTCCAACAATGTTCTAAGTATGGTTCTGAGTTTATATTTCCTGCACAGATGTTCCTGGTGATTTTGGTCTTTCTCCCTAACCTCTTTCATCCACCCATCCTTCCTGCATTTTCCCTGCTCCCCCTAACTCATCTTCCCTTCTCCTACTCTAATCTGGTCTCTCTTGACCTCCTAACACCCCCTCTCTCCCTTCTGCCTTCCCACTAGACCCCACCACCTTTTCCTACCCACGTATTCCACTTCCCCCCCCCCCATTTCAGCCTGGCTTCAACTCTCCATATGCCACTCCGGATACTGGGTGGGAATCTCTGTGGAGGGGGCTGGGGAGGGGTCTTACCATCTAAGCAATGTCAAGGTGTACAGTACAAACTGTTTTTTTATATGACTAATTGAATTTAACCTGCACTGTTGAAACTGTATAAATTTTTTAATTTTCTTTTTTCACATAGGATTCTGGGCTACTGGTCTGTGTAGAGGTGTATCTAATGATTGTACGCTTTCTTTTCGTCTCTCTTCTCCTTGCCACCTTCCCTTTCCCTAACCCCTGCTCAACAGCAGCTACCCAACCCCTCTTCAGCTCCTACGCCCTCTTACTGCTGCTCCGCCTTGCTTCCCATCTGCTCTTCTTTCCTTCTTAAGATGACAGATCTTCGTGTCATCCGCCATCTATCTCCTTTATCCATATGCTCTCCCCTTCCCACCCCCCACCTTCCCTCACATGGCCCGTGCAACCAATACAGCCTTTTCCACTCATCCCTCCTTATGCTCTATCCTACCTATCTACCTCTTCACCTTCTGATCTTATCCTAACATCTGGAAAATGTAAAATGTTTAGCACTGTAGAAATTTGTATGATATCATGCTTCGGACCATCTGCTCAGGGTTCACACAGAAGTTCTTGTAAAATTTAAGTGTTCTCTTCATATCTCTCTTTGTCCCCACCAACAGCCTACCCTTCCCTTGCTCCACCCGCCTCTGATATCCCTCCTACTCCTAAGCCTTTACTACTGCTCTACCCTCCTTTCACTACCCTCCTCTCTTCCACTTGGTGAATAACCCCTGTGCCACTTAACTCCAATCTTTTTCCTGATTCCCCATTCCTAATCCTTTCCTTCCCTTCCAAGGTTTCTTACCGATGCACCCCCCTCCCACCTCCTTTCCCACTCCAGCCTGGCTTCAACTTCCCATATGCCACTTCAGACACTGAGTGGGCATCTCTGCGGGGAGGGTTGGGGAGGGGTCCTACCATCTAAGCAATGTCAAGATGTTTAGTGCATACTGTTTTTCTATATGACCAATTGAACTTAACCTGCACTGTTAGAACTGTACAATTATTTTGCATAGGATTCTAGGTTATTGGTCTGTGTAGAGGTATATCTAATGAATATATGCTTTCTTTTCGTCTCTCCTCTTCTTGCCACCTTCCTTTTCCCTAATTCTCTGCTCTGCAGCAGCTTCCCAATCCTTCTTTAGTTCCTATGCCCTCTTGTTACTGCTCCGCTTTCCTTCCCACCCGCTCTTCTTTCCTTCTTAGGTCAGATTAAGCCTTCCATAATTGTTGAGCTCCCGTATACATGAACTGACCCACCCTCTAAACTTGACATGTCCAACCTGAAGTTGCGGACCCATAGGACCCTTTTGACCCCCCGCCGACTTCAGGCACCTAGATCCCAGAAGGCCCTCATACCAACATTTCTCCCTCACCATCAGTATCCTAGACCTCCACCTCTCTCCCTTCCCTTCCTAAACTTTCCCTTACTCCCCCCTCCCTATCTCCTCCCTAAAACTACCTGGCCACAGCTACCCATATAACTCGATGACTGAATGTACACCACAACCGGCGGTGGAGGGGAGCTGCTGTGCCCTCCTCTCCCCCACCACCTCCTAACCCCCCCCTACCAGGGGCCACTTTTTTGGTGCGGTTAGGGACTGCGATTTGTGTCCTCCGCGCTCCTTATTTGGCAGAGTGTAGTAGCCTCTGCCCAGCCCGGAGAAACTAATAGATTTTAGTGAATACCCCTGCCTTACCATCTTCCCTGTAACTTCCTTCCCCCCGTCTATACCCCCCCTCTTTTTCCTTCTTCTTCTCCTCTCTCCCGCAATGAGAGCGGGCACGCTGAACGTTAGGGGCCTGAACTCCCCTACAAAATGGAGTTTACTCCTTAAATTTCTGAAAACCCAGCGCCTTGATATAGTGTTCTTACAGGAGACCCACTGGACGGGGTCTCGGGCCGCCATGTTCCACCCTAGGGATTTCCCTGTTCGCCTCTCCTCAACGTTTCACAAAAAGGCCAGAGGAGTTACTGTCCTAGTGGGGAGACACGTCTCCTACGAGCCCATTTATCTTGATATAGACCCTTCTGGCCGCCACGTCATCTGTGTATGTCAGCTGGACAACACTTTGGTTACGCTGGTGGCTCTGTATTCCCCTAACGTTAACCAGACCCGCTTCCTCAATAGTCTGCTAAATAAGGTCGACAGATTTAAACAGGGTCATGTAATTATAGGAGGTGACTGTAACCTAGTGTGGGACCCGCGCAGGGATAGGAAATCCCAGCGTAGGGCTCCCCCAAGACGCGGAGAGGACCATTACTCTCATCTCTTTAGAAACGTTGTCTCTCAGCATTCATACCATGATGTTTGGAGAGCCCTACATCCTGACGCGGATGATTACACCTATTATTCACCTTCCTCCCAATCCTATGCCCGGCTAGATTACCTCTTCTGTCACTCATGGACGTTGCAGATGGTAACTGCGGCCACAATAGTACCCTGTGTGTGGTCGGACCATGACGCAGTGGTTGTGAATATCACCTTTTCTCCCTCAGGGAAGAGTGGGCTCTCTTGGCGTCTACCAGAATGCCTTCTTGCGGACTCCCAGATCCCGCTTTGGACAAAGGAGATAGACGAGTTCTTGATTACAAACGACACAGGATCCACATCAGCGCTGACTCTTTGGGCGGCGCTTAAAGCCTACCTTCGTGGGCTCTTCATACAAAATTCCTCAGAGATTAGAAGACACAAGGGGGCCAGTTTGGCCCAACTTTATCACGAACACGCTGTCTCTAGAACCCAACTTAGACAAAAGAGATCAGATTCCCTAGTCAAGAAAGTCCAGTCCCTCAGAAAACAGATTGAGGCCTGCGAACTTGAGAAGGTGCAGAGGGGACTTTATCTCCTGAAACAGAGATATTACCATAAAGGGGATAGGGCAGATCGACTCCTGGCCCACAAACTCCAACAAAGAACCTTACAGAATAAGATAGCTTATATAACAAGGGATGACAAGAAATGTTATTCCCCTAATGATATAGGCGATGCTTTTGCAAACTATTACGGTAGACTATACCAGATAGCTGACGACCCTGGCATTCGATATGCACCAACACACGTTATCCCTGAGTTCCTTGACAGGCTTCGCTTGCCACAGGTTCCTGAGGACATGATGGAGAAACTTGTAGCTCCTATCTCAGCTGAAGAGATCGAGAAAACGATCAAAAGCCTCAAGGCGCATAAATCCCCTGGCCCAGATGGATTTGATGCCTTGTTTTACAAAAAATTTGTGACCCAGCTGTGCCCTATTCTCGTTCGGGTGTTTGACGAGGCCATCGACACAGGCTGCTTCCCCCGAGACTTTTTAGAGGCATCAATTATAACTATTCCCAAGCCAGGGAAAAACCCTGAGCTCTGCGAGAGCTACCGCCCAATATCTCTCATTAACGGAGATGTAAAATTATATGCGAAAATATTAGCCTCAAGGCTAAACAAAATTCTCCCGGTCCTGATTCATCATGATCAAGTGGGGTTCACCCCGGGACGACAGGGCTCGGACAACACTAGGCGCCTATTAAATATCTTCTTTGAAACTGCTGCACTTGGGATCCCACTGGTCACCCTGTCGTTAGACGCTGAGAAAGCCTTCGACAGGGTCCGGTGGGAATACATGGTTGAGGTCCTACGCTCTTTTGGATTTCCACCCGCTTTTATCAAAGCAGTAATGGCTCTGTATTCAAGCCCCTCTGCCAGAGTTAGAAAATTGGGGTTCGTCTCTAGGTCCTTTGAGATTCGGAATGGTACGAGGCAGGGTTGTCCTCTGTCACCTCTCCTTTTCGCTCTTATAATGGAACCATTAGCGACTAGTCTCAGGACGACTCCCTCAATTCAGCCATTAGTCTTGTATGACATACCTCAGGTCCTTGCCCTCTTTGCTGATGACTTGACCATTTTCCTGGCGGATCCAGAAGAGTCGCTCCCCAAGCTGTTTGAGATCTTGACCGAATTTGCCGACCTAACATATTATAAACTCAATTATTCCAAGACTGAGGACTACGCTATTGGCCTCCCGGAAACCACCCTGGAGACTTTGAAAAGCTCCTACCCATTTAAGTGGTCAACGGAGGGTCTGAAGCATCTGGGAGTAGTACTCTCCCACGACCCTAAGAGAATAGTGACAGCAAATTATGGGTCTCTGCTCAAAGAGCTCCAGCAGACAACCTCTGGTTGGAAGGTCCCGGAGGTCTCATGGACGGGTAGGATTGCGGCTGTAAAGATGCTCCTACTACCAAAACTAATTTATCTATTCCGTTGCCTCCCAGTTCCGGTCCCGGTATACCTTCTTAACCATTTCCAATCTATCTTCACAAAATACGTATGGAAGGGGCAACACGTTCGGCTTCCCCTAACCCAATTACAAAAAACGAAATGATGTGGAGGCATGTCGATGCCGAATATTACGCTTTATTATAAAGCTGCCATGCTCTCACATATCACGGCCTGGGGAGTGAGGGACTGTTCCGCAAGGTGGCTCCAAATTGAACAGGGCTCGCTGCCCGCGGGAGTGGACATAGCCAACCTCATATGGATCCCTGATCATGCAGAGGTACTGAACGGAATACACTGCCGCATAGTCAAGACCTGTCTGAAGCTATGGAGAGGGCTCCGGCCCCTGGACCCGGTTGCCCCGCATCCCTCCCCCATACACTCTATCAGAGCCCTGCTACATTGCCTTCCGGACTCACACCCCGGGAGGTGGGAGGCCTTGGGGCTCAGATCACTCTCGGATTTGTACAGAGGGGGCGCCCTAGCTATCCCACCCCAAAATTACCCGATGGACAGCTTTCCTAGAGAGCTGCAATTCGAGTACCTCCGCCTGGCTTCACTTCTCTTGTCCTGGGGATTTCAGAAGGATAACATGAGAGCTCTTACTAGGTGGGAGAGGAGATGGTTGGCTGGTAGGCCTTTACGAGGCTCTCTGTCATTTCACTACAGGACTCTCTTGGACTCTCCTTGCTTCATAAAAACTCGCTCCTCAGAGGACTGGGGGAGAGACCTAGGAGTGGAGGCTTCGGAGAGTAAGTGGCAGAGCGCTCTTCAGGATGTCGGGGCGGCAGTGCGCTGCTCCAACATGTTTGAACTGTACCTCAAAATTTTGCTTCGCTGGCACTGGGTGCCCACCAGGCTACATAGAGTTTACCCCTCCAGGTCGACATTTGGTGGGAATGCCCCAAGCTCAGACACTTCTGGAACCAGGTGGCTGGTTTGCTCCGGGGACTGAGCCTCATTGACGACCTCTCAGGGAGTACGGCATTATTCCATTTTGGTCTGCAAGATCTTCCAAAACCATCTCGTCTCCTGGGTGTTATTGTCCTTCTGTCGGCAAAACTGGTTATAGCCAGACAGTGGCTGAAACAGGCCCCTGCTTTGCTTACCCCAGTTCTTGATTCACTGGAATTTATCCAAAACATGGAAGAATATGCACTAAGAGTTGAAGGCCGATATGATTACTACTGTTCTATTTGGTCGGCATGGGATGAATATAGGAGATCTGGCGAACCTTCAGCCTCATTGAATGGCCAGATAGTTGTGTAGGCCCTGGTCTTTATCGAGGAGCTGGCGACCTGAACACCCCTGCGGCTCCTAATCCTCAATATATATACATATATCTATATGTTTATTCCCCCTTTTTTTTTTTTTTTCTCTCTCCTCCTCCCTCCCCCATCCCTGCCTACCTCGCCTACCTCCCTGGCCCAACCCTGGCAAAAGTTCTCCGGGATACCCCCCCCCCCCATCCTTCACATCACATACCCTTTTCCAGCTGATTCCCGTATCCTACCTAATATTCTACAAATCTCGTATTCTTACGATCAGCATAACCTAACACTCGATCTTAGCTGTATATGTTCCATTCTGAGAATCTTTTTCCTTACGAGTTATGTCTTCAGACAAGTATTAAGTTCCAGGTCCCATAAGTGGACCTATTTTATCCTGTTGACACGTTTCTCCTGTTATTAAAATATATAAAATGGGGCTCTATTAGGGTTAATACAATGCTCCTTTTACTGTCTATTGCACTTATGTTCGAATGATGGAATACTGTCATGTAATTGTGTTTGAGATATTGCCCTACCTTTTATGTTTGTACTTTGTCTTATTATTGCCTCAATAAAAATATTTTTCAAAAAAAAAAAAAAAAAAAAAAAAAAAAAAAAAAAAAAAAAAAGATAAATATTAACAAAATAAAATTATAAAAAAAACGTTACTGTCTCTTTAAATGTAAACGGTTTTGCTATTTTTCTGCAAAGTGAAAAAAAAAAAAGGAAACGTTAAATGCACTTCTGCACCTCAGCAGCCTGCTGAGGTGCTCCTACCATGCAAAATGGCATCGGATCCCCTGTTTGTAACGATCCGTTTCACACAGTCAGCCTCTGAACCGGACTTCCCTGCATACGTGCTAGGAGCACATGAAATTACACTACATTGCGCTCTAGCACAGACAATCAACTAGCCCAGCTGAATGACGCACTAATCTTTTCAGAAAAACAGCGCTCAGTGAAGAGGTGCGCAAATACAGGAAGTCCGCCCATCGTGGGTGTACCCAATGCCTAATTTCTCTCCCTCCAGGAGAAAAACACAGTGAAACCACCGGAGCCCTCCATAGAAATAAACTAAACAACATAACTCCAGCCCCAGTGCCTTGTCACTGCCCAAAAACTTTCAGCCTGAAAGTCTAAAAACCGTCCCAATATAAACAGGTTTTCCATTAACCCCTTTTGCTCCATAGTGCTAATGTTAAATATAATGAGACTCCTTAGATCCCAAAAAGGTAGCACTTAACCTTAAAGGGACACTGAACCCAAATTTTTTCTTTCATGATTTAGATAGAGCATGAAATTTTAAGCAACTTTCTAATTTACTCCTATTATCAAATTTTCTTTATTCTCTTGGTATCTTTATTTGAAATGCAAGAATGTAAGTTTAGATGCCGGCCCATTTTTGGTGAACAACCTGGGTTGTCCTTGCTGATTGGTGGATAAATTCATCCACCAATAAAAAAAGTGCTGTCCAGAGTTCTGAACTAAGCAAAAAAGCATAGAGGCCTTCTTTTTCAATTAAAGATAGCAAAAGAACGAAGAAAAAAATTAGAAAGTTGCTTAAAATTGAATGTTCTATCTGAATCACAAAAAAAAAAATTTGGGTTCAGTGTCCCTTTAAACACATTCCCTGGCAGCAGGGCAGGTCCCAAGCTTGAGAGGTCCTATCCCTCACATTGGCCTGAGAAAGAAACAAATGCTGAGTCAGTGAGAACCTCAGGCTGAATATAGGGCAGCAGAAATATGGGAGGCACAGTGAGAATTATGTCCCACAAGTTCCCATTGCTCTAAAGCCACCAAAGCTCTACTGTAGAGACTGATATGGACTACGGCTAAACACACCAGAACAAAGCAGCACTCTCTGGCACTACTTTAAAAATAAAAAAAACTTCTTGATTGAAGAATCTAAACTAACACCTCACTTTACCTCTTCCCATCACTAATGTAGGCAAAGAGAATGACTGGAGTGAGAGGGAAGGGAGGAGGAATTTAACAGCTCTGCTGTGGTGCTCTTTGCCTCCTTCTGCTGACCAGGAGGTGATATCCCACAAGTAAGGATGATGGTCTGTGGACTCATCGTGTCTTTAAAAAGAAAGTAGTTTAATATCCAAAGAATGCATAGGCTCAAAAGGAGGAGCCTGCAAAGCCTTCAAAACCAAATTAAGACTCCAAGGAGGAGAGATTGATTTAATAACAGGCTTGATATGAACCAAAGCCTGAGCAAAACAGTGAATCAGGAAGCTTAGCAATCTTTCTATGAAATAAAACAGAAAGAGCAGAGATTTGTCCCTTCAAAGTGCTTGCAGACAAACCTTTATCCAAACCATCCTGAAGAAACTGTAAAATTCTAGGAATTTTAAAAGAATGCCAAGAGAATTTATGAGAAGAACACCATGAAATATAGGTTTTCCAAACCCGATAATAAATCTTCCTTGAAACAGACTTACGAGCCTGTATCATAGTATTAATCACGGAGTCAGAGAAACCTCTATGACTAAGCACTAAGCGTTCAATTTCCATACCTTCAAATTTAGCAATTTGAGATCCTGATGGAAAAACGGCCCTTGAGACAGAAGATCTGGTCTTAAAGGAAGTGGCCAAGGTTGGCAGTTTGACATCTGGACAAGACCTGCAAACTAAAATCTGTGAGGCCATTCTGGTGCTATAAGAAACACATGCGATTGTTCCATTATGATCTTGGAGATCACCCTTGGAAGAAGAACTAGAGGCGGAAAGATGTAAGCAGGTTGGTATGGCCAAGGAACTGCTAACGCATCCACTATCGCTGCCTGAGTATCCCTGAACCTGGAAAGATACCTGGGAAGTTTCTTGTTTAGATGGGACGCCATGAGATCTATTTCTGGAAGACCCCACATCTGTACAATCTGACAAAATACATCTGGATGGAGAGACCACTCCCCTGGATGTAAAGTCTGACGGCCGAGATAATCCGCTTCCCAATTGTCTACAACCGGGATATGTGTTGCAGAAATTAGACAGGAGTTGAATTCTGACCAAGAAAATATTCAAAATACTTCTTTCATTGCTAAAGGACTGCGAGTCCCACCCTGATGATTGACATATGTCACAGTTGTGATATTCTCTGTCTGAAAACTAATGAATGATTCTCTCTTTAGTAGAAGCCAAGCCTGAAGAGCCCTGAAAATAGCACGGAGTTCTAAAATACTGATTGGTAACCTCGCCCTTGAGGATTCCAAATCCCTTGTGCGTCCAATGCTGCAGTCATGAGACCTAAAACTTCCATGAACATAGCCACTGAAGGGAATGAACGAGACTGAAGGTTTCGACAGGCAGAAACCAATTTCATTTGTCTCTTGTCTGTTAAAGACAGAGTCATGGACACTGAATCTATCTGGAAACCTAAAAAGGTGACCCTTGTCTGAGGAATCAAGAAACTCTTGGTATATTGATCCTCCAACCATGTTTTTTTAAGAAAAAACAAAAGTTGATTCGTGTGAGATTCTGCTAAATGAAGATTGAGCCAGTACCAAGATATCGTGCAAATAAGGAAACACTGCAATACCTTGTTCTCTAAATACAGATAGAAGGGCACCTAGAACCTTGGAAAATATTCTTGGAGCAGTTGCTATGCCAAATGGAAGAGCAACAAATTGGTAATGCTTGTCTAGAAAAGAGAATCTCAGAAACCGATAGTGGTCTGAATGAATTGTAATGCATCCTTTAAGTCTATTGTGGACATATAACCTTGCTAAACAAAAGGCAGAATAGTCCCCATCTTGAAAGATGGGACCCTTACAAAATGATTAAAAAATTTCAGATCCAGAACTGGTCTGAATAAATTTTCCTTCTTCGGGACAATGAATACATTTGAATAAAAATCCAAACCCTGTTCCAGAAGTGGAACTGGTACAATTGCCCCTGAAAGCTCCAGATCTCAAAACACACTTCAGAAAGGCCTGAGCTTTCACAGGATTTGTTGGAATGTGAGAGAGAAAAAAACCTTCTCACAGGAGGTCTTATTCTGAAACCTATTCGATACCCCTGAGAAACAATATTCTGAATCCAATGATTCTGAACGGAACCTGACCAAATGTTTTGAAAAAATTTCAATCTGCCCCCCACCAGTAGAACTGGATCAAGGGCCGCACCTTCATGCAGACTTGGGGGCTGGCTTTGGTTTCTTATAAGTCTTGGATTTATTCCAACTCGAAGATGGCTTCCAATTGGAACCAGAGTCCTTAGGGGAAGGAGTGGTTTTCTGTTCTCTATTCTGGCGAAAGGAACGAAACAGACTAGAAGCTTTAGAATTACCCTTAGACTTTTTATCTTGGGGCAAAAAAACTCTCTTCCCCCAGTAATAGTGGAAATAATAGAATCCAACTGGGAACCAAATAAATTATTACCCTGGCATGATAGCGACCTAGATTTAGATACCATGTCAGCATTCCATGATTTGAGCCATAAAACTCTTCTAGCTAAAATAGCCAAAAGACATAGATTTAACATCAATCTTGATGATATCAAAAATAGCATCACAGATAAAATGATTAGCATGTTGAAGAATGTCTTTTGTCCAAAAAGTGGATGCAGCCGCAACATCAGCCATAGAAATGGCAGATCTGAGAATATAGCAAGAATGTAAATAAGCTTTCCTTAGATAAGATTAAATTTTCCTATCTAAAGGATCCTTAAAAGAAGTACTATCTTCCATAGGAATAGTAGTACGTTTAGCAAAAGTAGAAATAGCCCCTTTAACCTTAGGGACTTTTCCCAAAACTCTAATTTACCCACTGGCAAAAGATACAACTTTTTAAACCTTGAAGAAGGAACAAAAGAAGTACCAGGCTTAGACCATTCCTTAGCAATTACATCAGAAATAGCAACAGTAACAGGAAAAACCTCAGGAGTAATCACAGGAGGTTTATAGACAGAAATTAAAGAGACAGTCAACACCAGAATTTTTGTTGTTTTAAAAGATAGATAATCCCTTAATTACCAATTCCCCAGTTTTGCATAACCAACACAGTTATAATTATACACGTTTTACCTCTGTAATTACCTTGTATCTAAGGCTCAGCAGACTGCCCCCTTATTTCAGTTCTTTTGACAAACTTGCATTTTAGCCAATCAGAGCTGTCTCCATGGTAAATTCACGTGCATGAGCTCAATGTTATCTATATGAAACAAACGTGAACTAATGCTCTTTACTGGTGAAAAACGATCAAAATGCATTTAGATTAGAGGTGGCCTTCAAGGTCTAAGAAATTAGCATATGAATCTCCTAGGTTTAGCTTTCAACCAAAATACCAAGAGAACAAAGCAAAATTGGTGATAAAAGTAAATTGGAAAGTTGTTTAGTTGGACTTGACTGTCCCTTTAAACATTTACTGGATTTATTATTAAGAGGACCAGACTCCTCAATATCCAAAGTTATCAACACTTCTTTTAACAAAGAACGAATATACAAAATCTTAAAAAGATAAGATGATTTATCAGTGTCAATGTCTGAAGTAGGATCTTCTGAATCAGAGATCCTCATCAGAGGAGGATTATATATCAGTATGTTGTCGGTCATTACAAATTTCATCAGAAGTAGTGATGTTGCGAATAGTTCGCCGGCGAATAGTTCCCGGCGAACATAGCATGTTCGCCGCGGCGGCCGAACATATGCGATGTTCGATCCGCCCCCTATTCGTCATCATTGAGTAATACTTTGACCCTGTACCTCACAGTCAGCAGGCACATTCCAGCCAATCAGCAGCAGACCCTCCCTCCCAGACCCTCCTACCTCCTGGACAGCATCCATTTTAGATTCATTCGGAAGCTGCATTGTTAGTAAGAGGAGGGACAGTGTAGCTGCTGCTGATTGAATAGGGAAATTGATAGCTAGACTAGTGTATTCAGTGTCCACTACAGTCCTGAAGGACTCATCTGATCTCTGCTGTAAGGACAGCACCCCAAAAAGCCCTTTTTAGGGCTAGAACATCTGTTTTTTTTTTTTTTTCCTGTGTAATCTAATTGCAGTTGCCTGCCTGCCAGCGTGTGTGTCAGGCTCACAGCGTATACTGTGCCCACTTGCCCAGTGCCACCACTCATATCTGGTGTAACAGTAGTGTAGATTTAAAAAAAAAAAAAAACTTTTTTGACTGTGTTAAATAATAGCAGTCAGTTTCCTTCACACGTGTGCGTTTCAGTGCCTGCCTGCCAGGGCACAGTGTCACCCCAGTGCAACTCATATCTGGTGCAACAGTAGTGTAGATTTAAAAAAAATAATACAATTTTGACTGTAATAAATTGAATAGCAGTGCGTGTGTGTCAGGCCTACAGCGTCTACTCTGCCAACTTCTTCCAGTGCACAGTGCCACTCATATCTGTTGTCACAGTAGCTTGCATGCATGGTACCACTAATCGGAAAAAAAATGACAGGCAGAGGCAGGCCACCCTGCAGGGGCCGTCGTGTTCGTGGTGCTGTGATTCCCTTTGGCCCTAGAATAATGCCTAGTGTTCAGAGGCCACGTACCCCGAACTCGAACATTTCTGAGGACATAGTTGACTGGATAACACAGGACACCCAATCTTCTACAGCTTCCGCTCGGAACCTTGACGCACCATCCTCCTCCAGCTTAGCTTCGGGCACCTCTCTAGTTACCACTCGCCCGCCTGCCGCCACCACCATCACTAGCACCACAGCCGCTTCACTTTATCTGTCAGAGGAGTTATTTACACATCAGTTGGAAGAAATGAGTGATAGTGATGCGCAACCATTATTGCCAGAGGATGTAGATAACAGGGATATATCTCAGTCAGGCAGCATTACACACATGGACGTACGGCGTGATGATGATGATGTTGTACCCGCTGCTGCTTCCTTTGCCGAGTTGTCAGATACAAGTGAAGCGGTTGATGATGACGACGATGTGTCCGTGGATGTCACGTGGGTGCCCGCTAGAAGAGAAGAAGAAGAGGGGGAAGTTCAGATGGGGAGACAGAGAGGAGGAGGAGACGAGTTGGGAGGGGGAGATCGTCGCAAGGAGCTAGTGGCACAGTCAGACAGCATGCATCGGCACCCGGGGTCAGCCAGACAGCACGCTAATCAACGCATGCTGTTGCCACCACCAGAATGCCGTCATTGCAGAGCTCAGCAGTGTGGCATTTTTTTTGTGTGTCTGCCTCTGACAACAGCGATGCCATTTGCAACCTGTGCCAAAAGAAACTGAGTTGTGGGAAGTCCAACACCCACCTAGGTACAACTGCTTTGCGAAGGCACATGATCGCACATCACAAACGCCTATGGGATCAACACATGAGTACAAGCAGCACACAAACTCAAAGCCGCCATCCTCCTCCTGGTCCAGCATCTTCAGCCACGTCAACCACTCTGTCCTCCTTGCCCCCTCTCAACCATCCGCCACTCCGTGTCTCGCCTTGAGCAGTTCCTGCTCATCTGCCCACAGTCAGGTGTCTGTCAAGGACATTTTTGTGCGTAAGAAGCCAATGTCACAAAGTCACCCCCTTGCCCGGCATCTGACAGCTGGCTTGACTGAACTCTAAGCCCGCCAGCTTTTACCATACAAGCTGGTGGAGTCTGAGGCGTTCAAAAAATTTGTAGCTATTGGGACACCACAGTGGAAGGTACCCGGCCGAAATTTCTTTGCACAAAAGGCAATCCCCAACCTGTACTCGATTGTGCAAAAGGAAGTAATGGCATGTCTAGCACACAGTGTTGGGGCAAGGGTCCATATGACCACTGATACCTGGTCTGCAAAGCATGGTCATGGCAGGTATATCACCTACACCGCAGATTGGGTAAACCTGCTGACGGCTGCCAAGCATGGAATGCATGGCTCTGCAGAGGAGTTGGTGACACCGCCACGACTTGCAGGCAGGCCTGCTGCCACCTCCTCTACTCCATCATCTTCCATAACCTCCTCGGCTGAGTCCTCTTCTGCGTCTTGCTCCACATCAACGGCACCCCCCCAGCTACCCTGGTACTATTCCACATCCCGGATACGGCAGTGTCACGCCGTCTTGGGGTTGACTTGCCTGAAAACAGAGTCACACCGGACCAGCACTCCTGTCCGCCCTGAACGCACAGGTGGATCAGTGGCTGACTCCGCACCAACTGGAGATCAGCAAAGTGGTTAGTGACAACGGAAGCAATTTGGTGGCGGCATTGAATTTGGGCAAGTTGACACATGTGCCGTGCATGGCACATGTGTGTAATCTGATCGTACAACGCTTTGTGCATAAGTACCCAGGCTTACAGGACGTCCTGAAGCAGGCCAGGAAGGTGTGTGGCCATTTCATGTGTTCCTACACGGCCATGGCGCACTTTTCAGATATCCAGCGGCGAAACATGCCAGTGAGGCACTTGATTTGCGACAGCCGACACGTTGGAATTCAACACTCCTAATGTTCGACCGCCTGATCCAACAAGAAAAAGCCATTAACGACTATTTGTATGAACTGGGTGCTAGAACAGCCTCTGCGGAGCTGGGAATTTTTTTGCCACGTTACTGGACGCTCATGCGCAATGCCTGTAGGCTCATGCGTCCTTTTGAGGAGGTGACAAACCTAGTCAGTCGCCCCAAAGGCACCATCAGCGACATCATACCATTTGTTTTCTTTCTGGAGCGTGCCCTGCGAAGAGTGCTGGATCAGGCCGTAGATGAGCGTGAAGAGGAAGACGAAGAGTTGTGGTCACCATCACCACTAGAAACAGCCTTATCAGCATCGCTTGCTGGACCTGCGGCAACGCTGGAAGAGGATTGTGAGGAAGAGGAGTCAGAGGAGGAGGAAGACCAACCACAACAGGCATCCCAGGGTGCTCATTGTCACCTATCTGGTACCCGTGGTGTTGTACGTGGCTGGGGGGGAAGAACATACCTTCAGTGAGATCACTGAGGACGAGGAACGGGACATGAGTAGCTCGGCATCCAACCTTGTGCAAATGGGGTCTTTCATGCTGTTGTGCCTGTTGAGGGACCCTCGTATAAAAAGGCTGAAGGAGAACGACCTGTACTGGGTGTCCACGCTACTAGACCCCCGGTATAAGCATAAAGTGCCTGAAATGTTACCGAATTACCGCAAGTCGGAAAGGATGCAGCAGTTCCAAAATAAATTAAAAAGTATGCTTTACACAGCGTATAAGGGTGATGTCACAACGGGAATCTAACAGGGGAAGAGGTGAAAGTAATCCTCCGACTCCCACGACCACGCCGGCAAGGACAGGACGCTTTACAGACGTGTTGTTGATGGAGGACATGCGGAGCTTTTTAAGTCCTACGCATCGCCACAGCCCTTGGGGGTCCACCCTCAGAGAACGACTCAGCAGACAGGTAGCAGACTACCTCACCTTAACTGCAGATATCGACACTCTGAGGAGCGATGAACCCCTTGACTACTGGGTGTGCAGGCTTGACCTGAGCTATCCTAATTTGCGATAGAACTTCTGGCCTGCCCCGCTTCAAGTGTCATGTCAGAAAGGACCTTCAGTGCAGCAGGAGGTATTGTCACTGAGAAGAGAAGTCGCCTAGGTCAAAAAAGTCTAGAGTACCTCACCTTTATTAAGATGAATGAGGGATGGATCCCGAAGGGACTGACAGTGGGCGATACATTCGACTAAAAAAGGCCTGATGAGATGAGCTGCCTTGGGCTAAAAATGGTCCACATGCTGCTGTATTTGATCTCTGAATGCCGGATGACTTGCGTGACTTATCCGCCACCAACTAGGGTTCAAGCCGCAATGTTTTAGGGCACTTTCTGCCTGGGAAACAAACATCAATTTTTCTGGCCGCTGCTACAGCAGCGGCTGCAACAATACCTAATTTTTCAGGTGCTGCACTGTGGCTTCAAAAACCAAACCAAAAAAAAAGGCACATAACAGGGATTAAACTGATAGGAATAGTACTACTTAACACACCACTCCTATCTGGTGGCACATAGATTGCACGCGTAGTGCCCCAAATTTGAAGTAGGAGGACCGACCAAGCATCTTTTTCCATCTCCCGGTTCCTAAAATCGATGCCATATACACGTCCCCTGATAGGGGACGTAACAGGGATTAAACTGATAGGAATAGTACTACTTAACACACCCTATAATAATGCAAAGAGAGGCAACGCAGAGAGAGGAGTCTGAAGAAGAGGAGTCAGAGGAGGAAGGTGGCTTTGAGGAGGTGGAAGACCAAACACAGTAGGCGTTCCAGGGGGCTTTGTTGTCACCTTTCGGGGACCCTTGGTGTTGTACGTGGCTGGGTGGAGGAAGAGAACTTCAATGACATCAGTGAGGACAAGGAACGGGACATGGCTAGCTTGGTATCCAACCTTGTGCAAATGGGGAGTTTGCGGTTGTGCAAATGGACTGTTTGCGGTGCGTTAAATTGACAGTCTAGACCAAAATAAACTTTCATGATTCAGATAGAGCATGTAATTTTAAACAATTTTCCAATTTACTTTTATTACCAATTTTGCTTTGTTCTCTTGGTATTCTTAGTTGAAAGCTTAACCTAGGAGGTTCATATGCTATTTTCTTAGACCTTGAAGCCCATTTCTTTCAGATTGCATTTTAACAGTTTTTCACCACCAGAGGGTGTTAGTTCACGTATTTCATATAGATAACACTGTGCTCGTGCACGAGAAGTTATCTGGGAGCAGGCACTTATTGGCTAGACTGCATGTCTGTCAAAAGAACTGAAAAAAGGGGCAGTTTGCAGAGGTTTAGATACAAGATAATCACAGAGGTTAAAAGTATATTATTATAAATGTGTTAGTTATGCAAAACTGGGAAATGGGTAATAAAGGGATTATCTATCTTTTAAAACAATAACAATTCTGGTGTAGACTGTTTGAATAAAACCCCAAACCTTGTTCCTGAGGAGGAACTGGCATTATTACCCCTGAACACTCCAGGTCTGAAACACACTTCAGAAAAGCCTGAGCTTTTACTGGATTTACAGGGATGTGTGAGAGAAAAAAAATCTTCTCACAGGAGGTCTTACTTTGAATCCTATTCGATACCCTTGAGAGACAATGCTCTGAATCCAATGATTTTGGACTGATTTTATCCAAAAATCCTTGAAAAACCTTAATCTGCCCCCTACCAGCTGAGCTGGAATGAGGGCCGCACCTTCATGCGGACTTGGGGGCAAACTTTGGTTTCCTAAATGGCTTGGATTTATTCCAATTTGAGGAAGGCTTCCAACTGGAAGCAGATTCCTTGGGAGGAGGATTGAGTTTTTGTTCCTTATTCTGATGAAAGGAACGAAAACGGTTAAAAGCCTTAGATTTACCCTTAGGTTTTTTATCCTGAGGCAAAAAAACTCCTTTTCTTCCAGTGATAGTTGAAATAATAGAATCCAACTGAGAACCAAATAAATGATTACCTTGGAAAGAAAGAGATAGTAATCTAGATTTAGATGTCATATCAGCATTCCAAGATTTAAGCCACAAAGCTCTTCTAGCTAATACAGCTAAGGACATGGATCTAACATCAATTTTGATAATATCAAAAATGGCATCACAAATAAAATGATTAGCATGTTGCAGTAAGCAAATAATGCTAGATATGTCAAAATCCAATTCATGTTGCGCTAAATTTTCCAACCAGAAAGTTGATGCAGCCGCAACATCACCCAAAGAAATAGCAGGTCTGAGAAGATGACCTGAATATAAATAGGCCTTACTTAGATAAGATTCAAGCTTCCTATCTAAAGGATCCTTAAAGGAAGTGCTATCTTCCATAGGAATAGTGGTACGTTTAGCAAGAGTAGAAATAGCCCCATCAACTTTGGGGATTTCTTCCCAAAACTCTATAGATTTTGCTGGCAAAGGATACAATCTCTTAAACCTTGAAGAAGGAATAAAGGAAGTTCCTGGCTTATTCCATTCCCTAGAAATCATATCAGAAATAGCCTCAGGAATGGGAAAAACCCCTGGGGAAACCACAGGAGGTTTAAAAACAGCATTTAAACGTTTATTAGACTGAACGTCAATTGGACTGGTTACCTCAATATACAAAGTAATTAACACTTCTTTTAATAAAGAACGCATATACTCTATTTTAAATAAATAAGTAGATTTGTCAGTGTCAATATCTGAGGAAGGATCTTCTGTTTCAGATAGATCCTCATCAGAAGAGAATAAATTATTATGTTGTTGGTCATTTGAAATTTCATCAGCTAAATGAGAAGTTTTAAAAGACCTTTTACGTTTATTAGAAGGTGGAAATGCAGACAAAGCCTTCAAGATAGAATCAGAAACAAATTCTTTAAAATTTACAGGTATATCATGCACATTAGAAGTTGAAGGAACTGCAACTGGCAATGTACTATTACTGATGGAAACACTATCTGCATGTAAAAGTTTATCATGACAACTATTACAAATGACACAATGTAATGTAAACTTTTTTGGCACCAAAAATGACCGGAAATGACACACTTGCGTCACTAATGACGCCGCCGTGTGTAAGGTCTCGGCGTCACGTATAACGTCGGAAATGACGAAGTTGCGTCATAAACGTATCTTTTCGCGCCAAAAAGTTGCGTCATAAACGTATCTTTTCGCGCCAAAAAAAGTTTGCGCCAAAAATGATGCAATAAAGTCTAGCATTTGACGCACCCGCGGGCCTAACACCCGCAATTGCAAAAAAGTAGTCAAATTGAAAAAAACTAAACCCCAGGTAAGAAATAAATTTCTTAACGTGTTTACATTCCCAAATATGAAACGGACAGTCTGCAGAAGGAAATACATGAACCTGACTCATGGCAAATATAAGTACAATACATATATTTAGAACTTTATATAAATGCATAAAGTGCCAAACCAAAGCTGAGAGTATCTTAAGTAATGAAAACATACTTACCAAAAGACACCCATCCACATATAGCAGATAGCCAAACCAGTACTAAAACAGTTATTAGTAGAGGTAATGGTAAATTGAGAGTATATCGTCGATCTGAAAAGGGAGGTAGGAGATGAATCTCTACGACCGATAACAGAGAACCTATGAAATAGACCCCCGTTAGGGAAATCATTGTATTCAATAAGTGATACTCCCTTCACGTCCCTCTGACATTCGCTGTACTCTGAGAAGAATCGGGCTTCAACAATGCTGAGAAGCGCATGTCAACGTAGAAATCTTAGCACAAACTTACTTCACCACCTCCATAGGAGGCAAAGTTTGTAAAACTGAATTGTGGGTGTGGTGAGGGGTGTATTTATAGGCATTTTGAGGTTTGGGAAACTTTGCCCCTCCTGGTAGGATTGTATATCCCATATGTCACTAGCTCATGGACTCTTGCCAATTACATGAAAGAAATAACATTTAAAGAAAAATATCTTATCTCCACAGTTTCAGGAATGGGAAAAAATGCAAATGCTAAAATTGACAAAAAAGCAAATAGCCTAGCCCTCTGAGCATAAAGAAGGCAAGGAGCATATAGGAAGTGGGGTAAAAATAAAACTACATTTTTTTGGCGCCAAGAATGACGCACAACACAAAAGGAAGTATATAAATTTTTTGCGGGCAAAAAACATCATACACATATTCACGCCAAAACAATTTAGTGCCAAGACTGACACAACAAATAACAGCATTTTGCGCCCTCGCGAGCCTCATTTGCCCACAATTTTTTTTTCAAATTGAAAAAAAGACTATACCCCAGATAAGACAAAAACTTGCTAAAACATGATTCCCATATTGAAACTGCCAGACTGCAAAGGGAAATACAAACAGACCTGACTCATGGCAAATATAAGTAAATACATAAAGCGCCAACCATAGCTGAGAGTGTCTTAAATAATGATATAGTTACCGAAAGACACCCATACACATATAGCAGATAGCCAAACCAGTACTGAAAACTATCAGCAGAGCTAATGGTATAAGAGTATATCGTCAATCTGAAAAGAGAATCCCTACGACCAATAACAAAGAACCTTTGAAAAGATTTCCTTTGAGGAAAACCATAGAATCAATAGGTTATACTCCCTTCACATCCCTCTGTACTCGGGCTTCAAAATGCTTAGAAGCGCTTATCATAGAAGAAAAAATCTAACACAAACTTACTTCACCACCTCCATAGGAGGCAAAGTTTGTAAAACTGAGTTGTGGGTGTGGTGGAAGGTGTATTTATAGGCATTTTGAGGTTTGGGAAACTTTGCCCCTCCTGGTAGGAATGTATATCCCATACGTCACTAGCTCATGGACTTTTGCCAATTACATGAAAGAAAATCCATTTTACTTGTCGTCAAATTTGTTTTGTTCTCATGGTATTCTTTGTTGCAGGGTATACCAAAGCAGGCAGCACGCACATCTGGGGCACAACATGACAGCAAACATTGATACCATCTCGTGGTCTTACAATTGTATAACATTTTACACGTGCACACGCCTGATCTTACCTGGCTGCTTTCCAACAAAGGATACCATGAGAACATAGTACATTTGATAATAGAACAATAAAATTGTATGCTCTGAATTATGAAAGAAAATGTTTGTGCTTCATGTAGCCTTTAAATGATAGAAAAAGGGGACAAAATAAATAATAATGCACCTAATTAGACATTTTACATTACAATTTCATAAGTAACTATTTAAGCACTATGTGTAGGCCTTACCCTCGCTCCACCAGCGCAATCTGACCTTGGATGAAGGCGCCATTATTTAGATCCCCACAGGCTTCAAGAGGATCTGCTGGAACCAAGTGGATCTGGTCATATCTCTGATTCTGTAAAGGTGGCATAAAGAAAAGCAATGTCACCACAGCACGTGAACAGGTCATAGTGATGTAGCCTCAGGCACAACTGCAGATTGTCGCAGGCGGAGCTCTAACTAATCGCCCATTCTGATCACAAGTGATCGTGGCGCTGTGGTAGTCAGGGTTATGGCTAGAATTATGATTACAGTTAACACTTTGGGTGCCAAGGGGTTACCAGGAGTTTGCAACACAAGAGAAAATGTTACCATAACATTTGCTGCTTCCACATTATGTACCTGGTGACACTGTGGCAGGTGCTTTATTGGTGCAGCAGTGAATTGGTCACATTGGGGACACTTTTTTTTAATTCATCTCATATTCATAGAGTATGCACTTTAAAACAACTTATTTGCTTAGTTTTATTGTAATATTATTGTATTATTTATTAAAAAGCATATCTAAGTAGGCTCAGGATCTGAGAGCTAGCTGCTGATTGGTAGTTGCAGATATATGCCTCTTACCATTGGCTTACCAATGTGTTTAGGTAGCACAGTAGTGCATTGCTGCTTCTTCAATAAAGGATAGCAAAGGATCCTGAACCTACCTAGGATAGCAAAATGGATACTAGAAGTAAATTGGAAAGCTGTAAATTGGAAGCATTTTGGGTTTCATGTCCCTTTAAATACTATCGGCTAGATCACGAGTTTTGTCGGTAAGGCTGTGTGGTGCCAACGCTCCTTTTTTTTCTTACCGCTCACTTTAAACAACGCTGGTATTACGAGTTTTCTGCAAGCTGGCGTTAGCCTCAGAAAAGTGAGCGTTGAGCAAAATTTAGCTCCACATCTCAATTTGATACCAGCGTTGCTTACGGTAGCGGTAAGCTGGCAAAACGTGCTTGTGCACGATTTCCCCATAGGAAACAATGGGGCTGAGCTGGGTGAAAAAAAACCTAACACCTGCAAAAAAGCAGCGTTCAGCTCCTAAAGCAGCCCCATTGTTTCCTATGGGGAAAGAAAATTTACGTCTGCACCTAACACCCTAACATGAACCCTGAGTCTAAACACCCCTAATCTTACACTTATTAACCCCTAATCTGCCGACTCCGCTATCGCTGACACCTACATTATATTATTAACCCCTAATCTGCCGCTCCGGACACCGCCGCCACCTACATTACTTATTAACCCCTAATCTGCTGCCCCCAACATCGCCGACACCTACATTATATTTATTAACCCCAAATCTGCTCCCCCCCCCCCACGTTGACGCAACTATATTAAATTTATTAACCCCTAATCTGCCTCCGCCACTATAATAAAGTTATTAACCCCTAAACCTAAGTCTAACTCTAACCCTAACCCCCCCAACTTAAATATAATTTAAATTAAATGAAATTAATTTAACATAATTAAATAAATTAATCTTATTTAAAACTAAATACTTACCGATAAAATAAACCCTAAGCTAGCTATAATATAACTAATATTTACATTGTAGCTATTTTAGGATTTATATTTATTTTACAGGCAACTTTGTATTTATTTTAACTAGGTACAATAGTTATTAAATAGTTATTAACTATTTAATAACTACCTAGCTAAAATAACGACAAAATTACCTGTAAAATAAATCCTAACCTAAGTTACAATTACACCTAACACTACACTATCATTAAACTAATTACCTAAACTACCTACAATTAATTACAATTAAATTAAATAAACTAAATTACGGAAAAACCACCCCCACTAAATTACAGAAAATAAAAAAAGAATTACAAGAATTTTAAACTAATTACACCTAATCTAATCCCCCTAATAAAATAAAAAAGCCCCCCAAAATAAAAAAAAATTCCCTACCCTATACTAAATTACAAATAGCCCTTAAAAGGGCCTTTTGCAGGGCATTGCCCCAAAGTAATCAGCTCTTTTACCTGTAAAAATAAAAAAATACAATACCCCCCAACATTACAACCCACCACCCACACACCCCTAATCTAAAACCCACCCAATCTCCCCTTAAAAAAACCTAACACTAATCCCCTGAAGATCACCCTACCTTGAGCAGTCTTCACCCAGCCGGGCACAAGTGGTTCTCCAGAGGGTCCGAAGTCTTCATCCGATCGGGGCAGAAGAGGTCCTCCAGACGGCAGAAATCTTCATCCAGGCGGCATCTTCCATCTTCATCCTTCCGGAGCGGGTCCATCTTCAATCCAGCCGACGCAGAGCATCCTCTTCAAACTAAGTCCTAACGAAGAATGAAGGTTCCTTTTAAATGACGTCATCCAAGATGGCGTCCCTTGAATTTCGATTGGCTGATAGAATTCTATCAGCCAATAGTAATTAAGGTAGGAAAAATCCTATTGGCTGATGCTATAAGCCAATAGGATTGACCTCACATTCTATTGGCTGTTCGAATCAGCCAATAGAATGCGAGGTCAATCCTATTGGATCAGCCAATACGATTGAACTTCAATCCGATTGGCTGATAGCATCAGCCAATAGGATTTTTCCTACCTTAATTACGATTGACTGATAGGATTCTATCAGCCAATCGGAATTCAAGGGACGCCATCTTGGATGACGTCATTTAAAAGGAACCTTCATTCTTCGTTAGGACTTCGTTTGAAGAGGATGCTCCGCGTCGGCTAGATTGAAGATGGACCCGCTCCGCTCCGGAAGGATGAAGATAGAAGATGCCCTGGATGAAGATTTCTGACATCTGGAGGACCTCTTCTGCCCCGATCGGATAAAGACTTCAGACCCTCTGGAGGACCACTTGTGCCCGGCTGGGTGAAGACGGCTCAAGGTAGGGTGATCTTCAGGGGGTTAGTGTTAGGTTTTTTAAGGGGGGATTGGGTGGGTTTTAGAGTAGGGGTGTGTGGGTGGTGGGTTGTAATGTTGGGGAGGTATTTTTTTTTACAGGTAAAAGAGCTGATTACTTTGGTGCAATGCCCCGCAAAAGGCCCTTTTAAGGTCTATTTGAAATTTAGTATAGGGTAGGGAAATTTTTTTCATTTGGGGGGCTTTTTTATTTTATTAGGGGGATTAGATTAGGTGTAATTAGTTTAAAATTCTTGTAATTCTTTTTATTTTCTGTAATTTAGTGTTTTTTTTTCTCGCAATTTAGTTTATTTAATTGTAATTAATTGTAGGTAGTTTAGGTAATGAGTTTAATGATAGTGTAGTGTTAGGTGTAATTGTAACTTAGGTTAGGTTTTATTTTACAGGTAATTTTGTCTTTATTTTAGCTAGGTAGTTATTAAATAGTTAATAACTATTTAATAACTATTGTACCTAGTTAAAATAAATACAAACTTACCTGTAAAATAAATATAAACTCTAATCTATCTACAATGTAACTATTCGTTATATTGTAGCTATCTTAGGGTTTATTTTATAGGTAAGTATTTAGTTTTAAATAGGATTAATTTATTTAATTATGTTAAATTTATTTTGTTTAATTTAAATTATATTTAAAAAGGGACAGTCAACACCAGAATTTTTGTTGTTTAAAAAGATAGATAATCCCTTTATTCCCCATTCCCCAGTTTTGCAAAACCAACACTGTTATATTAATACACTTTTTATTTCTGTGACTAACTTGTATCTAAGCATCTTCTGACCGCCCCTAATCACATGACTTTTAGTTATTTTGCATATAGTTGCATTTTAGCCAATTAGTGCAGTGTCTGCCACTAGCCACGAGCGTGATCACAATGCTATCTATATGGCCTACATGAGCTTGCTCACCCCTGCTGTGAAAAGTAAATAAAATAGAGGCAGTCTTCAAGGGCTTAGAAATTATCATATGCACCTTCCTAGGTTTGCTTTCAACTAGAATATCAAGAGAACAAAGCAAAATTGTTGATAAAAGTAAATTGTAAAGTTGTTTAAAATTACATGCCATATTTGAAAAAATGGACTTGACTGTCCCTTTAAGTTAGGGGGGGGTTAGACTTAGGGTTAAACTTAGGTTTAGGGGTTAATAAATTTATTAAAGTAGCGGCAACGTTGGGGTCGGAAGATTAGGGGTTAATAAATGTAGGTAGGTGTTGGCGACGTTGGGGGGGGGGCAGATTAGGGGTTAATAAAATTTATCTACTGTTTGCGAGGCGGGAGTGCGGCGGTTTAGGGGTTAATAAATTTATTAAAGTGGCGGGAATGTCCGGTCGGCAGATTAGGGGTTAATAATTGTAGGTAGGTGGCAGCGATGTTGGGGGCGGCAGATTAGGGGTTAATAAATATAATGTAGGTGGTGGCGATGTTTGGGGCAGCAGATTAGGGGTTCATAGGTATAATGTAGATGGTGGCGATGTCTGGTCGGCAGATTAGGGGTTAAAAATTTTGATTTTAGTGTTTGCAGTGGGGGGGGGGGCCTCGGTTTAAGGGTTAATAGGTAGTTTATGGGTGTTAGTGTACTTTTTAACACTTTAGTTAAGAGCTTTATGTTACGGTGTTAGCCCATAAAACTCTTAACTACTGACTTTTAAATGCGGTAGGAGTCTTGCCAGGAGAGGCTGTACCGCTCACTTCTTCCAAGACTCGTAATACCAGTGTTAGGATATGCAATTGACGTAAGGGGATTTGCGGTAGCCTCGAGTCGTGGAAGAAAAGTGAGCGGTACACGTGTACCTGCCAGACTTGTAATACCAGCGGGCGGTAAAAAGCAGCGTTAGGACCCCTTAACGCTGCTTTTTTACCCTAATGCCAAACTTGTGATCTAGCCGTATGTTACCTCTGTTCCAGTAATATATATATTTATAATAAATAAATCATAGGATTCAGGTTTTATTAAAATTTCTAGTGTACCTCAGGTACAGAACTTACAAAAGCCCCCCCAAAATCTTTAGCTGGGGTAGCAGTAAAGATATATCTGATGTCCCCCGGGCTCAAGACTTGGAAATAAAGGTACTCCTGGAAACGAAGACCTGCGGAGAAACCAAAGTGAGTGGTAATGAAAGAACAGAAGGCAATGCCTGTCCCCACACTCCCCATAACGTCACTACCGGCCTCACGTATCAGAGAGAGGTGCCGTACTCACATATTCAGGAGGGGTTGCTGTGTTAGATACTAAGTGGGGAGTCGTGTGTGCCCCCAGATTAACACATGCTGAGCAGGGTTGTGTCTTCTTTACACCTCCAAAATGGGGGCATGCTCTTTTGTGGAATTAGTTTAGTGTGCAACAAGATCCTGATATATGCTAATGAGGGACTGATCACTGTCACCAGCCTTACAAATAAAATGACTGTGGCTATGGGGTGCCTGGGCTAACACGTGACATAGGGCTAGGGGCACACGAAACTCACACATGACATAGGGCTACACCAAACTCACACATGACATAGGGCTAGGGGCACACCAAACTCACACATGACATAGGGCTAGGGGCACACCAAACTCACACATGACATAGGGCTAGGGCTACACCAAACTCACACATGACATAGGGATACACCAAACTCACACATGACATAGGGCTACACCAAACTCACACATGACATAGGGCTAGGGGCACACCAAACTCACACATGACATAGGGCTACACCAAACTCACACATGACATAGGGCTAGGGCTACACCAAACTCACACATGACATAGGGCTAGGGCTACACCAAACTCACACATGACATAGGGCTAGGGCTACACCAAACTCACACATGACATAGGGCTAGGGCTACACCAAACTCACACATGACATAGGGCTAGGGCTACACCAAACTCACACATGACATAGGGCTAGGGCTACACCAAACTCACACATGACATAGGGCTAGGGCTACACCAAACTCACACATGACATAGCGCTAGGGCTACACCAAACTCACACATGACATAGGGCTAGGGGCACAGCAAACTCACACATGACATAGGGCTAGGGGCACAGCAAACTCACACATGACATAGGGCTAGGGGCACAGCAAACTCACACATGACATAGGGCTAGGGGCACACCAAACTCACACATGACATAGGGCTACACCAAACTCACACATGACATAGGGCTACACCAAACTCACACATGACATAGGGCTATGGGCACACCAAAATCACACATGACATAGGGCTAGGGGCACACTAAACTCACACATGACATAGGGCTATGGGCACACGAAACTCACACATGACATAGGGCTAGGGCTACACCAAACTCACACATGACATAGGGCTAGGGCTACACCAAACTCACACATGACATAGGGCTAGGGCTACACCAAACTCACACATGACATAGGGCTAGGGCTACACCAAACTCACACATGACAAAGGGCTACACCAAACTCACACATGACATAGGGCTAGGGGCACAGCAAACTCACACATGACATAGGGCTAGGGGCACACCAAACTCACACATGACATAGGGCTACACCAAACTCACACATGACATAGGGCTACACCAAACTCACACATGACATAGGGCTACACCAAACTCACACATGACATAGGGCTACACCAAACTCACACATGACATAGGGCTACACCAAACTCACACATGACATAGGGCTACACCAAACTCACACATGACATAGGGCTACACCAAACTCACACATGACATAGGGCTACACCAAACTCACACATGACATAGGGCTAGGGGCACACCAAACTCACACATGACATAGGGCTATGGGCACACCAAACTCACACATGACATAGGGCTATGGGCACACCAAACTCACACATGGCATAGGGCTATGGGCACACCAAACTCACACATGGCATAGGGCTAGGGGCACACCAAACTCACACATGACATAGGGCTAGGGGCACACCAAACTCACACATGACATAGGGCTGGGGGCACACCAAACTCACACATGACATAGGGCTAGGGGCACACCAAACTCACACATGGCATAGGGCTAGGGGCACACCAAACTCACACATGACATAGGGCTAGGGGCACACCAAACTCACACATGACATAGGGCTAGGGGCACACCAAACTCACACATGACTGTGAGGAAGAATGACCTGACAGACTGCCGTAAGCACAGAAACACAGATGGAGACAAAGCAGGCTTAGGCCTGAAGACTGCTGACCCAAGTGCTGCTGTTTGACGGGAGCTCAGTCTGCTTTATTTGCACCCCACTGCATTGGTGCAAGTACACCTTTTCCTATTATTTATTGATCCTACTGTGGTAGGCCATGTAGTGCCCCTGTTTTGTTTGCCATTCACACGATATAGGGCAAGGGGCGCCTCAGGTTTACAAGTGACACAGGGGTAAGGGGCGCCTCAGGTTTACAAGTGACACAGGGGTAAGGGGCACCTCAGGTTTACAAGTGACACAGGGGTAAGGGGCACCTCAGGTTTACAAGTGACACAGGGGTAAGGGGCACCTCAGGTTTACAAGTGACACAGGGGGTAAGGGGCACCTCAGGTTTACAAGTGACACAGGGGGTAAGGGGCACCTCAGGTTTACAAGTGACACAGGGGGTAAGGGGCACCTCAGGTTTACAAGTGACACAGGGGGTAAGGGGCACCTCAGGTTTACAAGTGACACAGGGGGTAAGGGGCACCTCAGGTTTACAAGTGACACAGGGGGTAAGGGGCACCTCAGGTTTACAAGTGACACAGGGGGTAAGGGACACCTCAGGTTTACAAGTGACACAGGGGGTAAGGGACACCTCAGGTTTACAAGTGACACAGGGGGTAAGGGACACCTCAGGTTTACAAGTGACACAGGGGGTAAGGGACACCAGGTTTACAAGTGACACAGGGGTAAGGGACACCTCAGGTTTACAAGTGACACAGGGGGTAAGGGACACCTCAGGTTTACAAGTGACACAGGGGGTAAGGGGCACCTCAGGTTTACAAGTGACACAGGGGGTAAGGGACACCTCAGGTTTACAAGTGACACAGGGGTAAGGGACACCTCAGGTTTACAAGTGACACAGGGGGTAAGGGACACCAAAGGTTTACAAGTGACACAGGGGTAAGGGACACCTCAGGTTTACAAGTGACACAGGGGTAAGGGACACCTCAGGTTTACAAGTGACACAGGGGTAAGGGACACCTCAGGTTTACAAGTGACACAGGGGTAAGGGGCACCTCAGGTTTACAAGTGACACAGGGGTAAGGGACATCTCAGGTTTACAAGTGACACAGGGGTAAGGGACATCTCAGGTTTACAAGTGACACAGGGGTAAGGGGCACCTCAGGTTTACAAGTGACACAGGGGTAAGGGGCACCTCAGATTTACAAGTGACACAGGGGGTAAGGGGCACCTCAGGTTTACAAGTGACACAGGGGGTAAGGGACACCTCAGGTTTACAAGTGACACAGGGGTAAGGGGCACCTCAGGTTTACAAGTGACACAGGGGTAAGGGACACCTCAGGTTTACAAGTGACACAGGGGTAAGGGACACCTCAGGTTTACAAGTGACACAGGGGGTAAGGGACACCTCAGGTTTACAAGTGACACAGGGGTAAGGGACACCTCAGGTTTACAAGTGACACAGGGGTAAGGGACACCTCAGGTTTACAAGTGACACAGGGGTAAGGGGCACCTCAGGTTTACAAGTGACACAGGGGTAAGGGACACCTCAGGTTTACAAGTGACATAGGGGTAAGGGACACCTCAGGTTTACAAGTGACACAGGGGGTAAGGGACACCTCAGGTTTACAAGTGACACAGGGGGTAAGGGACACCTCAGGTTTACAAGTGACACAGGGGGTAAGGGACACCTCAGGTTTACAAGTGACACAGGGGGTAAGGGACACCTCAGGTTTACAAGTGACACAGGGGGTAAGGGACACCTCAGGTTTACAAGTGACACAGGGGGTAAGGGACACCTCAGGTTTACAAGTGACACAGGGGTAAGGGACACCTCAGGTTTACAAGTGACACAGGGGTAAGGGAAACCTCAGGTTTACAAGTGACACAGGGGTAAGGGACACCTCAGGTTTACAAGTGACACAGGGGTAAGGGACACCTCAGGTTTACAAGTGACACAGGGGTAAGGGACACCTCAGGTTTACAAGTTACACAGGGGGTAAGGGACACCTCAGGTTTACAAGTGACACAGGGGGTAAGGGACACCTCAGGTTTACAAGTGACACAGGGGGTAAGGGACACCTCAGGTTTACAAGTGACACAGGGGTAAGGGGCACCTCAGGTTTACAAGTGACACAGGGGGTAAGGGACACCTCAGGTTTACAAGTGACACAGGGGTAAGGGACACCTCAGGTTTACAAGTGACACAGGGGGTAAGGGACACCTCAGGTTTACAAGTGACACAGGGGGTAAGGGACACCTCAGGTTTACAAGTGACACAGGGGTAAGGGGCACCTCAGGTTTACAAGTGACACAGGGGTAAGGGACACCTCAGGTTTACAAGTGACACAGGGGTAAGGGACACCTCAGGTTTACAAGTGACACAGGGGTAAGGGACACCTCAGGTTTACAAGTGACACAGGGGGTAAGGGACACCTCAGGTTTACAAGTGACACAGGGGTAAGGGACACCTCAGGTTTACAAGTGACACAGGGGTAAGGGACACCTCAGGTTTACAAGTGACACAGGGGTAAGGGAAACCTCAGGTTTACAAGTGACACAGGGGTAAGGGAAACCTCAGGTTTACAAGTGACACAGGGGTAAGGGAAACCTCAGGTTTACAAGTGACACAGGGGTAAGGGACACCTCAGGTTTACAAGTGACACAGGGGTAAGGGACACCTCAGGTTTACAAGTGACACAGGGGGTAAGGGGCACCTCAGGTTTACAAGTGACACAGGGGTAAGGGACACCAAAGGTTTACAAGTGACACAGGGGTAAGGGACACCTCAGGTTTACAAGTGACACAGGGGGTAAGGGACACCTCAGGTTTACAAGTGACACAGGGGGTAAGGGACACCTCAGGTTTACAAGTGACACAGGGGGTAAGGGACACCTCAGGTTTACAAGTGACACAGGGGTAAGGGACACCTCAGGTTTACAAGTGACACAGGGGTAAGGGACACCTCAGGTTTACAAGTGACACAGGGGTAAGGGACACCTCAGGTTTACAAGTGACACAGGGGGTAAGGGGCACCTCAGGTTTACAAGTGACACAGGGGGTAAGGGGCACCTCAGGTTTACAAGTGACACAGGGGTAAGGGGCACCTCAGGTTTACAAGTGACACAGGGGTAAGGGGCACCTCAGGTTTACAAGTGACACAGGGGTAAGGGAAACCTCAGGTTTACAAGTGACACAGGGGTAAGGGAAACCTCAGGTTTACAAGTGACACAGGGGTAAGGGACATCTCAAGCTTACAAGTGACACAGGGGGTAAGGGACACCTCAGGTTTACAAGTGACACAGGGGGTAAGGGACACCTCAGGTTTACAAGTGACACAGGGGGTAAGGGACACCTCAGGTTTACAAGTGACACAGGGGGTAAGGGAAACCTCAGGTTTACAAGTGACACAGGGGTAAGGGACATCTCAAGCTTACAAGTGACATAGGGTAAGGGACATCTCAGACTCACACGTAGGGCGAGAGGTGCCCAAGACTCACACATGGCGCAAGTTAACGGGTGCCACAGGCTCATACATAAAGTAAGGAATGCCTCGGCCTCACATACGACACACAGCTGACGGCTCCCTAGGCTCACATACCCGGTGTACCCCATCTACCTGCAGTACGTACCCCAGGCCGGTAAAAGGTACAGCAAGACCAGCACACAGCCTGCACTGAGGCTGACAGTCATTTCTCTGAGTTCTCTCACTTACTGCGCATGCGCAGCAGCACCGGACAGCTAGCGTGCCCACCTACACAACACGCCCCGCCTCCTAAGTGCTCCTATTGGGAAAAAGAAAGGGCTTGTGAGTCTAGTAGTTGACTCATCCCTCTGTCAATCAGGGCTGTTATACCGCTAACCTCTAATAGAAGCGCACACTATAATTAGCTCTGGGTGTAGCTATCGTGTTTTTCTAAAACCCTAGTTACAAACTGACAAAACCGGGTGTACTAATATGGCAACTTCCATCACCACTGACAGGAAAAAAGTGGAACTAACTTATTAACCAATCATCGCTGCTCTGGGATCCAATCAGCTCTCTGGATATGCCCGGTCACCATAGTAATAGTAGCTTGGACACGCCTTTCCTCAGACCACGCCTATTACAGTTGGTCGTTGTTTGAGGAAGGTTCGTGAAGGTTTTCCGCGGTGCATTGTGGGTGTAGCAGTTGCCGGCTGGGAAGGAAACCGTAATAATTGACAAGATGATGGTGAGTGAGCAATCCTTTGTCATCCTCTGCGCCGCCATTCTGTAGCTACATTCTCTGCCCGGGGCCGCTTCACTCTGGGCCTGTACCGTTGTTATATCGCTGTATTGTTGTGCTGGGCACCAGGGAGGGTAATGGGGCTCACGTGCACCAGTCATGGGGTATTACAAAGAAGCAGTGTCTCACAGGCCTTACAGTGTGCCCTCTAATACGTATAAGCGGAGCTCCGCTACTGCAGGGTGACAGTGACAGCTGATATTGTGCCCTCTAATACGTATAAGCGGAGCTCGTGCACGGTGACAGTCACAGCTCATAATGTGCCATCTGATAGGTGAATATTAGGGGAGCTCGTGCAGGGTGACAGTCACAGCTGATAGTGTCATTTAAATGGATAGAAAGGTTTCAATTAAATGTGTATTTCATTTTGGAAGATAGGAATTTTTGCAATATACTTTCATCAACAAAAATGCTTCTAGTAAAAGTTATTACTGTTCTTCAGCAGCATACGCACATATCCTGTGTGTGCCCATGCACCAAACCCCATGCCTGCTCAGAGAGCTACTGGTGTGGGGTGTGTGTTGCTTCTGAAGACATCATTTGTGTCACACTGCTGGTGGGGTGTTTGAATACTGGTCCACAGCCCCTCACTTATGTGCGTATGGCACAAAAAAAACAGTATTATATTTTTGCTAATGTAAGTATATTGCGAAAATTCTTATTTGAAATGCACCTATACACATTTTGCTTTTGACCTTTTAATACATTCATGAATATAAGGGGTGACAGTTACAGCTGATATTGTGCCATCTAATACTGTGCATGGTGACAGTCACAGCTGATATTGTGCCATTTAATACTTGAATATAAGGGGAGTCCGTGCTAGGTGACGGTCACAGCTGATATTGTACCATTTAATACTTGAATATAAGGGGAGTCCGTGCTAGGTGACGGTCACAGCTGATATTGTGCCATTTAATACTTGAATATAAGGGGAGTCCGTGCTAGGTGACGGTCACAGCTGATATTGTGCCATTTAATACTTGAATATAAGGGGAGTCCGTGCTAGGTGACGGTCACAGCTGATATTGTGCCATTTAATACTTGAATATAAGGGGAGTCCGTGCTAGGTGACGGTCACAGCTGATATTGTGCCATTTAATACTTGAATATAAGGGGAGTCCGTGCTAGGTGACGGTCACAGCTGATATTGTACCATTTAATACTTGAATATAAGGGGAGTCCGTGCTAGGTGACGGTCACAGCTGATATTGTACCATTTAATACTTGAATATAAGGGGAGTCCGTGCTAGGTGACGGTCACAGCTGATATTGTACCATTTAATGCTTGAATATAAGGGGAGTCCGTGCTAGGTGACGGTCACAGCTGATATTGTACCATTTAATGCTTGAATATAAGGGGAGTCCGTGCTAGGTGACGGTCACAGCTGAAATTGTGCCATTTAATACTTGAATATAAGGGGAGTCCGTGCTAGGTGACGGTCACAGCTGATATTGTACCATTTAATACTTGAATATAAGGGGAGTCCGTGCTAGGTGACGGTCACAGATAATATTGTACCATTTAATACTTGAATATAAGGGGAGTCCGTGCTAGGTGACGGTCACAGCTGAAATTGTGCCATTTAATACTTGAATATAAGGGGAGTCCGTGCTAGGTGACGGTCACAGCTGAAATTGTGCCATTTAATACTTGAATATAAGGGGAGTCCGTGCTAGGTGACGGTCACAGCTGATATTGTACCATTTAATACTTGAATATAAGGGGAGTCCGTGCTAGGTGACGGTCACAGCTGATATTGTACCATTTAATACTTGAATATAAGGGGAGTCCGTGCTAGGTGACGGTCACAGCTGATATTGTACCATTTAATACTTGAATATAAGGGGAGTCCGTGCTAGGTGACGGTCACAGCTGATATTGTGCCTTGTAATAGGTGAATACTTCATTGTGTATAAAGTAGCTGTTAGTGATGTCTGTTTGTCTTCCTGTTATACGCTGCATAAGGGTCGACCATAATCTGCTAGTTTTGAAACACATTGTTACCAAATTAGGTATGTGCTACTGTGATAGTGGTGTGCAGTACACAGGCCTTGCACCAGTCATGTTCTGCCTCTCCTCCAAGTAGCCCACCACAGAGGCCATTTATCCTCCCCATCAGGCTGCTGATTACCTTACTACTGAAGAGACATTTAGTTTAAATCTCAGCCAGATAGTCCAGCTATTATCCTGCTTTAGACGACATATATCAGCTAACCACTGAATGCAATGGTTTGAGATCCTGATCCCTATGACCCCTTCCTGTGAGAATGTTGCTCAGTGGAGGGCAGGTGGGATAATTGGGGTGCTTAGGTTAAGGGGTATGGCTAGGGTTAGCTCCTTGGGTACCAAAGAGGGTTACAAGAAACGGCATTGTAGCTCATACTGGCATCAGTAGTTAATAGGATTTTGGGTAATGTCTTTTAGCATAATTTATTTCCTATGGCAGAATTCAGCATTTTAAATTACCAGCCATTTCAATATCACTATAGTTGCCAGATAATTTCAATACGATGCCTTAACTTGCAGAAAGTGCACAGACAGCTTGTAGAAGTGAAGCTGAACTGCCGTTAAGCCACTTATTGACACATTTGTTACATTAACCCTTTTCCTTCCGTGCAAACGTCATATTATGTCTTATGGCCTATGCTCAGCATTCCCAGTGTAAATAATAAGATTAGGATTGTCTGACAGGTGAGATAAAGGGTTAATAACGGCAAAGGGCACACAGTAATTTGGATTTTTTGTGTAATGGATAAAAACAAAAATAGATTGCAAGATTTCAATTATGGAATCGGGGCGTCCCTATGACGCAAGGCACGCCCTCCAGACCACGATCACATCCAGGAAGCGCTGTTAGTACGGAATACAACGGCGCTAACAGGTTAATACTGTAAGACACAGCTGAAGGCATGAAAGAGTTAACTTTACATGGCACAATACTAGTTAAAAAAACTCAAGGCAGGAAGGGGTTAACTTCAAGTTTTCATGCTGCCTGGTTACTTGCAACATTGTATAAACATTGTGTTAAAGGGACAGGAAACCCACAAATTGAATTAATGATTCAGATAGAAGATACAACGTTCAAATTTACTTTTATTATAACATTTTCTTCATTCTCTTGTCATCCTTTGCTAAAGGAACAACATTGCACTACTGACAGGAAGCTGAATACATCTAGTTAGCCAATCACAAGAGACAAATGTGTGCAGGCACCAATCAGCAGCTAGCTCCCACTAGTGTAGCATATGTGCATATTCATTTTCAACAACGGATACCAAGAGAACAAAGCACATTTGAAAATACTGTAGAAGTGATTTTAGTTTTATGCAAGTTTAATTATGACTTTCCTATCCCTTTAACATTGGCAGCACTGAGAATAAACGGCTAAAATACTAAATTGGGCAGATGCTCCAAATAAAATACGCTAGAATAAGAAATTGCAGGATTTTGTGCCCCTTGCAGCACTGTCACCTTTTATAGTCATGGTGGAATCCTGGTTTCTGTATCACAGTTGTGCTTTTCCGATCAATTCCAACAAGAAGCAATAAAATTCCCAAGATTAAAATCCCTTTATTGTTTCAAGCATGGGGATACAGACAACATCACAACGTTTTGGGGGTGTCCCTTTAATCATGTGGTTCTTTATATTGGATTTGGAGTTTGGCAGTTACTCGAGGTGATTCTCTATATTACAGGTTGAAGTGCTGGTTTGATTTTACTATAAATTCCCACAGACTGGCTGGGCTTGTAAGCCAAATCTAGTGCAATAAAGAATTAGGTTAACAGATTGTGATGATGATAAAGCTATCATTTTGTAGCTGCTGGTTGTGGTTCAGTGTTTAAAGGGACACTGTACTCAAATTTTTTCTTTTGTAATTCAGAAAGAGCATGCAATTTTAAGCAACTTTCTAATTTACTCCTATTATCAATTTTTCTTCATTCTCTTGCTATCATTTGAAAAAGAAGGCATCTAAGCTTTTTTTTGGTTTCAGTACTCTGGACAGCACTTTTTTATCGGTGGATGAATTTATCCACCAATCAGCAAGGACAACCCAGGTTGTTCACCAAAAATGGGCCGGCATCTAAACTTACATTCTTGCATTTCAAATAAAGATAACAAGAGAATGAAGAAAATTTGATAATAGGAGTAAATTAGAAAGTTGCTTAAAATTTCATGTTCTATCTGAATCACAAAAGAAAAAATTTGGGTTCAGTGTCCCTTAAGTATTCTCAGGCTATCAGCTGTGAGTCTGCCCATCACAATCTTGTGCATGATGAGATTGTTTAAGATTACTCCAACAAGCCCTTCGTGACTTACAAGGGGGGTCACTGCTGGGGTTAGGGGCCAAACTCTTCTCATTCTTGCACAGGGAAAATTGCCATGACCACATTGTCAGCATGGTGACATTGGGGGCGATTTATCAAAGTAATCCGCCCGCAATTCCGCCCAAAACTACGCATTCGACCATATCTCACTATTTATATAAGCAACCTGCGCCTATAATTTTCTTTGCACTCCGCTTGTACTCGCTTAGGTGCACGGGTGCGCTCCCGAGTGCACCAATATTCATTAGTAATAGGCATAATTTCACAACCCGACCTACAAATATGCCCAGTTTCTTATTTATCATTGCTTTCATCGATAGGGAACTGAAATTTCTCCTTAAATAGCGTGTTCTATATTTCGCCATACATACATAGGCGAACAGCATTATCATATATTCTTTTACAGCTTGTGATGGAGTACTTACTACTTTTAACTGCTTTATCCAAGGCTCAGCGCCAAGAATAGACTGATATTGTCAGAAATTTGCGCTTCCACAGGCGCATAGGGGTACAAAGAGTTTTCTTGCCCATTGTGGTCTTTATAAGCCTTGACTGACAGATTTGTGTCATCTTAAAGTACCAACAAGGAAGAACATATGGAAATAAACCGCACGGAAACATTATTAAATATGTCAAAAATATAACATTAACACAATAAATTAGGTACTGTACCTCAGCGGTTGCCAACCATTGGTCCTTGGACCACTGGTGGTCCATAAGAAGATGTTGGTGGTCCTTGACACCATCAAGCAGGAATCAATCTCCTCTGAATGGTGTCACCCCCGTTGTGCAGCAACTCCCTACAGTGCCTGGCTGGACATTAGTGAAAACCGACGGAGGAGGAGATAAATTACAAGCACGTTGCATAGTACTGCACAACTTGCGTAGCTAGATTGTATTTTTAACCCCTCCCACCCGGCACGCTGCTCATAGGAAGATGTTTCCATTCTAAAGCCAGCAGAAGTTGGTTTAGTCTTGGCTTGAAATAGTGGAATTAATTTTTTTTTTTTTTTTTTATTTTTTTTTATTTTCTTTTGTTACATACTTTCTCTCTATATTTAATTTATTTTCTTCCCTTTACCTGTCTCTTTGTAGTAATTTTCCTAATTCCTTTAGATGGACTTACATTACTGTTTGTCTTCCTCCCCTCCATCTTCTTTTTTTTAAATTAAATATTAATTATTTTTAATTCAAATAATTTTCCCGTGCACAAAGCCATTTCACCTGAATTCCAGTAATTGCCATCCAGCAGATCAGCCATATCCCACCAGCATTATAGTAATTGCCAGTAATATCAGTCGTGGTCAGGGCCGCCACTAGAAATTTTGGGGCCCCTGACTTAACCATTGATCAGGCCCCCCCCCCTCCTTGGACATGTGCAATTTTTGACCAAGTGACTAAAACGTATATGCACTTTATTCTTAATTGTCTATTTAAACTTGGAAATGTTGTAAAGGTAGAAACATACACACACACACACACACACACACACACACACACACACACACACACACACACACTCACACATAAGGATTCACATATAGACACTCTAGCAAACACGCAAAGAAACTCAGACACAGACACCCAAACAGACACTTAGCACTTGTTGTTTACATTGCCCTGACAAGTAATGAGGTAAACTACAGTTTTGTAAAAAAAGGAGATTTAGAAAACAAAATATGGAGTTCTGATTATCTTTTTGCAAAGGAAGATGCCAACTAAATGATGACAACAGCATGCAGTGGCTGAAAGGAAGGGCCCTGAACTGCCTAAACAATAATTTAAAGGTTAAATGGTAGATTGGTGACTTCTGGAAAGGTCTCATAAGTCTCAAAGTCTGTAGAAAGATGTGAATAATCAGTAGTAAGGTCAAAATGTCCTAAAAAGGAACATACAATGGACACCCACACACAAACTCAAACTTGCACATACACCCAAGGAAACACCAACAGAGACAGCCTCAGAAAACACACAAAGACATACACACACACACACACAGAGACACCCACAGAAAACACATAAAGACATACATACACACCCTCACTGAGACATCCACAGAAAACACACAGACATACACACCCTCACAGAGACACCCACAGAAAATACACACTCTCACAGAGACATCCACAGAAAACACACATACATACACACACACCCTCACAGAGACATCCACAGAAAACACAGACATACACACCCACCCTCACAGAAGCATCCAGAGAAAATACACAAAGACAAACACACGCCCACCCTCACAGAGACACCCATAGAAAAGCTCAAAAACATATGCACACACTCTCACAGACATCCACAGAAAATGCACAAAGACATACACACCCACCCTCACAGAGATACCAACAGAAAAAAAATACACACTTATAGAGACACAAACCAAAGCACAAAGACATAAACACATACACCCACAGAAACACTCACAGGAGGAAACATTTATGCACCTTGCATCCCCTAAATCAACAGTGTGTGATATGCATGATAAAAAATGCAGAAATTAAGAGATCACTTTTTAAAGAATCATATTTGTAAATGTGCAAACAAAAATTCTGTGAATTCAAAATTGTACATTAATGATCTGGGTAGATTGCTAGATGAAGAAAAGTACTTCTAAAAGGTTGACATATGTTTGTTTGATATTTTCCCCATTTTCCCCAACCAAGAGCACCACTTCAAATATAGTGTACAAATGTTCCCATCTGTCAGCTGTACTTGTGGATTTTGAAAATGCTGTACTCTATATGGTCTTGGTGGAACCATAAGCTGTGGTACTCATACCATTAGATCTGGTTAAATGCAGGATTTAAGCTTGTTGGTGTGCATTTCAAAATAAAGTCAGCTGTAGAGTAAACTGAACAGTTTTAAGTTAACCTGTCTCATTTCCAACACTGAGCAATCTTAGTCTGAGAGTATAACATGTTATGCAGATGTAAAAATCTTAGATAAAATGCCTCCTTGTATCTGAAAAGTCCTTGCATAAAGGGGCAGTAAACTGGAATATAATATATATAATTTGTGTATTGAGGAGGAAACATTTCTGCATGGTTTTAAATATAGAATTTCTACAGCATTGCCAAATAATCATAAATACACTGCTGCTAAAAAAAAAAGTGTTTTTATGGACCCCTGGCCCCACCATACAACTACTACCACACTGAAGTTACAATCTTAAATTGCACAAAGAAATAAAAAACATTTACTAAGTAATTCCTACCTCCTCTGCAAATGAAAGTGATCAGCCATCTGACTCAGGCACACACTCTACAAAGTGCCAAGTCTGTCTCACACTGCGCATAGTGGTTTAGTGCACACTCAGAAATCCTCTCAAATGCTAATACTTTACTCCTTGTAATAACATTTCCCATGCTCAATTAGCACTCTGCTGTAGTACCCACTGGTGGCTGCCAAAATTTAAAAAAAATAAATTTTTTTTTTTTTTTTTTTTTTACTTCTTGCCTCATGGGGCCCCCCCTAGCCCATTGGGCCCCTGACAGGAGTCACCCCTGTCACCCCCTGATGGCGGCCCTGGTCGTGGTTAGCTCACATCCATATTGAGAGCTTTCTGATATAAACTTTAATTTATGACTCCAATGTCTGGCCATTATCATAAGTAGTTTTGAATAATTCCTAAGTGGGGAGGTAACTTAGAAGTCTTGTGGTCCTTTTAAACATAATTCTTTTTCCCACTTTCTGCCTCTGTTTCCAGTTCAGAAGTTGGCACTCACCTTTCATCTGTCATTTAGAAGTATTCTCTAAATTCTGTCATTCAGTTAGTTAATTCCAAAAATAATTCTTAAAAATATGTAAATATATACATAATGTAAACTTAGCTATGGTTTAACTATTAATGAGATGTATGTATGCATCTTAAAAAAACAAAACATGTTAGTGGTCCACAGGATTCAAAATTGTGAGTTTAGTGGTCCCTGAGGTCCAAAAGGTTGGTGACCCCTGCTGCACCTAACTGCTCACAATTTAAAAATTGCAAAATAAATACCAAAAAAAAAAAACCTGCATCTTTAATAATCAAGACTTAGCGGCGTAAATATTTATAAGGATGTACTATGATAGGCGAAATTACTCATTATTACGCCCCAGCTCGCCTTTTACTAAACGTGCAAAGTTATTTCTCTTTTTTTTTTTTTTTTTTTTTTTATATAAATTCAGGCACACTTGCGCTTATCTGGAGGTGAGCTGGGGCGCAGTTATAGGCGAAGCACATAGACAGTTCGCCTAGCCTTTGATAAATCGCCCCCATTGCAGGCTGTAGCTGGCTTTTTTTTTTTTTTTTTTAATAAGTGATTACCCTTCCAAGTAATCCAGGATTGTACAGTTTGAAAGCACCAAACTCACTACTGCCTCTGGTGCTTTCCACCTTTTTATGTTTTTATTCTAAAAATTGCTTATTCTAATTTGTTGGAGCTTGCAATGTGCAACTCTATGTTTAGCCTCTATAAAGGGTTTAAACAAATAGGGGAGCTGCAGAGATTTGCCGCTCCTGAGCAGGAAGCAGCCAGTGAGCCAATTGACTGTGTACAGCATGCCGACTGCAGCGATTAAAGCTCATGACCAGTACTTTAAAGGTGCGTTTAACTTCTTCTCCTTTTTCTTGCATGGGGTTAAACACTCAGAACTGCAGTGTTAATTTGTTAGAGCGTACATTTTTTGCACTATGGTGTCCCCTGGCTGCCTGTAGTTTTTAACTATATAGGTTTAACCCTTGCTAATGGGTTGGCAGAATGCATTGACTCTCCTGAGCAGGATAGGAGCTGTAATCATCAGTGTCCTGCTTAGGGCTTACACAAAAACTAAATCTAATTAGACCTCTTACTATCACACTTTTATGTACCGTTTCATAACCGCTGAGCAATGCAGCTTGATCAGTTCAGTATACATCTACTAAAGACCCGGATGCTTGTGTTTCTGTTTGCAGCCCACACCTGTTATCCTGCTGAAGGAGGGAACTGACACCTCCCAGGGTGTTCCTCAGCTCCTGAGTAACATCAATGCCTGCCAGGTGATCGCAGAGGCAGTGCGCACCACCCTTGGCCCACGTGGCATGGACAAGCTTATTGTCGATGACAGAGGTGAGTTGGATTTGCCGTTTCATGCGTTTAACAACGTGCAGAATGTTATAGAGCAGACAATATGGTGATTGTAAGCCCCTCAGATATAGGTATTGCTTAGTATATAAAGAGTTCTCAAATCTACAGAACAAAAATAAGGTCTCCACATGTTTATGGTACTGAACTGCCTGGTGCTGATGAACTTGACAAAATACTAGAGCTTTTTTGTCTATCACTCTATAGTTTAAACTGAAATAGAGTCTAGTTGTATTTTTTTACTTATGAAAACGTTTTTTTTTTTTAAAGTAGACAACCTAAGGTATTGATCTAGGCCCATTTTTCTATATTTCATGCTACCATTTCCCTACTAAATGCAATCATGTAAAAAAAAAAATCATTAAAGGGACAAACGCCAACAATGTTTATTGTTTAAAAGATAGCTAATCCCTTTATTACCCATTCCTCAGTTTTGCATAACAAGCACAGTTATATTAATACACCTTTTACCTATGTAATTACCTTGTATCTAAGCTTCTGCAGACTGCCCCCTTATCTCAGATCTTTTGACAGACTTGCATTTCAGGCGATTAGTGCTGACACTTAACATTATGCTCATGCCATGGAGTTATTTATCTGTATGGCACACATGAACCTCTAGCTGTGAAAAAACTGTCAAATTCATTCAGATAAGGTGTCCTTCAAGGGCTCCCACCTCACAAACAGCTCTCTAACCCAGTTGGTGTGTTTATTTTTTTTGTTGTTTTTTTTTTTTTTTTAAATTAATGTTTTTCTGTAGTGTTAGGGTTCCCCACCTCCCCCTCAGCAGGATCCTTATGTAGAACCCCCCCCCCCACCTTATTTCTTCTTCTCTGTAGTGTAGCTACCCATCCCTCCCTCTCTCTTCAAAAACTTTCTGTAGCGTAGGATCTCGCCAACACGCCTCCTGCCTTCCCTCCCACCGGCACCAACCGAGATTGTTACAGACAGTGTCGCTGTCTGTAAGGATCTTGCAATTTGGCTTCATATGGTAATGGTCCACTAATCGTGCTCCATTACCATATGAAGGCAGATGCTGGAAGCTCACAAGCAGTAAGACTGATTGGGCTTTTAGCATTATGGACGTAAAACTACGTTATGCATTACAATGGCCTATGTACTGCACAACGTAGATCTAAGTCCATTTGGCCAAAGAGGTTAAAGGGCAATAGGATGGATATTCCCTTGTTACATGTTTAGTGAATGTTTGAAATATAACCTATTTATTTCCAAGAGTTGTCTCTTGTCTGTTCATCAGTGATAACTTTTTTTTTTTTTTTTTTTATTTTTTTTTAATTTTATTTTTCAGAAAATATATATTCTTCTAACTTATGTTTTGCCTAAACCATCAATTCCTGCACATGATGGTTTTTTTTTTTTAATTTTTTTTTATAGCTTTTGTAGCAGTAATAGTTTATTTTTATTTTTTTATTATTTTTAATGAGTCAGAACATACAATTTTAAACAACTTTCCAATTTACTTCTATCTAATTTTCTTCATTCTCTTGGTATCCTTTGATAAAACAAAAATGCACGTACGTGAGCCGATAACATGAAGCCTAAATGTGCAGCCACCAATCGGCAGCTTATGAGTCTACCTAGGTATGCTTTTCAACAAAGGATACCAAGAGATCAAAATTAGAAAGTTGTTTAAAATTGTATGTTCTATCTGAATCGCGAGAGAGAAATGTTTCAAGTTATAGTGGAACTTCATTACAACTGATAAAACAGAATTTATGCTTACCTGATAAATTACTTTCTCCAACGGTGTGTCCGGTCCATGGCGTCATCCTTACTTGTGGGATATTCTCTTCCCCAACAGGAAATGGCAAAGAGTCCCAGCAAAGCTGGTCACATGATCCCTCCTAGGCTCCGCCCACCCCAGTCATTCGACCGACGGACAGGAGGAAATATATATAGGAGAAACCATATGATACCGTGGTGACTGTAGTTAGAGAAAATAATTCATCAGACCTGATTAAAAAACCAGGGCGGGCCGTGGACCGGACACACCGTTGGAGAAAGTAATTTATCAGGTTAGCATAAATTCTGTTTTCTCCAACATTGGTGTGTCCGGTCCACGGCGTCATCCTTACTTGTGGGAACCAATACCAAAGCTTTAGGACACGGATGAAGGGAGGGAGCAAATCAGGTCACCTAAATGGAAGGCACCACGGCTTGCAAAACCTTTCTCCCAAAAATAGCCTCCGAAGAAGCAAAAGTATCAAATTTGTAAAATTTGGCAAAAGTGTGCAGTGAAGACCAAGTCGCTGCCTTACATATCTGGTCAACAGAAGCCTCGTTCTTGAAGGCCCATGTGGAAGCCACAGCCCTAGTGGAGTGAGCTGTGATTCTTTCAGGAGGCTGCTGTCCGGCAGTCTCATAAGCCAATCGGATAATGCTTTTAAGCCAAAAGGAAAGAGAGGTAGAAGTCGCTTTTTGACCTCTCCTTTTACCAGAATAAACAACAAACAAGGAAGATGTTTGTTTGAAATCTTTAGTAGCCTCTAAATAGAATTTTAGAGCACGGACTACGTCCAAATTGTGTAACAAACGTTCCTTCTTTGAAACTGGATTCAGACACAAAGAAGGTACAACTATCTCCTGGTTAATATTTTTGTTGGAAACAACTTTCGGAAGAAAACCAGGCTTAGTACGCAAAACCACCTTATCTGCATGGAACACCAGATAGGGCGGAGAACACTGCAGAGCAGATAACTCTGAAACTCTTCTTGCAGAAGAAATTGCAACCAAAAACAAAACTTTCCAAGATAATAACTTAATATCTACGGAATGTAAGGGTTCAAACGGAACCCCTTGAAGAACTGAAAGAACTGGATTTAGACTCCAGGGAGGAGTCAAAGGTCTGTAAACAGGCTTGATCCTAACCAGAGCCTGAACAAATGCTTGAACATCTGGCACAGCTGCCAGTCTTTTGTGAAGTAAAACAGATAAAGCAGAGATCTGTCCCTTCAGAGAACTTGCAGATAATCCTTTCTCCAAACCTTCTTGTAGAAAGGATAGAATCTTAGGAATTTTTGTCTTGTTCCATGGGAATCCTTTAGATTCACACCAACAGATATATTTTTTCCATATTTTATGGTAAATTTTTCTAGTTACAGGCTTTCTAGCCTGAATCAGAGTATCTATTACAGAATCTGAAAACCCACGCTTTGATAAAATCAAGCGTTCAATCTCCAAGCCGTCAGTTGGAGGGAAACCAGATTCGGATGTTCGAATGGACCCTGAACAAGAAGGTCCTGTCTCAAAGGTAGCTTCCATGGTGGAGTCGATGACATATTCACCAGGTCTGCATACCAAGTCCTGTGTGGCCACGCAGGAGCTATCAAGATCACCGAGGCCCTCTCCTGATTGATCCTGGCTACCAGCCTGGGGATGAGAGGAAACGGTGGGAATACATAAGCTAGGTTGAAGGTCCAAGGTGCTACTAGTGCATCTACTAGAGTCGCCTTGGGATCCCTGGATCTGGACCCGTAGCAAGGAACCTTGAAGTTCTGACGAGACGCCATCAGATCCATGTCTGGAATGCCCCATAATTGAGTTATTTGGGCAAAGATTTCCGGATGGAGTTCCCACTCCCCCGGATGGAATGTCTGACGACTCAGAAAATCCGCTTCCCAATTTTCCACTCCTGGGATGTGGATCGCAGACAAGTGGCAGGAGTGATCCTCCGCCCATTGAATTATCTTGGTCACTTCTTTCATCGCCAGGGAACTCCTTGTTCCCCCCTGATGATTGATATATGCAACGGTCGTCATGTTGTCTGACTGAAACCTTATGAATTTGGCCTTTGCTAGTTGAGGCCAAGCTCTGAGAGCATTGAATATCGCTCTCAGTTCCAGAAACTAGGCTGGCGTCGGTCGTAACAATGACCCACTCTGGTCTGCGGAAGCTCATTCCCTGTGACAGATTGTCCAGGGTCAGCCACCAACGGAGTGAATCTCTGGTCTTTTGATCTACTTGAATCGTCGGAGACAAGTCTGTATAATCCCCATTCCACTGTTTGAGCATGCACAGTTGTAATGGTCTTAGATGAATTCGTGCAAAAGGAACTATGTCCATTGTTGCAACCATCAATCCTATTACTTCCATGCACTGCGCTATGGAAGGACGAGGAACAGAGTGAAGTACTTGACAAGAGATCAGAAGTTTTGATTTTCTGACCTCTGTCAGAAAAATCCTCATTTCTAAGGAATCTATTATTGTTCCCAAGAAGGGAACTCTTGTTGACGGGGACAGAGAACTTTTTTCTTTGTTCACCTTCCATCCGTGAGATCTGAGAAAGGCTAGGACGATGTCCGTATGAGCCTTTGCTTTTGACATGGACGACGCTTGAATCAGGATGTCGTCCAAGTAAGGTACTACTGCAATGCCCCTTGGTCTTAGAACCGCTAGAAGGGACCCTAGTACCTTTGTGAAAATCCTTGGAGCAGTGGCTAATCCGAATGGAAGTGCCACAAACTGGTAATGCTTGTCCAGAAAAGCGAACCTTAGGAACTGATGATGTTCCTTGTGGATAGGAATATGTAGGTACGCATCCTTTAAATCCACGGTAGTCATAAATTGATTTTCCTGGATAGTAGGTAGGATCGTTCGAATAGTTTCCATTTTGAACGATGGTACCCTGAGAAATTTGTTTAGGATCTTTAGATCCAAAATTGGTCTGAATGTTCCCTCTTTTTTGGGAACTATGAACAGATTGGAATAAAATCCCATTCCTTGTTCTCTTATTGGAACTGGATGTATCACTTCCATCTTTAACAGGTCTTCTACACAATGTAAGAATGCCTGTCTCTTTATTTGGTTTGAAGATAATTGAGACCTGTGGAACCTTCCCCTTGGGGGTAGTTCCTTGAATTCCAGGAGATAACCTTGAGAAACTATTTCTAGCGCCCAAGGATCCTGAACATCTCTTGCCCAAGCCTGAGCAAAGAGAGAAAGTCTGCCCCCCACTAGATCCGGTCCCGGATCGGGGGCTATCCCTTCATGCTGTTTTGGTAGCAGTGGTAGGCTTCTTGGCCTGCTTACCCTTGTTCCAGCCTTGCATTGGTTTCCAGGCTGGTTTGGGTTGTGAAGTATTACCCTCTTGCTTAGAGGATACAGAATTAGAGACTGGTCCGTTTCTGCGAAAGGGACGAAAATTAGGCTTATTTTTAGCCTTAAAAGACCTATCCTGTGGGAGGACGTGGCCCTTTCCCCCAGTGATGTCTGAAATAATCTCCTTCAAATCAGGTCCAAATAATGTTTTACCTTTGAAAGGAATGTTAAGCAATTTTGTCTTGGAAGACACGTCCGCTGACCAAGACTTTAGCCAAAGCGCTCTGCGCGCCACGATAGCAAACCCTGAATTTTTCGCCGCTAATCTAGCTAATTGCAAAGCGGCATCTAAAACAAAAGTTAGCCAATTTAAGTGCTTGAACTCTGTCCATAACCTCCTCATACGAAGATTCTTTACTGAGCGACTTTTCTAGTTCCTCGAACCAGAAACACGCTGCCGTAGTGACAGGAACAATGCATGAAATTGGTTGTAGAAGGTAACCTTGCTGTACAAAAATCTTTTTAAGCAAACCCTCTAATTTCTTATCCATAGGATCTTTGAAAGCACAACTATCTTCGATAGGAATAGTAGTGCGTTTGTTTAGAGTAGAAACCGCCCCCTCGACCTTGGGGACTGTCTGCCATAAGTCCTTTCTGGGGTCGACTATAGGAAATAATTTCTTAAATATATGGGGGGGAACAAAAGGTATGCCGGGCCTTTCCCACTCTTTATTTACTATGTCCGCCACCCGCTTGGGTATAGGAAAAGCGTCGGGGGGCACCGGAACCTCTAGGAACTTGTCCATCTTACATAATTTCTCTGGAATGACCAAATTGTCACAATCATCCAGAGTAGATAACACCTCCTTAAGCAGTGCGCGGAGATGTTCTAATTTAAATTTAAATGTCACAACATCAGGTTCAGCTTGATGAGAAATTTTTCCTGAATCTGAGATTTCTCCATCAGACAAAACCTCCCTCATGGCCCCTTGAGATTGGTGTGAGGGTATGTCAGAACAATTATCATCAGCGTCCTCTTGCTCTTCAGTGTTTAAAACAGAGCAATCGCGCTTTCTCTGATAAGTAGGCATTTTGGATAAAAGATTTGCTATGGAGTTATCCATTACAGCCGTTAATTGTTGCATGGTAATAAGTATTGGCGCACTAGATGTACTAGGGGCCTCCTGTGTGGGCATAACTGGTGTAGACACAGTAGGGGATGATGTAGTATCATGTTTACTTCCCTCATTTGAGGAATCATCTTGGGCAATATCATTATCTGTGGCATTACTGTCCTTACTTTGTTTGGACACTATGGCACAATTATCACATAAATTTAAATGGGGAGACACATTGGCTTTCATACATATAGAACATAGCTTATCTGATGGTACAGACATGTTAAACAGGCTTAAACTTGTCAACAAAGCACAAAAAACGTTTTAAAATAAAACCGTTACTGTCACTTTAAATTTCAAACTGAAAACACTTTATTACTGAATATGTGAAAAAGTATGAAGGAATTGTTCAAAATTCACCAAAATTTCACCACAGTGTCTTAAAGCATTAAAAGTATTGCACACCAAATTTCAGAGCTTTAACCCTTAAATTAAGACCCAACCAAGCCCAGAGGGGAATACGATACCAAATGACGCCTTCTATAAGCTTTTTCAGTGATTCTTAGCTCCTGACACATGCATCTGCATGTCTTGCTCTCCAAAAACAACTGCGCATTAATGGCGCGAAAATGAGGCTCTGTCTATAACTAGAAAGGCCCCATCTGAAAAAGGCGTCCAACACAGTGCCTGCCGTTTTTCTAAACGTTCCCCAAGATTATAATACCAATTATTAGTTAGAATCTGCATAATATGCCTAGTAAAGCAATCGTTTTAGCCCAGAAAAATGTCTACCAGTTTTTAAGCCCTTTTTGAAGCCCTTTATTCTTTTTATGTTTAACTAAGAAAATGCCTTACCGGTCCCCATGAGGGGAAATGACAGCCTTCCAGCATTACATGGTCTTGTTAGAAATATGGCTAGTCATACCTTAAGCAGAAAAATCTGCTAACTGTTTCCCCCAACTGAAGTTACTTCATCTCAACAGTCCTGTGTGGAAACAGCAATCGATTTTAGTTACTGTCTGCTAAAATCATCTTCCTCTTACAAACAGAAATCTTCATCCTTTTCTGTTTCAGAGTAAATAGTACATACCAGCACTATTTTAAAATAACAAACACTTGATAGAAGAATAAAACTACATTTAAACACCAAAAAACTCTTAACCATCTCCGTGGAGATGTTGCCTGTGCAACGGCAAAGAGAATGACTGGGGTGGGCGGAGCCTAGGAGGGATCATGTGACCAGCTTTGCTGGGACTCTTTGCCATTTCCTGTTGGGGAAGAGAATATCCCACAAGTAAGGATGACGCCGTGGACCGGACACACCAATGTTGGAGAAATTATACTCCATCTGAAATATCACTCACTGATGTATTCTGTTAAAGGGCCAGTAAACCTAAAAAATGTTATATAATTCTGCACATAGTGCAGAATTATATAACATTATATTAGCGTTGGCTTTATACAACCTAACATTCCCTGTGAATTTGTATAAAAAGACTGTTTTTCAGACCCGCTCTCTGTGTTCTTCTGAGCGGGTCTGTTTTTATCACAGAGCGCATCTGGCCAGCTGTCTAGTCACAGCCCGGGGGAATATTAGGTTGTATAAAGCTAATGCTAACGCTAATATAATGTTATATTATTGTGCACTATGGGCAGAATTATATAATGTTTTTTAGGTTTACTGGCCCTTTAATTGTTAATTTTATATACGCGTGATTATTGAAAGGAAATGAGCAGATTAAAGCCTTCTTATGTTCTCTTTATTTATATAACCTGATCGCTCTTCTAGGTAAAGCCACAATCTCAAACGATGGTGCTACCATTCTGAAGCTCCTTGATGTGGTGCACCCAGCAGGAAAAACCCTTGTGGACATCGCTAAATCCCAGGATGCTGAGGTATGGCTGATGCTGATGACTGGATTGGTCAGGGGTCACATTACATAATAGATAACTGCACTCTTCATGCTAAACATGATGCCACACCATAAGATTAGATATCTATTTGTTTAGTATAGAATGATGCATACAATGTTACTATGTAATACGGTATACTACTCACATGTTTGTCTGACTGTTTTTTCAATAGCAAATTACTTCTGTCTGATCAGTGGTGCTGAAGGCCACACACAAACCCTTGGTGAGCTGGATGTGACTAGTGGGCCCTGCTTCATAGGATATATGATGTTTAGTGTTTTTTAGAGCAGTGCAGGAGTCACTCTGCCTGCTGCTACTTGTACTAATCCTGTAGCACTTGCATTGTGTTCAGTGAGCTAGTCACACTCTCTAGCTTGATCAGTCTGGCCTTCACTACACCCGTCATAAAGTGCAGAATTGTGATCAGCTGAGAAGAATACTCTAAGGCACAACAGAATGGGCTTTAGTACTCTGGAATATGTTCTATATTTTTCTGTCCTAGAAAAGCACATTAAAGGGATTTTGAAACAAATAGGAAGTGTGTGTTTTTGCACAACTCATTTCCTGGAGCAGATCGTTCACTGTCGGATAACAACCTGCCCAGAGCTATAGGACAGTGCTCCACAAGCAAACACAATAAATACATTGAGTATTCATCTTTAAAGTCAAAAAGAAACTTTCATGATTTAGATAGAGAATGCTTTATTTAAAGGGATAGTTTAGTCAATTTTTTTTTAATGATTCTGATAGTGCATGCAATTTTATAATTTACTCAAATTATCAATTTTCTTTGTTCTCTCGGTATGTAAGCATAGGAGCCGGCCCATATATGGTTCAGCACCCCAGTAGCACTTTCTGATTACTGTCTAAATGTAGCCACCAATCAGCAAGCACTACCCATGTGCTGAACCAGAAATGGTCCGGCTCGTAAGCTTACATTCAAATAAAGATACCAAGAGAACGAAAAAAAATTAATAGGTGTAAATTAGAAAGTTGCTTAAAATTGCTGCTCTATCTGAACCATGAAATAAATATTTTACGTTTTATGTCCCATTAATACACAAAAGTGCTGATATTTTTGTGCTCCACTTGTAATCTAGGACTTTTTTTTTAAAGTTTTCTCTATGAATCATGAAAGTTTAATTTTGACTAGACTATTCCTTTAAGAGACTTTCCAATTTACCTCCAATATCAAATCATGCTCAGTCTATTTATATTCACACTTTGAGGTACTAGCTACTACTGGGCATGTGCAAGAGTTCAGTGTATATGTATTGAGTATGTGATTGGCTGATGGCTGTCACATGATTCAGGCTGAGAAATTGATGTCATTTTTTTTTTTTAAATTTGTCAGAAAAAAATATCTGCTGCTCATTTAAAATGAGTGCTACTGCATTGTCTTTTTATTGTGCACTAGTTGATTATGCACATCTATTGTATTCAATGGTCCATTAACCAGATGTGTGATCTCTCAAAGAGAAACTATAAAAAGAAAAGGTTTCTCCTGCTGTGTAGGGCTAGTGGCCTGGTTGTCCTCATGCTTACTTATCTACGTTATAGCCCACCTCATTAGATGCAGTGTGTTTCCTGCCATTATTTTTAATAGTTTTTTATCAAGTGGCGAGGCAGAGTGCTTATAGGGGCCATTACATTAACCCCTTAATGACCGGACCATTTTTCAATTTTCTTGCCCTTAATGACTGGCTATTTCTACATTTCTGCAGTGTTTGCGTTTAGCTGTAATTTTCCTCTTACTCATTTACTCTACCCACACATATTATATACCGTTTTTCTCGTCATTAAATGGACTTTCTAAAGATACCATTATTTTCATCATATCCTATAATTTACTAAAAAAAATAATTATAAAATATGAGGAAAAAATGGAAAAAAAAACACACTTTTTCTAACTTCGACCCCCAAAATCTGTTACACATCTACAACCACCAAAAAACACCCATGCTAAATAGTTTATAAATTTTGTCCTGAGTTTAGAAATACCCAATGTTTACTTGTTCTTTGCTTTTTTTGCAATTTATGGGGCAATAAATACAAGTAGCACTTTGCTATTTCCAAACCACTTTTTTTCAAAATTAGCGCTAGTTACATTGGAACCCTGATATCTGTCAGGAATACCTGAATATCCCTTGACATGTATAGATTTTGTTTTAGAAGACATCCCAAAGTATTGATCTAGGCCCATTTTGGTATATTTCATGCTACCATTTCACCGCCAAATGCGATTAAAGTTCACTTTTTCACAAATTTTGTCACAAACTTTAGCTTTCCCACTGAAATTATTTACAAACCGCTTCTGCAATTATGGCACAAATGGTTGTAAATGCTTCTCTGGGATCCCCTTTTTCAGAAATAGCAGACATATATGGCTTTGGTGTTGCTTTTTGGTAATTTGAAGGCAGCTAAATGCCACTGCGCACCACACATGAATTATGCCCAGGAGTGAAGGGGTTAATTGGGGTGCTTGTAGGGTTAATTTTAGCTTTAGTGTAGTTTAGTAGACAACCCCAAGTATTGATCTAGGCCCATTTTGGTATATTTTATGCCACCATTTCACTGCCAAATGCGAGCAAATAAAAAAAAAAAAAAAAAAAAGTTACATTTTTCACAATTTTAGGTTTCTCACTGAAATTATTTACAAACCGCTTGTGCTATTATGGCAGAAATTGTTGTAAAAGCTTCTCTGGGATCCCCTTTGTTCAGAAATAGCAGACTTATATGGCTTTGGCGTTGCTTTTTGGTAATTAGAAGGCCGCTAAATGCTGCTGTGCAATTATGCCCAGCAGTGAAGGGGTTAAATTAGGTAGCTTGTAGGGAGTTTGCAGGGTTAATTTTAGAGATCAGCCTCCCACCTGACACATCCCACCCCTTGATCCCTCCCAAACAGCTCTCTTCCCTCCCCCACCCCACAATTGTTCCCGCCATCTTAAGTACTGGCAGAAAGTCTGCCAGTACTAAATAAGTGTGTTTTTTTTTTTTTTTTTTTTTTTTTTTTTTTTTAAATAAAAATAATAAAATATTTTAGTTGTGATGGACCCCTGCCTTAGCACCAACCTCCCTGATCCCCCCCCCCCCCCAGCTCTCTAACCCTCTCCCCTACCTAATTACCGCCATCTTGGGTACTGGCAGCTGTCTGCCAGTACCCCGTTTGGCCCCACAAACCAAAGTATTTTAATTTTATTTATAACTTTTTTTTATTTTTATTTTTAATTTCTGTAGTGTAGCAGCCCCCCCACAATACCCCCACCCCCTCCCAGATCCTTTTATTTGTAAAAAAAAAATTAACTTTTCTTCTGTTATGTGTGATCAGTCCACGGGTCATCATTACTTCTGGGATATAACTCCTCCCCAACAGGAAATGCAAGAGGATTCACCCAGCAGAGCTGCATATAGCTCCTCCCCTCTACGTCACTCCCAGTCATTCTCTTGCACCCAGCAACTAGATAGGATGTGTGAGAGGACTATGGTGATTATACTTAGTTTTTATAACTTCAATCAAAAGTTTGTTATTTTACAATAGCACCGGAGCGTGTTATTGCCTCTCTGGCAGAGTTTGAAGAAGAATCTACCAGAGTTTTTACTATGATTTTAACCGGAGTAGTTAAGATCATATTGCTGTTTCTCGGCCATCTGAGGGAGGTAAAAGCTTCAGATCAGGGGACAGCGGGCAGATGAATCTGCATTGAGGTATGTAGCAGTTTTTATTTTCTGAATGGAATTGATGAGAAAATCCTGCCATACCGTTATAATGACATGTATGTATACTCTACACTTAAGTATTCTGGGGATGGTATTTCACCGGAATTACTCTGTTAAAAGTACATTAAACCTTTTAATAGGTATTTATTATGTTAAACGTTTTTGCTGGAATGTAGAATCGTTTGCATTTTCTGAGGTACTGAGTGAATAAATATTTGGGCATTATTTTTCCACTTGGCAGTTGCTTGTTTTAATTGTGACAGTTTCGTTTCTCTCTCACTGCTGTGTGTGAGGGGGAGGGGCCGTTTTTGGCGCTCTTTGCTACGCATCAAAAAATTCCAGTCAGTTACTCTTGTATTTCCTGACAGATCTCAGGGGTCTTCAAACTTCTTTGGAGGGAGGTAGATTCTCTCAGCAGAGCTGTGAGACTTATATAGTGACTGTGATTAAAAACGTTGCTCTGTAATTTTTATGTTTCAAATTTAATTATTGTTACTTTACTAATGGGAACAAACCTTTGCTAAAAGTTGTGTTGTTTTTAAGGATTGATGCTATAACTGTCTTTCAGTTCATTATTTCAACTGTCATTTAATCGTTTAGTGCTCTTTGAGGCACAGTACGTTTTTGTTAAATAAGATTGTAACCAAGTTGCAAGTTTATTGCTAGTGTGTTAAACATGTCTGATTCAGAGGAAGATATCTGTGTCATTTGTTCCAATGCCAAGGTGGAGCCCAATAGAAATTTATGTACTAACTGTATTGATGCTACTTTAAATAAAAGCCAATCTGTACAAATTGAACAAATTTCACCAAACAGCGAGGGGAGAGTTATGCCGACTAACTCGCCTCACGTGTCAGTACCTGCATCTCCCGCCCGGGAGGTGCGTGATATTATGGCGCCTAGTACATCTGGGCGGCCATTACAGATAACATTACAAGATATGGCTACTGTTATGACTGAAGTTTTGGCTAAATTACCAGAACTAAGAGGCAAGCGTGATCACTCTGGGGTGAGAACAGAGTGCGCTGATAATACTAGGGCCATGTCTGATACTGCGTCACAGCTTGCAGAACATGAGGACGGAGAGCTTCATTCTGTGGGTGATGGTTCTGATCCAAACAGATTGGATTCAGATATTTCAAATTTTAAATTTAAATTGGAGAACCTCCGTGTATTACTAGGGGAGGTTTTAGCGGCTCTTAATGATTGTAACACTGTTGCAATACCAGAAAAATTGTGTAGGTTGGATAAATACTTTGCGGTACCGGCGAGTACTGACGTTTTTCATATACCTAAGAGACTAACTGAAATTGTTACTAAGGAGTGGGATAGACCCGGTGTGCCGTTCTCACCCCCTCCAATATTTAGAAAGATGTTTCCAATAGACGCCACCACACGGAACTTATGGCAAACGGTCCCTAAGGTGGAGGGAGCAGTTTCTACTTTAGCTAAGCGTACCACTATCCCGGTGGAGGATAGCTGTGCTTTTTCAGATCCAATGGATAAAAAATTAGAGGGTTACCTTAAGAAAATGTTTGTTCAACAAGGTTTTATATTGCAACCCCTTGCATTCATCGCGCCGATTACGGCTGCGGCAGCATTTTGGATTGAGTCTCTGGAAGAGAACCTTAGTTCAGCTACGCTGGACGACATTACGGACAGGCTTAGAGTCCTTAAACTAGCTAATTCATTCATTTCGGAGGCCGTAGTACATTTAACCAAACTTACGGCTAAGAACTCAGGATTCGCCATTCAGGCACGTAGGGCGCTGTGGCTAAAATCCTGGTCAGCTGATGTAACTTCTAAGTCCAAATTACTTAATATACCTTTCAAGGGGCAAACTTTATTTGGGCCCGGTTTGAAAGAAATTATCGCTGACATTACAGGAGGTAAGGGCCACGCCCTGCCTCAAGACAAAGCCAAAGCTAAGGCTAGACAGTCTAATTTTCGTCCCTTTCGGAATTTCAAAGCAGGAGCAGCATCAACTTCCACTGCACCAAAACAGGAAGGAGCTGTTGCTCGTTACAGACAAGGCTGGAAACCTAACCAGTCCTGGAACAAGGGCAAGCAGGCCAGGAAACCTGCTGCTGCCCCAAAGACAGCATGAACCGAGGGCCCCCGATCCGGGACCGGATCTAGTGGGGGGCAGACTCTCTCTCTTCGCCCAGGCCTGGGCAAGAGATGTTCAGGATCCCTGGGCGCTAGAGATCATATCTCAGGGATACCTTCTAGACTTCAAATTCTCTCCCCCAAGAGGGAGATTTCATCTGTCAAGGTTGTCAACAAACCAGATAAAGAAAGAAGCGTTTCTACGCTGTGTACAAGATCTGTTATTAATGGGAGTGATCCATCCGGTTCCGCGGTCGGAACAAGGACAAGGGTTTTACTCAAACCTGTTTGTGGTTCCCAAAAAAGAGGGAACTTTCAGGCCAATCTTGGATTTAAAGATCCTAAACAAATTCCTAAGAGTTCCATCGTTCAAAATGGAAACTATTCGGACAATCTTACCCATGATCCAAAAGGGTCAGTACATGACCACAGTGGATTTAAAGGATGCTTACCTTCACATACCGATTCACAAAGATCATTACCGGTATCTAAGGTTTGCCTTCTTAGACAGGCATTACCAGTTTGTAGCTCTTCCATTCGGATTGGCTACGGCTCCAAGAATCTTCACAAAGGTTCTGGGTGCCCTTCTGGCGGTACTAAGACCGCGAGGAATTTCGGTAGCTCCGTACCTAGACGACATTCTGATACAAGCTTCAAGCTTTCAAACTGCCAAGTCTCATACAGAGTTAGTTCTGGCATTTCTAAGGTCGCATGGATGGAAAGTGAACGAAAAGAAGAGTTCTCTTTTTCCTCTCACAAGAGTTCCATTCTTGGGGACTCTTATAGATTCTGTAGAAATGAAGATTTATCTGACAGAAGACAGATTAACAAAGCTTCTAAATGCATGCCGTGTCCTTCATTCCATTCAACTCCCGTCAGTAGCTCAATGCATGGAGGTGATCGGCTTAATGGTAGCAGCAATGGACATAGTACCCTTTGCACGTCTACATCTCAGACCGCTGCAATTGTGCATGCTGAGTCAGTGGAATGGGGATTACTCAGACTTGTCCCCTACTCTGAATCTGGATCAAGAGACCAGAAACTCTCTTCTATGGTGGCTTTCTCAGCCACATCTGTCCAGGGGGATGCCATTCAGCAGGCCGGACTGGACAATTGTAACAACAGACGCCAGCCTACTAGGTTGGGGCGCTGTCTGGAATTCTCTGAAGGCTCAGGGACAATGGAATCAGGAGGAAAGTCTCCTGCCAATAAACATTCTGGAATTAAGAGCAGTTCTCCATGCCCTTCTGGCTTGGCCCCAGTTAAAAACTCAGGGGTTCATCAGGTTTCAGTCGGACAACATCACGACTGTAGCTTACATCAACCATCAAGGAGGGACAAGAAGCTCCCTAGCAATGATGGAAGTATCAAAGATAATTCGCTGGGCAGAGTCTCACTCTTGCCACCTGTCAGCAATCCACATCCCGGGAGTGGAGAACTGGGAGGCGGATTTCTTGAGTCGCCAGACTTTTCATCCGGGGGAGTGGGAACTTCATCCGGAGGTCTTTGCCCAAATACTTCGACGTTGGGGCAAACCAGAGATAGATCTCATGGCGTCTCGCCAGAACGCCAAACTTCCTCGCTACGGGTCCAGATCCAGGGATCCGGGAGCGGTTCTGATAGATGCCTTGACAGCACCTTGGAACTTCGGGATGGCTTATGTGTTTCCACCCTTCCCGCTGCTTCCTCGATTGATTGCCAAAATCAAACAGGAGAGAGCATCAGTGATTCTAATAGCGCCTGCATGGCCACGCAGGACTTGGTATGCAGATCTAGTGGACATGTCATCCTGTCCGCCTTGGTCTCTACCTCTAAGACAGGACCTTCTGATACAGGGTCCATTCAAACATCAAAATATAACTTCTCTGAAGCTGACTGCTTGGAAATTGAACGCTTGATTTTATCAAAACGTGGTTTTTCTGAGTCGGTTATTGATACCCTGATACAGGCTAGGAAGCCTGTTACCAGAAGGATTTACCATAAGATATGGCGTAAATACCTATACTGGTGCGAATCCAAAGGTTACTCCTGGAGTAAGGTTAGGATTCCTAGGATATTGTCCTTTCTACAAGAAGGTTTAGAAAAGGGTTTATCGGCTAGCTCATTAAAGGGACAGATCTCAGCTCTGTCCATCTTGTTACACAGGCGTCTGTCAGAAAATCCAGACGTCCAGGCCTTTTGTCAGGCTTTAGCTAGGATCAAGCCTGTGTTTAAAACTGTTGCTCCGCCATGGAGTTTAAACTTAGTTCTTAACGTTTTACAGGGTGTTCCGTTTGAACCCCTTCATTCCATTGATATAAAATTGTTATCTTGGAAAGTTCTGTTTTTAATGGCTATTTCCTCGGCTCGAAGAGTCTCTGAGTTATCAGCCTTACATTGTGATTCTCCTTATCTGATTTTTCACTCAGACAAGGTAGTTCTGCGTACTAAACCTGGGTTCTTACCTAAGGTAGTCACTAACAGGAATATCAATCAAGAGATTGTTGTTCCATCCTTGTGTCCAAATCCTTCTTCAAAGAAGGAACGTCTTCTACACAATCTGGATGTAGTTCGTGCCCTCAAGTTCTACTTGCAGGCAACTAAGGATTTTCGACAAACGTCTTCCCTGTTTGTCGTGTATTCTGGTCAGAGGAGAGGTCATAAGGCTTCGGCTACCTCTCTCTCCTTCTGGCTTCGTAGCATAATTCGTTTAGCCTATGAGACTGCTGGACAGCAGCCTCCTGAAAGAATTACAGCTCATTCTACTAGAGCTGTGGCTTCCACTTGGGCCTTTAAGAATGAGGCCTCTGTTGAACAGATTTGCAAGGCTGCAACTTGGTCTTCGCTTCATACTTTTTCCAAATTTTACAAATTTGACACTTTTGCTTCTTCGGAGGCTATTTTTGGGAGAAAGGTTCTTCAGGCAGTGGTTCCTTCTGTATAATGAGCCTGCCTATCCCTCCCGTCATCCGTGTACTTTTGCTTTGGTATTGGTATCCCAGAAGTAATGATGACCCGTGGACTGATCACACATAACAGAAGAAAACATAATTTATGCTTACCTGATAAATTCCTTTCTTCTGTTGTGTGATCAGTCCACGGCCCGCCCTGTTTTAAGGCAGGTAAATATCTTTTAAATTATACTCCAGTCACCACTTCACCCTTGGTTTCTCCTTTCTCGTTGATTCTTGGTCGAATGACTGGGAGTGACGTAGAGGGGAGGAGCTATATGCAGCTCTGCTGGGTGAATCCTCTTGCATTTCCTGTTGGGGAGGAGTTATATCCCAGAAGTAATGATGACCCGTGGACTGATCACACAACAGAAGAAAGGAATTTATCAGGTAAGCATAAATTATGTTTTTTTCCCCTTCCTTCATTGGTGTCAGTGTGGCTAATGCACGCACACGCGCGCTCATCGTGCACACGCTCCCTCCTCCCACCCGGACAACGGCACCATCGCTACCTTTGCAGAGAGGGCCACAGAGTGGCTCTCTCTGCATCAGAGGCTTGTAAAGGGGTATTGCAGGATGCCTCCATATCGAGGCATCACTGCAATACCCTCAGAGCTGCTGGAAGCGATTGTGATCACTTCCCGCACTCTGTTAGACAACTGACGTACCAGGTACGTCTATTGTCATTAACAGTTAGCACGACGTACCTAGTACGTCAGTTGTCATTAAGGGGTTAAAAGATTTTAACTGTTTTTTGGGGGGTTTGTATTTAATAAAAAAAATATGAAGATAATGATGCAGTTTTACTTTTAAGGTGGGAGATGGCACCACTTCTGTAACTCTCCTTGCGGCGGAATTTCTGAAACAAGTCAAACCCTATGTGGAGGAGGGTCTGCACCCACAAATCATAATCCGAGCCTTCCGTACAGCCACCCAGCTGGTAAGATAAGTGCTTTAGTGTTTGTTTAGATGGGATGGACAAGTTATGTATCATTATGTTACTATGTAGCGCATCTACTTCTGTTCCTTAACAAAGCGCATTCCATTGTGAGTGCAACAACAAACATATTCACACTGAGATCTGTGTTACTACTAGTTGTAAATGTAAGTCCCACTCACGCTAATACAGCAGTTTAACCACCATCGCTCTACAGAAATAAGTGAAATTAAAGGGACACTTAACTTCAAGTAATATGAGAGCCTAAATGAACCTTTATATATAAATATATATTATAGAGTCTGTGATTGGCTGATGACTGTCACATGATATGAAGGTCACGGAGATGAAAGATAACTCACATTTGTCAGAAAACAATGTTATGCTAAATTTGAAATTCAAAATAAGTGTTGTTGTATTGTCTTTGTTTTATGCAATTGTGTTGTACAATGCATAGGAAGCAAGGCGTTTAGTAATACAAATGTTATAGGGGCAGTTACAGCACCATAATAATGATATAGTATTTATCCCCCTCATTACATGCACGTGACATGCCAGGAGGTATAACAATGCATAATAGTAGTATACGCTAGTAAGAGAGCAAATAAACTGAATATGTAAACAGTAATATAAATCCTAATTATTATATAAATACCACAATTAAATATGTGATATAAATATATAACAAAGCATACTGCCTGCACCATACAAAGTAAGAAGAGTACTTCAGCTGCTGGGTAACGGTCTCCTCCTGTCTTGTGTATGTGATTTCTATAATGATTGGCTGTTACCTTCTAGTGTTTCTATTGGAAGAAAGGGAAAAGTCCAGAAACAATATACGTATATTAGCAGTTAGTAAAACAAAGTATAAGTGCATCATCCTATGTGTGTTTTTTTTATTTTTGTGTTTTAATAAGCCCCATTAATTCTAAGGGCCACAGAAGTCTTTTGGTGTTATGTGGTTTTGCACTGCTGTAGGACATGGTGGTGGGTTAAAACTTGCACTGCTGGAGAGGACATGGTGGGGGGTTAAAACTTGCACTGCTGGAGAGGACATGGTGGGGGGTTAAAACTTGCACTGCTGGAGAGGACATGGTGGGGGGTTAAAACTTGCACTGCTGGAGAGGACATGGTGGGGGGTTAAAACTTGCACTGCTGGAGAGGACATGGTGGGGGGTTAAAACTTGCACTGCTGGAGGACAGTTACTATTTACAGTCTCACAGGTTTACATAAACAGCATTTTGTGCATTTACTGCCCAGTCAGCACTAAACTTCAGTATTTGTGGCTATGTCGGGTATTAAATTCAGTTGTGTTTTCTTTACAGGCAGTTAACAAAACCAAAGAAATTGCCGTCACAGTGAAGAAAGAAGATAAACAGTAAGTTGTGGTGCCTGTTACTGATAATCAGTGGAATCATTAAAGGGACAGGAAACACATTTATCTTTCATTATTCATATAGATTATCCTTTTTTTTTTTTTTTTTTTTTTAAACCACTTTCCAGATTGCTTCTGTTTTCACTTTTGCTTCATTCTCATGGTATCTTTTATTGAAGAAGCAGCAATGCACTCCTGTGAGCTAGATGAACACACACAGCTGATAAATATCCTCTTGTCTGGCCTCTTTACAGGGGATCTCCTCTGGGCTAAAACCATTCTGTTCCTACTGAATAAGTAACGTGGCATTATATAAACTACAGGGCTATTTATCATAGGACCTCTAATAGACAGCAGTGTATACAGTGGATTTATCAAAAGCACACCTGTTGTTTTTTTTGTTTTTTAAATCTGCTCTAATTGCACGTTACACCTAATGGTAACTTGCCTAGTTGATAATCACTATTTTAACCCCTTTTGTTTTTAAAAAACAAAAAACAAAAAAACTTTCCAGTTAATAAGAGACTTATTTATTCATTTCCTTTTAGTTTCCAATAAAAAGGGGTTGAAAATTCTTTGTACTATTTTGCATTTTATGTAGAAGATTAGCCTAAATTATTTAATCTTAAAATTTGTTAAATACATTTTAAAACCATACACAATGTTAATTTCACACTGGGAGGACAAACATATAATTTTTCCCTGCTGACTTATGTAGTAAAATGTAATAATTATAAAATAGAATTGAAACAATAAATAAATTTAAAAAAAAAAAAAATTATATATATATATATATATATATATATATATATAAATACACACACAATTCCAAGAGGATCCCACACTCACTACTCAAACGCAGCCTCCGAGGTGCACTTAAAACAATAATATGCCAAATAAAGTAAGAAAGGCACTCTACGTGTATCAGCAATTCAATTTTACTAAGATGAACGTTTTCGGGGTTGCCCCCGTCCTCAGTCTGAGGCAACCCCGAACATATTCATCTTAGTAAAATTGAATTGCTGATACACGTAGAGTGCCTTTCTTACTTTATTTGGCATATTATTGTTTTAAGTGCACCTCGGAGGCTGCGTTGGAGTAGTGAGTGTGGGATCCTCTTGGAATTTTGTGTGTGTATGTGTATGTGTGTGTATATATATATATATATATATATATATATATATATATATATATATATATATATATATATATATATATATATATATATATATATATATATATATATATATATATATATATATATATATATATATATATATATATATATTTATTTTGTCTTGTTGGCTGGTCATTGTTATTGTCAAGCGACTGCTATAAGGACAATGAAGGGTTATAAGGGTTCTTTACATTTGCTAGGGGGCAAATATGAAATTTTGGCATTGTTATGAGCATTATCTGGATGTCAGGAATTAATTACATCTTCCTTCTATTCAGAGAGCAGCGTCGTCTACTAGAGAAATGCGCGGCCACAGCACTGAGTTCCAAACTAATCGCTTTGCAGAAAGATTTCTTCTCTAAAATGGTGGTGGATGCGGTGTGCTTGCTGGATGACTTGCTGCAGCTTAAGATGATTGGGATCAAGAAGATTCAGGGTGGTGCGCTGGAGGTGAGACATTTTACCTGTCACAGGAGGTCCCAGAGATCTACTTTAAAGTGTTGCGGTGCTTGTGATTCTACAGCGTTAACTATTGGTCCATTTAAAATAACTTTTCTAATACAGATTTTCTTAACATGCCTAGGAGATTGGTGCTCTCTCCAGCAGTTAAACTAGGTGTCGGGATAAACAGGCTGCACAAACGTTCATGGAAAAATCTGCATTGAGTTTTTTTGTGGATTTTTTTTTTATTTTTTACGAAAGACTGTAAATAGATATGCAGGGTGGAAAAATATCACTATATAGCTACTATTCAGATGGGAGAATTTACTAGTCCATTCAGTGTTAGATTTGGGGAAAAACACCTTTTGTGTGTATATATAACTTTATTTCTCTGCATTGCTGATCCACATATGAATGTGCTACTGTAATTTTCCTTTCCTGTACAATGCAGGATTCTCAATTAGTAGCTGGTGTCGCCTTCAAGAAAACCTTCTCCTATGCTGGATTTGAGATGCAGCCTAAGAAATATGATTCCCCCAAGATTGCTCTCTTGAATGTAGAATTGGAGCTAAAGGCTGAAAAGGACAACGCAGAAGTCCGGGTCAATAATGTGGAGGTAAGAGAAGCATATTGCCGTACATCCTCTTCTCAATGCACAGGTAAAGTTTTCTACATAATCTTTAGGACTTGAACTAAGCATTGGCTAAAGAAGCATCTGAATGTGGAAGAAGGCGGCCGCTCATAGCATTACTCTTTGCGCAGCCGTATTTCTTGTGTAAGTGAAAGATATGTGCAAATCCAGATCTTAGTGTGTTGCATTTTCACAAGAATAAATCTGGTTCCGCAGAGAGACGTATGCTAACGAAATGCCTAACTTGCACATTGTAAGACCATGTTTGTAATATAAAAAGAAAATGTATGCTTACCTGATAAATGTATTTGTTTTGACACGATGAGTCCACGTATTATCTTAATTACTAATGGGATATTCACCTCCTGTTTAGCAGGAGGAGGCAAAGAGCACCACAGCAGAGCTGTTAAATAGCTCTTCCCTCCCACTCCAGTCATTCGACCGAAGTTAGGGAGAAAAAGGAAAAGCCAAGCTGCAGAGGTGTCTGAAGTTTACAATAACCCACAACCTGTCTATAAAAACAGGGCGGGCCATGGACTCATCGTGTCAAAAAAGAAATAATTTATGCTTACCTGATAAATTTTTCTTTTTTTTTTTTTAAGACACGATGAGTCCATGGATCATCTTAATTACTAATGGGATTCAATACCCAAGCTAGAGGACACAGATGATACAGGAGGCACAAGACAGGGAACCTAAACGGAAGGCACCACTGCTTGAAGAACCTTTTTCCCAAAAACGGCCTCAGCCGAAGCAAAAGTGTCAAATTTGTAAAACTTTGAAAAAGTGTGAAGAGAGGACCAAGTTGCAGCCTTGCAAATCTATTCCACAGAAGCATCATTTTTGAATGCCCATTTTGTAATGAGCTGTAACTCTCTCAGGAGACTGCTGTCCATCAGTCTCGTATGCAAAACGTATGATGCTCTTCAGCCAAAAAGAAAGAGCAGTAGCTGTAGCTTTCTGTCCCTTGCGTTTTCCTGAGAAAACCTCAAACTAAGAAGAAGACTGACGAAAGTCCTTAGTCGCCTACAGGTAAAACTTTAAAGCACGGACAACGTCCAAATTGTGCAAAAGTCTTTCCTTCTTAGAAGAAGGATTAGGACACAAGGAAGGCACAACAATCTCCTGATTAATGTTCCGATCAGAAACAACCTTACGAAGAAAACCTGATTTGGAACGCAAAACGACCTTATCTGCATGGAAAATAAGACAAGGAGACTCCTACTGTAATGCCGAGAGAGTTCTGACACTCTCCGAGCAGAAGAAATAGCCACAAGAAATAGAACTTTCCAAGATAACTTAATATCTAAGGAATGAATAGGCTCAAACGGAGCCCCTTGAAGAACATTGAGAACTAAATTAAGACTCCATGGAGGAGTAACTGGTTTGAACACAGGCCTGATCCTGACCAAGGCCTGACAAAAAGATTGTACATCTTGGACATCCGCCAGACGTTTGTAACAAAATAGATAAGGCAGAGATTTGACCCTTTAGGGAACTCGTCGATAAACCTTCTTGGAGAAAATACAAAATCCTAGGAATCCTAACTCTACTCCATGAGTAGTCCTTGGATTTACGCCAAATCTTATGGTAAATCCTTCTAGTTACAGGTTTACGAGCCTGAATCATGGTCTCTATGACCGAATCAGAAAACCCCCACTTAGATAAAATGTAAGCGTTCAATCTCCAAGCAGTCAACTTCAGAGAAACTAGATTTGGGTGAAGGAAGGGCTCCTGAATCAGAAGGTCTTTCTTCAATGGAAGTCTCCAAGGTGGTAGAGATGTCATCTCCACCAGATCTGCTTACCAAATCCTGCGAGGCCAGGCCGGTGCTATGAGGATCACCAAGGCCCTTTCCTGTTTGACTCGAGCAATTACTCGAGGAAGAAGAGTGAACGGAGGAAACGGGTATGCTAGATTGAAAGTCCAAGGGGCCCCCAGAGCATCTATCAGTTCCACCTGGGGGTCCCTGGATCTCGACCCGTATCTCGGGAGCTTGGCATTCTGTCGCAATGCCATGAGATCTAACTCCGGCTGACCCCACTTGAGAATCAGGCTGGAGAACACCTCCGGATGGAGTTCCCACTCCCCCGGATGAAAGGTCTGCCTGCTCAGAAAATCCGCCTCCCAGTTGTCCACCCCTGGGATGTGGATCCCCCGACAGACAGCAAGAATGGGCCTCCGCCCGCTGAATTATTTTGGAAACCTCTGTCATCGCCAAGGAACTCCTTGTTCCTCTCTGATGATTGATGTAGGCCACTGACGTTATGTTGTCCGACTGGAACCTGATAAACTGAACCGAGGCTAACTGGGGCCAAGCCAGAAGAGCATTGTAGATCGCTCTTAGTTCCAGAATGTTTATGGGTAAAACAGACTCTGCCTGAGTCCATATTCCCTGAGCCTTTAGAGAGCCCCAGACTGCTCCCCACCCTAGAAGGCTGGCATCTGTTGTCACAATCACCCAAGATGGTCTGCAAAAGCATGATCCCTGAGAGAGATGATCCAGAGACAACCACCATTGTAGAGAGTCCCTTGTCTCCTGCTCCAGAAGAAGCCGAGGAGACAAGTCTGAATAATCTCCGTTCCATAGTCTCAGCATGTTCAATTGCAGAGCTCTGAGATGGAAGCGAGCAAACGGGATGATATCCATTGTTGCCACCATCCGCCTGATTAACTCCATGCACTGAGCCACTGATGGACGAGGAGTGGGCTGAAGGGCTAGAGAAGTATCGATAATCTTTAATTTCCTGACTTTGGTCAGAAAAATCTTCATAGACAGAGAGTCTATTATGGTTCCTAGGAAAGTCACCCTTGTGTTTGGAACTAGGGAACTCTTTTTTTTCTTTCTAAATTCACCTTCCAGCCGTGGGATCTTTGGAAGGACAACACCAAGTCCGTGTGGGATCTTGCTAGGTGAAAAGATGTCGACTTACCTAGAATGTCGTCCAGATAAGGCGCCACTGCAATGCCTTTTGCTCGAAGAATCGCCAACAGAGATCCCAGAACCTTTGTGAAGATTCTGGGGGCTGTGGCAAGACCGAAAGGAAGAGCCACAAACTGGTAGTGTTTGTCCAAAAAAGGCAAACCTTAAGAACTTGGGAACATGTAGATACGCGTCCTTTAAATCCACTGTTGTCATAAATTGACTCTCTTGGATCAATGGAAGAATGGAACGAATAGTTTCCATCTTGAAGGATGCTACCCTGAGAAACTTGTTTAGACTCTTGAGGTCTAGAATTGGTCTGAAGGTTCCCTCTTTTTTGGGAACCACGAATAGATTGGAATAAAACCCCAGTCCCTGTTCCTGAATTGAAACGGGAACAATCACTCCCAGAGCGGAGAGGTCTCCTACACAGTGTAAGAACGCCTCTCTTTATCTGGTCTGCAGATTATCTTGAAATTGGAAATCTGCCTCTGGGAGGAAAAACCTTGAACTCCAGTTTGTATCCCTGAGACACTTTCTATTGCCCAGGGATTTTGGACATGCCGAACCCAGGCTTGAACTAAGGAAGGTCTGCCCCCTACCAGATCCGGCCCCGGATCGGAGGCATGCCTTTCATGCTGTCTTGGAATCACTAACCGGCTTCTTGGACTGCTTTCCTTTTGTTTCAAGACTGGATGGCTCTCCATGTAGGTTTAGACTGTTCCTGCTTAGAGTAGGAAGAGTATCCTTTGAAATTTCGAAAGGAACGAAAATTGCTTTGTCCTTTTTGTTTATTTCTCTTGTCTTGCGGGAGAAGATGTCACTTCCTGTGATATCAGAAATAATCTCCTTCAGATCGGGTCCGAGCAAAGTCTTCCCTTTGTAAGGAATAGCCAGAAGTTTAGACTTTGACACATCCTCAGACCAAGGTTTTAACCATAAGGCTCTGCAGGCCAAAATAGAGAAACTCGATATCTTCGCTTCCAATTTGATAACTTGAAGGGAAGCGTCCGAAATAAAGGCATTAGATAGCTTAAGAGCCTTTATCCTATCTTGGATCTCATCCAAAGAAGTCTCAGTCCTGAGGGCCTCAGACAGTGCATCAAACAAATATACTGCCGCGCTAGTGACGGTGGCAATGCCCACAGCCGCTTGCCACTGCAGACCCTGGTGCACATAAATCTTCTTGAGTAACCCCTCCAATTTCTTATCCATTGGGTCTTTAAAAGCACAACTATCCTCTATGGGAAAAGTAGTTATTTTAGCTAAGGTAGAGACTGCTCCTTCTACCTTAGGAACTGTTTGCCAAGCCTCCTTAACAGAATCGGCTATTGGAAACATTTTCTTAAAAATAGGAGAGGGAGAAAAAGGGATGCTCGGTCTCTCCCATTCCTTAGCAATGATTTCAGTAGCTCTTTTAGGGACTGGAAATACATCTGTATATGAAGGAACCTCAAAATATCTGTCCAGCTTACCAGACTTCTGAGGGACAACCGTCCAAGGTAATCAAAACCTCCCTGAGTAACAGACCGAAAGTGATCAAGTTTTTTAAATCTAAATCTGAAATTTCTCCTTCAGAAGCTACTGCAGTACCCTCCTCTTCAGGTTGTTGGAAGGATACTTCTGAAATTGTGACAATTGTGTCCGAAATCTCGCTTACTGAATGTCTCTCTTTTCTCTTACGTTTGTTCTGCAACATTGGAAAAGCCGACAGGGCATCAGAAATAGTTGAAGACATAAGAGAAGCTATGTCTTGTAACGAAATCCCCGAAGGGACTATAGCAGAAACGCAGGGCACTGCTTGTGAGGGCGGTAAAATTTGGGACGTTTGTGGAGAAAGCTGCGGCATAAATTGACCTTCAACATTAGACTCTTGGACAACATCTGCCTTAGAGGAGACTGGCTCTGAAAAAAATCTTATCCCTATAACTTATTTTGAATACATGAAGGACAAAAAGGGATTGGTGGTTCCACATTAGCATCAAAGCATAAAGCACAGGTGACATCTTGCAAGTCTCCTTGTTCCATGCTTTCACACAATTTTCCAAATAACAAATAAAAATTATCAAATTTATATGGAAAAAATAATTTTATAAAAAATGGTACTGTCTCTTTAAATTTAAACCGGGCTTTTTATCTTTTGCTGCAAACTGTGAGTTAAAGGGACACTGAACCCAAATTTTTTCTTTTGTGATTCATATAGAGCAAGCAATTTTAAGCAACTTTGTAATTTACTCCTATTATCAATTTTTCTTCATTCTCTTGCTTTCTTTATTTGAAAAAGACATCTAAGCTAAGGAGCAAGCCAATTTGTGGTTCAGACCATGGACAGCACTTGTTTATTGGTGCTGTCCAATCAGCAAGGACAACCCAGGTTGTTCACCAAAAATGGGCTGGCATCTAAACTTAAATTCTTGCTTTTCAAATATAGATACCAAGAAAATAAAGAAAATTTGACAATAGGAGTGAATTAGAGCATGCAATTTTAATCATCTTTCTATCTGAATCATGAAAGAAAAAATCTGGGTACAGTTTTCCTTTAAACGTTTTCCCTTTGTACTGCCAAAGCGATCAATTTGTCTAGACAAAAAAGAAAAACAACCTCTGCACCTCAGCACTCTGCTGAAGTGCTCCTACCTGACAGAAGATCGTTGGGCCCAAAACTGTCTTTTTGATTCTCCAGAACAACTCTACGTGAAAACGTCTGAGGACACAATGATACAGGCAAAACACTGTGTCTGCACTAGCAACGCATGATTTTCTCTCATGCGACTCTAGAACAGACCGGTCCTCTATGCGCACTGTCTCTGAGCTGAAGCGCTACGGAATGGCACGCATAAAAAAACGAAAAGACCGCCCATCGTGGGCGTGACCTAGCCGACCATACATAATGTGAAGTGAAACCACCGGAGCCATATGTACACTCCTATTATTGTAAAATAACAGCTTCCTCCAGCCCCAGTACCCTGATACATACACTGCCCGATTATCTTTCCCACAGGAAAAACTACTTGTCTTAAAGAGCCCTTATCCCCAGAAACTTAAGGTAGCTCTTACCTTGACTTCTGCCTTGCAGCAAGGCAGCTCTCAGGTTTGAGAGGTCCTATCCCTCACATCGACCTGAGGAAAATAAAATGCTGAGTCACTGAATATCTCAGGCTGAAGGATCAGGGCAGCAAGTAAATTATGGGAGGGGCAGTGAGAAGTATGTCCCACAAGTTTCCATTGCTCTAAAGCCACCAAAGCTCTACTGTAGAGACTGATATGGAATAAGGCTACACCCTCGGACAAAGCAGCACACTCTGGCACTACTTTAAAGATAGATTAAATTCTTCTATCAAGAGTTTACTAACACCTCACTTTACCTCTTCCTATCACTAACGTAGGCAAAGAGAATGACTGGGGTGGGAGGGAAGGGAGGAGCTCTTTAACAGCTCTGCTGTGCTGCACTTTGCCTCCTCCTGCTGACCAGGAGGTGAATATCCATTAGTAATTAAGATGATCCGTGCACTCATCGTGTCTTAAAAAATAAATGTAATCACCATAACTAATAAGGTGCAGATGTGTTTCCTTTTTATGTTCCATAGGTGAGTGCTATAATGGCAGCAATACTTTTATGTAATTGTTAGAATCATCACATTTTATTCACTAATTTTTATTTTTCATTGACATTTTTCCCTCTAATTTATTATTTAACTTAAAAAAATGCAGATGCATCCAATTTTTTTTTTTTTTTATAACATTACCTAATTGTGTTTGAAACTTCACTTTATATTGGCTTATTGACTATAGAGCAGCACAACACACCCTTTCATTTGTTCGCTCCTAAGTGATTTTCACACCCCAGTGCTGAGCCAATTTTTTTTTTTTTTTTTTTTTTTTTGATAGAGCATAAAAAGTCCCCTACTCAACCAAATTTTTTATTTAAAGAACTGCTTTCTTGTGGCTTTTCAAGACCAATAGGCGATTCTCTTTAAAATGAGTGGTCTTGGAGGTCTGTGGCCCCTTAATGAAAGCGTACCATGAACGTCGATGGCTTTTTATACCTCGCTTCTGGTCACCGGAAATAGCACAGTCTCCCCGCTGGCAGCTTGATTGCACTAATAACACAATCCCCATAGAGTACGTTGCTGGTTCTTAATGGCGTTAAAGGGACATGAAACCCAACATTTTTCTTTCATGATTCAGTTAAAAAAGTTTTAAAATAGTTTCCAGTTTATTTCTATTATCAAATTTGCTTTATTCTCATGTTGTATCTAGATGGGTAGTGTGCACATGCCTGGAGCACCACATTACAGGAACTAGTGCTCTTGCTAATGTATAATAACATTCTACTGTCATATAGTACTGCAGTCACATGCACACTGCTGACCTTACAGCCCTGCTTTTCAACAAATGATAAAAAAAAATGAACATTTGATAAGTTCATTGGAAAGTTGTTTAAAACTGAATGTTCTATCTGAATCCTAAAAGTAAGAATGTGAGTTTTATGTCCCTTTTAATGAATACTGTAATTCTAGCCTTTTGTTTACTATGAGAGAACAGTCCTTGGAGCCTTGTTGCTGTAATATTTACTGCAAATGTTTCTAAACTTTTCTCATATTCAGTTCCCTACAAGAGTTTTAGACCTAAATGCACCTGGTAATATTGAGAATGTGACGTCAGTGGTGGTGTTGTACAAATCGCACATAACATGGCAGTGTTTGCAATCCTGTCTCCTTCCTGCAGGACTACCAGGCCATTGTAGATGCCGAGTGGAACATCTTATACGATAAACTGGAGAGGATTTGCAAGTCTGGAGCAAAAGTTGTTCTTTCTAAGTTGCCTATCGGTGATGTTGCCACCCAATACTTCGCTGACAGAGACCTATTCTGCGCAGGGCGGGTCCCTGAAGAGGATCTCAAGAGAACAATGATGGTAGGAACCTTCACACTGCTCACATTGTATTACATGTATAACGCAAGTTGTGTATCTCCAGCTACACTATCTCTCTAAAGGAGATCAAATTCAGCCACATATGGAGCCCCTAAGTCCTCAGAGGAACAGTACTTTCATCCTGTGTATTAGTCCTACAGAATACATTGCTATGTGGGTAGCGGGGAGGGAGTGCAAACATTTTGTTAGCTAAAATAAGCATTATGTTTTATGGTGGTAAGTGTCCGCATACTACTGCAGAGGAAGAGACTTTGGAGTCCCATTATGAGTTCTACGTAGCATGTTCATCAGCCCTTAACAATAATCTGTTCACTTTAAATCTCTGATGTTTTATGATTAAAAAATAACCAGAATTACTAGTTTGCCCTAGAAATAAATGTAATATTTAATCTAAACATTGTAATCCTGTTTATGGTTTCCTTCACTTTTTCTTTTTTTTTTCTTGGAATAAATGAAGCTGCTGTGTAGCAACACAGTTTAATTCTCTTTGTACTTTCAGGCTTGTGGAGGTTCTATTCAGACCAGCGTTAACGCAATGACTGATGACGTGCTGGGTCAGTGTGCCCTGTTTGAGGAGGCCCAGGTGGGAGGTGAAAGGTGAGGCTGACTTGGGTGCTGCTGCCATATTGTTACTGTCTGATGTTGCTGACATACTCGTGGTTACAAGGCTCTGTCATTCAAAACATTAAATAATACTATGGGGATTAAACACAGATATTTAGGGTCAGTAATCTGTGTTTTCTATAGAAAATGTTACCCGGGGGTAGTGTAATATTTTCTGCTATCCAAAGCACATGTTGATTGCATAATTTAACATAAATGTATTTAATAATTTGTGCAATAAACATTGAACATTTTAATAGCTAATTTTAGCTTAATATTGGCTAAACATTTCTCCTGGTTCTCAGTAAAATCAGCCTGGTGGTGCACCTGTTAAAAAGGTCCTGGGGAGAACACTATTAATGCGGAAATGACATACATTAGATTAGGGCATGTTTTTGTGTTAAAATCCCAGGGTGTGCTCAGCGTTTGTAAATGTGCTTTGTGTTAGGTTGTAACGCTACTTGCATGCATAGGTGACCCAGGTCAGGTACTATTTACAAGGTTCCTCTAGGTTTTTATCTTGCATAAGAATAAGTAGTTGGAAACTATAATGCCTTTAGAACTTAAATGGTGCTTGATCCTGATAATAAAAAAATACTTAGCCAGCTTCTAAGCTTCATTTTGTGATTCCTGTAGGTATAACTTCTTCACTGGTTGTCCAAAGGCTAAAACCTGTACGATCATACTGAGGGGAGGTGCTGAGCAGTTCATGGAGGAGACAGAGAGGTCCTTACATGATGCTATCATGATTGTGCGCCGTGCAATCAAGGTATAGTAGTGTTCTAGTTCTACTGAGCACCTGTTGCTCTTCTGTTCCAGCACAACGTAGTGTGGACTTGATCCTTGTCTGAAAATCAGTTGTTTGTTTTGTCTTTAACGCACTAATTAGGGTCTGTGTTCTCCACAGAAGATTTTGCCAGCCATGTTGCTATATGAAGTAGCCCTGTGTGGGGAAGTGTAAAACTGAAATATTTTATGTTATTTAAAGGAAGGGATACTTAAAGGTTATAATAGTTGAAAAATGACATGCTCTAATCTGTTCTAGAATGTAATTTTAAGACTATTGCCCCTGCCCTGTGTGTTTAACCCCCACAAAGAGGTTACAGCAGAAATTGTGCATGGAGCTCATATACACCCTTCTACAGGCCGTCATAGACCCCTTGTTTAAAAAATTTAAAATAGAGTACAAGAGTCACAAATATGTCACTCAAGTACTCATAGGGGGCGCCTTGGAAAAGACCCTATTAGAGGTATATGTATTACCTTTAACCACAAAAAACGGGTATACAGATAGTACAAATACAATTAGTGAAAACACAACACCACAATTATTGAAATAAGTCCCAACGAGTGTTGATTCCAAAATCAAAATAAGTCTCTAAGTTTAAAGTGATCAAGATGGCAGCACTCTGGCAAGTAGGCCAAACAGCGATGGGAATCCTAGGAAAGGAAACAGAGGTGTAGTATCATCAGATAACACAAGCAACTTGTAAGCATAAGAAAACCACTCACATGGGGTGAAGCACACAATAGTGTTATTGGGGCAGGCCGAGACTTCTGAGCCGCTCGGCTGACTCAACATCGAGCTCTCATGCATTTATTTGCAGAGGCTCATGGTGGCCCCTATAAATATACCAAAGCCCTTATTTATATGAGGATAACCCTTTCTTTTAGGGAAAATAAGACACATAATATTGTTTAAAACTTTATTACATTTTTTTTTAATTACAAAAATGCATTTCTTTTGTAATTGGCAAGAGTCCATGAGCTAGTGACGTATGGGATATACATTCCTACCAGGAGGGGGCAAAGTTTCCCAAACCTCAAATACCTATAAATACACCTCCAACCACACCCACAACTCAGTTTTAGAAACTTTGCCGTAGGTGGTGTACTACGTTTTTGTGCTTCATTTCTATGATTTCTTCTATGATAAATGCTTCTAAGCATTCTGAAGCCCAATTCCTCCGAGTACAGTGTTTGTTAGAGGGGTTTGATTTTATGGTTTCTCTCACGGGAAATCTTTTCAAGGGTTCTGTTATCGGTCGCAGGGATTCATCTCCTACCTCCCTTTTCAGATCGACAATATACACTTATACCATTACCTCTGCTGATAATTTTCAGTACTGGTTTGGCTATCTGTTATATGTGGATGGGTATCTTTTGGTAAGTATGTATCATTATTTAAGACTCTCGGCTATGGTTTGGCGCTTTATGTATTAATATAAAGTTTTAAATATATGTATTTTACTTATTTGCCATGGGTCGGGTCTATGTATATTTCCCTTTGCAGTCTAAACAGTTTCAGTATAGGAATCATGTTTGGGAAGTTTATTTATTTGTAGTTGTTGTAGTTGTTGTAGTTGGTGGTGTTGGTGATATATATATATATCCTTCTTTCCTTGGGTTTAGTCTTTTCTTTTTAAAGACATGAGTCCACAGGTTTCATCCTTACTTGTGGGATTACGCCTCCTAGGAAGAGGTAAAGTGAGGTGTTAGTATAGATTTTTCAATCAAGAGTTTATTATTTTAAAAGTAGTGCAAGATTGTACTGCTTTGTTCTGGAGTGTAGCCATATTCCATATCAGTCTCTTCAGTAGAGCTCTTGGTGGCTTTAGAGCAATGGGAACTGTTGGGACATAATTCTCACTGAGCCTCCCATACATTTATGCTGCCCTTATCCTGATGGCCTAAGCAATTTCTAACTCGGGCTTTATCATTGTCCACAGGGCTATAGGAGGGAGAAGACCTCTTACACCTTTTGGGGCTGTCGGACAGCATTAAGGTAAGTGCAGACTTTCTTATTTTTCTGGGGCACAGTAAAAAAAGGACTCTGAGGGAAGGTGAACACTGCACTTATACATTTATACCTTTTAATTGTCATAGGGCAAATGGAGCCTTGAACTTTGGACATAAGGCTCTCTATGTATGGAGGGGCCTTTTATTTGGTGACAGCTTATGTACAGGCACTGTGGGCTGGGAGTAAAGCTGGTCTTTATTGGTTAATTTGTTAAAAATAAACCGGTATGGGCTGTGTACACACGCCCACGATGGACGGGACTATCTTTTTGCGTGCTTCAGACTCCCTTAGAGGACGCTGCGCAGTTTGTTATAGTGTTTTCTCCGGAAGCGTTACGGTTCGAGCTATATTTCTGCTTTTAAGCTACCCACAAGGATTGCAAAATATTACTGGGAGACCGGTGACTCTATGCATTGCCCTGGAACCGCATGGTTTTCAAACAGAGCAAGCGGTTGTTAGGGCTCTGAATCTTGAGCTGGTCATCACTGAAGCACTGCTGGAGAGACCTTGCTGGGAGACCGGTCGGCAGGGAGGAGTCTCAGCAGAGCTGCTGAGGCATAGAGGTGTTTGATTGTGGGGATAAAAAACGTGTTGGTGTCATAAGGGCAACTCGTTTTTTTGCTTGCTTAACTCGGGAAAATAGTGCAGTTAGTATTTAAAGGCACAGTATCCTTTTTACACAGGTAGGATTTATAAGTATCCTTTTTCAAAAGATTGGGCTTATTTTTCCAGCATTCTTTTTCAAATGCAGTAAAATAAGTTCTGTTTTTAAAATTTCATACTCAAAAGGCGGATGCTTCTCAGGAGTCTGAGAGGCAGGGTATGCCACAGCTTTCTCCCCAAGCATCCCAACCTTTAACGCCCGCTCAAGCAGTGCCCTGTACTTCTTCTCTAGCTTCTACTGTAGTTACATTAAAATACATAGCTGCGGTTATGTCTTCTACTCTTTCTGATGCGTTATCTGCCTTTCCTATACTTCAAGGCAAACGTAAAAGGAAGGACAACTATGTGGTCAATGAAGTTTCTGATGCTATAGTGGCAATCTCGGATGTACCCTCTCAGGGATCTGAGATGGAGGTTCTGTCGGAAGGTGAAATTTCAGACTCGGGGAGATCCTTACCTTTGACTGATTCAGAAGTTGTTTAGGTTTAAACTAGAACACCTCCGCCTGTTACTCAGTGAGGTTTTAGTGACTTTGGACGACTGTGACTCAACGGTAGTAGTTGTTCCTGAGAAATCGAGTAAGTTGGACAAATACTTCGAAGTTCCTTCTCAGATGGTTTTTCCAGTTCCCAAGCGAACATCAGAGATTATTTCTAAGGAATGGGAGAGACCAGGTATTCCTTTCTCTCCTATTTTCAAGAATATGTTCCCTATAGCTGACGCTGTCAGGGAAACTTGGCAGACGGTTCCTAAGGTGGAGGGGGCTATTTCCACCTTGCTCAAACGAACTACTATTCCTATTCAGGATAGTTGTGCCTTCAATGACCCTATGAACAAGAAGTTGGAAGGTCTACTTAAAAGGATCTATGTTCACCAGGGTTTGCTATTGCAACCGGCTGCGTGCATTGCTATGGTTAACTAGTGCAGTAGCTTATTGGTTCGATGCTCTTGCGGAGTCTCTTAAGACTGAGACTTCTTTAGAAGAAATCCAAGATCGGATTAAAGCTCTGAAGTTAGCCTATTCTTTTATTATAGATGCTTCTCTGCAAATTACTAAATTGGCTGCTAAGAGTTCAGGTTTTTCTATCCTAGCCTGCAGAGCCTTATGGTTAAAGCCTTGGTTTGCGGATGTTTCTTCCAAGTCTAAACTCCTGGCAATTCCTTACAAGGGAAAGACTTTGTTTGGACCTGGCTTGAAGGAAATTATCTCTGACATCATGGGAGGTAAGGGTCATCTCCTTCCTCAGGATAAAAGAACCAAGCAGAAAGGACGACAAAATAATTTTCGTTCCTTTCGAAATTTCAAGGGAAACTCCTTCTCTTCTTCCTCTAAACAGGAAGGAAACTTTTCTCAATCTGTCTACTTGGAGACCCAACCAATCTTGGAACAAGGGTAAACAATCCAAGAAACCTGCTGCTTCCAAGTCAGCATGAAGGGTTTGCCCCAGACCTGGGACCGGATCTGGTAGTGGGCAGACTTTCCTTCTTCATTCAGGCTTGGGTGTCTCAGGGGTACAAACTGGAGTTCAGAAATTTCCCCCCCGAGGAAGATTTCTTCTTTCAAGATTATCTGTAGACCAGATAAAAAGAGAGGTGTTCTTACATTGTTTAAGAGACCTCTCTTCCATGGGAGTAATTTGTCCCGTTCCGATACAGGAACAGGGGCAGGGTTTTTATTCAAATCTGTTTGTAATTCCCAAAAAGGAGGGAACCTTCAGACCTATTTTAGACCTCGAGTCATAATTTTCACAAAGGTTCTGGGGTCTCTGCTGGCGGTTCTAAGACCGTGGGGCATTGCGGTGGCGCCTTATCTGGATGATATTCTAATCCCAGGTTTCATCTTGTCAACAAACAAGGTCCCATACTGACATTGTGCTATCCCTCCTGAGAACTCACAGGTGGAAGGTAAATCTGGAAAAGAGTTCTTTAATCCTGAAGACAAGGGTGCCCTTCTTGGGAACTCTAATCGATTCTATATCTATAAGAATTTTTCTGACAGAGGTCAGAAAGTCAAAAATTCTCGATACATGTCGAGCCCTTCAGTCCTCAGCCGTCAGTGGCTCAGTGCATGGAGGTAAACGGATTGATGGTGGTGGCAATGGACATCATACCGTTTGCTCGGTTTCACCTCAGACCTCTGCAGTTAAGTATGCTCAGGCAGCGGAATGGGGATTATACAAATTTGTCTCCTCGGATAACCCTGGAATAGTAGACGAAGGACTCTCTTCAATGGTGGTTGTCTCTGGATCATCTATCCCAGGGGATATGCTTTCGCAGACCTTCATGGGTGATTGTGACAACGGACGCCAGCCTTTTAGGATGGGGAGCAATCTGGGGCTCTAAAGGCTCAGGGAGTATGGACTCAAGCAGAGTCTCTCCTTCCTATCAAAATCCTAGAGCTGAGGGCGATCTTCAATGCTCTTCGGGTCTGGCCTCAGTTGGCTTCGGCCCAATTCATCAGATTCCAGTCGGACAACATAAGTGGCTTGCATCAATCATCAGGGAGGTACAAGGAGTTCCTTAGCAATGACCGAAGTCGCCAAGATAATCCAGCGGGCGGAGGCCCATTCTTGCCATCTGTCAGCGATCCACATCCCAGGGGTGGAGAACTGGGAGGTGGATTTTCTGAGCAGGCAGACCTTTCATCCGGGAGAGTGGGAACTCCATCCGGAAATATTCTCCAACCTGATTCTCAAATGGGGTCGGCCGGAGTTGGATCTCATGGCATCTCGTCAGAATGCCAAGCTTCCGAGATACGGGTCCAGGGACCCCCAGGCGGAACTGATGCCTTGGCAGTGACTTGGTCTTTCAGACTAGCATATCTATTCCCCCCCGGTTTGCTCTTCTTCCCCGGGTTATTGCTCGGTGATTCTCATAGCTCCTGCGTGGCCTCGCAGGATTTGGTATGCCGATCTGGTGGACATGTCATCCCTGCCACCTTGGAAACTTCCATTGAGGAAAAACCTTCTCATTCAGAGACCCTTCCTTCACCCGAATCTAGTTTCTCTGAAGCTGACTGCTTGGAGATTGAACGCTTAATCCTATCCAAGCAGGGTTTTTCTGATTCGGTCATAAATACCTTTAATTCAGGCGCGTAAAACCTGTAATTAGGAAGATTTACCATAAGATATGGCGTAAATATCTTTATTGGTGTGAATCCAAAGGCTACTCATGGAGTAGAGTGAGGATTTCCCAGGATTTTGTCTTTTCTCCAAGAAGGATTGGAGAAGGGTTTATCAGCAAGTTCCCTAAATGGTCAGGTCTCTGCCTGATCTATTTTGTTACACAAGCATCTGGCAGTTCAATCCTTTTTGTCCGGCTTTGATTAGAATCAGGCCTGTGTTTAAACCAATTGCTCCTCCATGGAGTTTGAATTTAGTTATTAAAGTTCTTCAAGGGGTTCCGTTTGAGCCTATGCATTCTATAGATATTAAGTTGTTATCTTGGAAAGTTTTATTTCTTGTGGCTATTTCTTCAGCTCGAAGAGTGTCTGAGCTTTGGCATTACAATACAATTCACCTTACCTTATTTTTCATTCGGATAAGGTGGTTTTACGGCTCATTCCACCAGGGCTGTTGCTTGGTTTTCTTCCTAAGGTTGTTTCAGACAGGAACATTAATCAGGAGATTGTTGTTCCTTCCTTGTGTCCTAATCCTTCCATCTTCTCGGAAGGAACGTCTTCTGCACAATTAGGACGTAGTCCGTGCTTTAAAATTTTACTTACAAGCGACTAAGGATTTTTGTCAGTCTTTTCTGTTTGTCATTTTTTTCTGGAAAACGTAAGGGTCAGAAAGCTACGGCTACCTCTTTCTTTTTGGCTGAAGAGTATCATCCGTTTTGCATATGAGACTGCTGGACAGCAGCCTCCTGAAAGAGTTACGGCTCATTCCACCAGGGCTGTTGCTTCCTCATGGGCATTTAAAAATGAAGCTTCTGTTGAACAAATTTGCAAAGCTGCAACTTGGTCCTCTCAACACTTTTTTTCTAAATTTTACAAATTTGATACCTTTGCTTCGGCTGAGGCTGTTTTTGGGAGAAAGGTTCTTCAAGCAGTGGTGCCTTCCGTTTAGGTTCCCTGTCTTGTCCCTCCCTTTTCATCCGTGTACTCTAGCTTTGGTATTGTATCCCACAAGTAAGGATGAAACCATCGTGTCTTTAAAAAGAAAATTTATGCTTACCTGATAAATTTGTTTCTTTTTAGACACTATGAGTCCACGGCCCGCCCTGTTCTGAGACAGGTTATTCATTTTTGTAAACTTCAGACACCTCTGCACCTTGGCTTTTCCTTTCTCTTCCTAACTTCGGTCGAATGACTGGAGTAGGATGGAAGGGAGGAGCTATATAACAGCTCTGCTGTGGTGCTCTTTGCCTCCTCCTGCTGACTAGGAGGCGTAATCCCACAAGTAAGGATGAAACCCGTGGACTCATCTCTTTTTTTTAAAAAAAAAAAATATCAGGTAAGCATAAATTTTCTTTTTCTTATTTGACTTGTTTTTCATTTTTTCACAGGCAAATCTAGGCTCGCAAGGACGCAAAATGCTGTTTTTTTTTTATTTCGTCATTCTTGGCGCAAAATTCTTTTGGCGCGAAGTTGTGCCTTTCTTGACATTAGTTGTTTTGGCGTGAAATCACGTTTGTTATAACGCGAGTTGTCATTTTCTGGTGTTAGTTTTGCACCAATAAATTCTAACTTTTGCGTAATGTGCCATTCTTGGCGCCAAAATTTAGTTTTTACCCCTCTCCTTCTATTGCTCGCAGTTTTCATGAATTTTGAAAGTTATTATGCCTGCATTTTGTTTTTATTTTTTGTTTAAAAAAAATAAAAAATACTATCTTTGGTTTTCTATCTACTGAAACTGTTACATTGTGGAAATTTTAATGTTTTGCCCAATGTTCTTTTTCTGTTACATTTTGCGAGATATCTCATTCTGATCCTGACAATGTAGAAACTATGATGCCCTGAAACACAATTCTACAAAGCTAAGTGTGCTTTTCATTATTAAGCTGTTATTTCTTCAGCTCAATTATGTGGCATTTATCATATTTTATGCTAGTAATGTTTCTACATGTACAATGACATCTACTGATTTTTCTTATTCAGTTCATGTACTTTATTTAATCTGCAAACATCACATTTTATTGCTTATATCATAAAAGGTTGTGACTGCTAGTATGTCTTTAAGTAAACTTACGAGGTCTTTTCAAAATTAAGATTTAATTTTATGTTCTGACTGACAGCATACTTAAGTTTATTCTACTGATGAAGGTTTTCTTTAGTTCAAAGAATCCTGTATCAGAGACAGTTTTGTTAAAAATTCTCCTTATTTTTCATTTGAGCATTCCTTAAGGAAAATTTGTTATTTAACTTTTAGGAGCCTAGTCCTCCTATTTAACTGTTATTTTCCTATTCAATATACTATTTGTATTATGTTCTAAAGAAGTTTATCCTGATTCCCTTTTGGGACTGTACTACTATTTCTATGGATATTTCTACTTATTTTTGGATTCTTTAGAATTAATGTCTGTTTCAAGGAACATTATCAGGTTTGGAAAACCTACATTTTATGGTGTTCTTCTCATAAATTCTCTTGGCATTCTTTTAGATTTCCTAGGATTTTAGTTTTTTCAGGATGGTTTGGATAAGTTTGTCTGCAAATTTTTTGAAGGGACAAATCTCTGTTCTTTCTGTTTTATTTCCTAGAAAGATTGTTTAAACTTCCTGATAATTCACTGTTTTGTTCATTCTTTGGTTTGTATCAAGCCTGTTCATTTATTAATTTCTCCTTTTTGGAGTCTTATTTGGTTTAAGAATTTTGCAGGTTCTTTTGAGCCTATATTTTCTTTGAAGGTTATCTACTTTCTTGGAAAGTGTTGTTTCTTTTGACTATCTCTTCTGCTAGAAGAGTTTCTGATTTATCAGCTCTCTTGTGTGTCTCCTTATCTGTTTTTTTTTTTTCCATCTAGAAAGCTAGAAGTTGTTTTGTGGACTTCTTATTTTTCCTAAGGTTGTGATTTTGAACAACATTAGTGGAGAAATTGTTGTTCGTTCTTTGTGTCCTAATCCAAAAGAATTCTTTGAGAGTTATTTACATCCTTTAGAAGTCTTCTGAAATCCTAGTAACCTTGATATAGAATTATAAAGCTTTTACCACATCCAGTCTATTTTTTGTTTTTTTGGTTCTAGAAAAGGTTAGGAAGCCTCTGCCATTTCTTTGGCATACTGGTTAAAGCTTTTGTTTCTCAAGCCTTATTTGGAAGCAGGGCAGGCTCCGCCTCAGAGATTTACCGCTCATTCTACTAAATTCAGTTGTCATTTCTTTCTTTTTCAGAATGAAGCTTCGGTTGATCAAATTTGTAAATCAGTAATTTGGTCTTCTTTGCATACTTTTCTTGTTTTTACCATTTTTATGTATTTTGCTTCTTCTTGAGCAGTCTTTGGTAGAAAAGTTCTTCAGGCAGCTGTCTCAGTTTGTTTCTACTGCTTTTGATTTATGTTTTTAAAGAAAAACTTAATTATTGTGTGGATTTACTTTCTCAGTGGAAATGGCTGTTATTTTATCCCTCCCTCTCTAGTGACTCTTCTGTGGACATCTTGGGTATTTCTATCCCATACGCCACTAGCTCATGGATTCTTGCCAATTACATGAAAGAAAACATAATTTATGTAAGAACTTGCCTGATAAATTAATTTCTTTCATATTGGCAAGAGTCCCATGAGGCCCACCCTTTTTATGGTGGTTATGTTTTTTTTTTGTTGTTTTTTGTATAAAAGCACAGTTATATTTCCAGTCCCTCTTAGTATGCTTTTTTTTTTTTTTACTCCTTTTTGTTATCGCCTCACTACTTGACTATTCGTTAAACTGAGTTGTGGGTGTGGTGGGAGGTGTATTTTCTCCAACATAGGTGTGTCCGGTCCACGGCGTCATCCTTACTTGTGGGATATTCTCTTCCCCAACAGGAAATGGCAAAGAGCCCAGCAAAGCTGGTCACATGATCCCTCCTAGGCTCCGCCTTCCCCAGTCATTCTCTTTGCCGTTGCACAGGCAACATCTCCACGGAGATGGCTCAGAGTTTTTTGGTGTTCTGTATGTTCGGAAGCCAAGGTTCCTCTCCATTTAAATATATGTGATGAATGTGACAAACAAAGTAGGGACAATGATGCCACTGATAATAATGTTGCCCAAAATGATTCCTTAAGTGAGGGGAGTAAGCATGGTACTGCATCATCTCCTTCTATGTCTACACCAGTCTTGCCCACTCAGGAGGTCCCTAGTGAATCTAGTGCGCCAATCCTCCTTACTATGCAACAATTAACGGCTGTAATGGATAATTCTATTAAAAACATTTTAGCCAAAATGCCCACTTATCAGCGAAAGCGCGACTGCTCTGTTTTAGATACTGAAGAGCATGAGGACGCTGATGATAATGGTTCTGACATGCCCTTACACCAGTCTGAAGGGGCTAGAGAGGTTTTGTCTGAGGGAGAAATTTCAGATTCAGGAAAAATTTCTCAACAAGCTGAACCTGACGTTATTACATTTAAATTTAAATTGGAACATCTCCACGCTCTGCTTAAGGAGGTGTTATCTACTCTGGATGATTGTGACAATTTGGTAATTCCAGAGAAATTATGTAAGATGGACAGGTTCCTAGAGGTCCCGGTGCCCCCCGAAGCTTTTCCTATACCCAAGCGGGTGGCGGACATTGTAAATAAAGAATGGGAAAGGCCCGGCATACCTTTTGTCCCTCCCCCTATATTTAAGAAATTATTTCCTATGGTCGACCCCAGGAAGGACTTAAGGCAGACAGTCCCCAAGGTCGAGGGGGCGGTTTCTACTCTAAACAAACGCACCACTATCCCTATAGAAGATAGTTGTGCTTTCAAAGATCCTATGGATAAAAAATTAGAGGGTTTGCTTAAAAAGATGTTTGTTCAGCAAGGTTACCTTCTACAACCAATTTCATGCATTGTTCCTGTCACTACAGCAGCGTGTTTCTGGTTCGAGGAACTAGAAAAGTCGCTCAATCAAGCATCCTCTTATGAGGAGGTTATGGACAGAGTTCAAGCACTTAAGTTGGCTAACTCTTTTACCTTAGACGCCACTTTGCAATTAGCTAGATTAGCGGCGAAAAATTCAGGTTTTGCTATTGTGGCGCGCAGAGCGCTTTGGCTGAAGTCTTGGTCAGCGGATGTGTCCTCCAAGAACAGATTGCTTAACATCCCTTTCAAGGGGAAAACGCTGTTTGGCCCTGACTTGAAAGAGATTATTTCAGACATCACTGGGGGAAAGGGCCACGCCCTTCCTCAGGATAGGTCTTTTAAGGCTAAAAATAAAACAAATTTTCGTCCCTTTCGCAGAAACGGACCAGCCTCGAATTCTACATCCTCTAAGCAAGAGGGTAATTCTTCTCAAACCAAGCCAGCCTGGAGACCGATGCAAGGCTGGAACAAAGGTAAGCAGGCCAAGAAGCCCGCTACCGCTACCAAGACAGCATGAGATGCTGGCCCCCGATCCGGGACCGGATCTGGTGGGGGGCAGACTCTCTCTCTCTTCGCTCAGGCTTGGGCAAGAGATGTTCAGGATCCTTGGGCGCTAGAAATAGTTTCTCAAGGTTATCTCCTGGAATTCAAGGAACTACCCCCAAGGGGAAGGTTCCACAGGTCTCAATTGTCTTCAGACCAAATAAAAAGACAGGCATTCTTACATTGTGTAGAAGACCTGTTAAAAATGGGAGTGATTCATCCTGTTCCATTAGGAGAACAAGGGATGGGATTTTACTCCAATCTGTTCATAGTTCCCAAAAAAGAGGGAACATTCAGGCCAATTTTGGATCTCAAGATCCTAAACAAATTTCTCAAGGTCCCATCGTTCAAGATGGAAACAATTCGGACAATTCTTCCTACCATCCAGGAAGGTCAATTCATGACCACGGTGGATTTAAAGGATGCGTATCTACATATTCCTATCCACAAGGAACATCATCGGTTCCTAAGATTCGCCTTTCTGGACAAGCATTACCAGTTTGTGGCACTTCCATTCGGACTAGCCACTGCTCCAAGAATTTTCACAAAGGTACTAGGGCCCCTTCTAGCGGTGCTAAGGCCAAGGGGCATTGCAGTAGTACCCTACTTGGACGACATACTGATTCAAGTGTCGTCTCTACCACAAGCAAAGGCTCATACGGACATTGTCCTAGCCTTTCTCAGATCTCACGGGTGGAAAGTGAACGTAGAAAAAAGTTCTCTATTCCCGTCAACAAGAGTTCCCTTCTTGGGAACAATAATAGACTCCTTGGAAATGAAGATTTTTCTGACAGAAGCCAGAAAATCAAAACTTCTAAGCTCTTGTCAAGTACTTCATTCTGTTCTTCTTCCTTCCATAGCACAGTGCATGGAAGTAATAGGTTTGATGGTTGCGGCAATGGACATAGTTCCTTTTGCGCAAATTCATCTAAGACCATTACAACTGTGCATGCTCAGACAGTGGAATGGGGATTATACAGATTTGTTCCCGACGATCCAAGTAGATCAGAGGACCAGAGATTCACTCCGTTGGTGGCTGACCCTGGACAACCTGTCCCAAGGGATGAGCTTCAGAAGACCAGAGTGGGTCATTGTAACGACAGACGCCAGCCTGGTGGGCTGGAGCGCGGTCTGGAAACACCTGAAGGCTCAGGGTCTATGGTCTCGGGAAGAATCTCTTCTCCCGATAAACATTCTGGAACTGAGAGCGATATTCAATGCTCTCAAGGCTTGGCCTCAACTAGCAAAGGCCAAATTCATAAGGTTTCAATCAGACAACATGACGACTGTTGCATATATCAACCATCAGGGGGGAACAAGGAGTTCCCTGGCGATGGAAGAAGTGACCAAAGTAATTCAATGGGCGGAGCTTCACTCCTGCCACTTGTCTGCAATCCACATCCCAGGAGTGGAAAATTGGGAAGCGGATTTTCTGAGTCGTCAGACATTTCATCCGGGGGAGTGGGAACTCCATCCGGAAATCTTTGCCCAAATAACTCAATTATGGGGCATTCCAGACATGGATCTGATGGCGTCTCGTCAGAACTTCAAGGTTCCTTGCTACGGGTCCAGATCCAGGGATCCCAAGGCGACTCTAGTAGATGCACTAGTAGCGCCCTGGACCTTCAACCTAGCTTATGTGTTCCCACCGTTTCCTCTCATTCCCAGGCTGGTAGCCAGGATCAATCAAGAGAGGGCTTCGGTGATCTTGATAGCTCCTGCGTGGCCACGCAGAACTTGGTATGCAGACCTGGTGAATATGTCATCGGCTCCACCATGGAAGCTACCTTTGAGACGGGACCTTCTTGTTCAAGGTCCGTTCGAACATCCGAATCTGGCATAACTCCAACTGACTGCTTGGAGATTGAACGCTTGATTTTATCAAAGCGTGGGTTCTCAGATTCTGTCATTGATACTCTTATTCAGGCTAGAAAGCCTGTAACTAGGAAAATTTACCATAAAGTATGGAAGAAATATATCTGTTGGTGCGAATCGAAAGGATTCCCATGGAACAGGGTAAAAATTCCTAAGATTCTATCCTTTATACAAGAGGGTTTGGAGAAAGGATTATCTGCAAGTTCTTTGAAGGGACAGATTTCTGCTTTATCTGTTTTACTTCACAAGAAACTGGCGGCTGTGCCAGATGTTCAGGCTTTTGTTCAGGCTCTGGTTAGAATCAAGCCTGTTTACAAACCTTTGACTCCTCCTTGGAGTCTCAATTTAGTTCTTTCAGTTCTTCAAGGGGTTCCGTTTGAACCCTTACATTCCGTAGATATTAAGTTATTATCTTGGAAAGTTTTATTTTTGGTTGCAATTTCTTCTGCTAGAAGAGTTTCAGAATTGTCTGCTCTGCAGTGTTCTCCTCCTTATCTGGTGTTCCATGCAGATAAGGTGGTTTTGCGTACTAAACCTGGTTTTCTTCCGTAAGTTGTTTCTAATAAAAATATTAACCAGGAGATAGTGGTGCCTTCTTTGTGTCCGAATCCAGTTTCAAAGAAGGAACGTTTGTTGCACAATTTGGATGTAGTTCGTGCTCTAAAATTCTATTTAGAGGCTACAAAGGATTTCAGACAAACATCTTCCTTGTTTGTTGTTTATTCTGGTAAAAGGAGAGGTCAAAAAGCAACTTCTACCTCTCTCTCTTTTTGGCTTAAAAGCATCATCAGATTGGCTTATGAGACTGCTGGACGGCAGCCTCCTGAAAGAATCACAGCTCATTCCACTAGGGCTGTGGCTTCCACATGGGCCTTCAAGAACGAGGCTTCTGTTGATCAGATATGTAAGGCAGCGACTTGGTCTTCACTGCACACTTTTACCAAATTTTACAAATTTGATACTTTTGCTTCTTCTGAGGCTATTTTTGGGAGAAAGGTTTTGCAAGCCGTGGTGCCTTCCATCTAGGTGACCTGATTTGCTCCCTCCCATCATCAGTGTCCTAAAGCTTTGGTATTGGTTCCCACAAGTAAGGATGACGCCGTGGACCGGACACACCTATGTTGGAGAAAACAGAATTTATGCTTACCTGATAAATTACTTTCTCCAACGGTGTGTCCGGTCCACGGCCCGCCCTGGTTTTTTAATTAGGTCTGATGATTTAATTTCTCTAACTACAGTCACCACGGTATCATATGATTTCTCCTATGCAAATATTCCTCCTTTACGTCGGTCGAATGACTGGGGAAGGCGGAGCCTAGGAGGAATCATGTGACCAGCTTTGCTGGGCTCTTTGCCATTTCCTGTTGGGGAAGAGAATATCCCACAAGTAAGGATGACGCCGTGGACCGGACACACCGTTGGAGAAAGTAATTTATCAGGTAAACATAAATTCTGTTTCTCCAACATAGGTGTGTCCGGTCCACGGCGTCATCCTTACTTGTGGGATATTCTCTTCCCCAACAGGAAATGGCAAAGAGCCCAGCAAAGCTGGTCACATGATCCCTCCTAGGCTCCGCCTACCCCAGTCATTCTCTTTGCCGTTGTACAGGCAACATCTCCACGGAGATGGCTTAGAGTTTTTTAGTGTTTAACTGTAGTTTTTATTATTCAATCAAGAGTTTGTTATTTTAAAATAGTGCTGGTATGTACTATTTACTCAGAAACAGAAAAGAGATGAAGATTTCTGTTTGTATGAGGAAAATGATTTTAGCAACCGTCACTAAAATCCATGGCTGTTCCACACAGGACTGTTGAGAGCAATTAACTTCAGTTGGGGGAACAGTGAGCAGTCTCTTGCTGCTTGAGGTATGACACATTCTAACAAGACGATGTAATGCTGGAAGCTGTCATTTTCCCTATGGGATCCGGTAAGCCATGTTTATTAAGATAGTAAATAAGGGCTTCACAAGGGCTTATTAAGACTGTAGACTTTTTCTGGGCTAAATCGATTCATTATTAACACATATTTAGCCTTGAGGAATCGTTTAATCTGGGTATTTTGATAAGATTATATCGGCAGGCACTGTTTTAGACACCTTATTCTTAGGGGCTTTCCCAAATCATAGGCAGAGCCTCATTTTCGCGCCGGTGTTGCGCACTTGTTTTTGAGAGGCATGACATGCAGTCGCATGTGTGAGGAGCTCTGATACATAGAAAAGACTTTCTGAAGGCGTCATTTGGTATCGTATTCCCCTTTGGGCTTGGTTGGGTCTCAGCAAAGCAGATACCAGGGACTGTAAAGGGGTTAAAGTTAAAAACGGCTCCGGTTCCGTTATTTTAAGGGTTAAAGCTTCCAAATTTGGTGTGCAATACTTTTAAGGCTTTAAGACACTGTGGTGAAATTTTGGTGAATTTTGAACAATTCCTTCATATTTTTTCGCAATTGCAGTAATAAAGTGTGTTCAGTTTAAAATTTAAAATGACAGTAACTGTTTTATTTTAAAACGTTTTTTGTACTTTGTTATCAAGTTTATGCCTGTTTAACATGTCTGAACTACCAGATAGACTGTGTTCTGAATGTGGGGAAGCCAGAGTTCCTTCTCATTTAAATAAATGTGATTTATGTGACAATGACAATGATGCCCAAGATGATTCCTCAAGTGAGGGGAGTAAGCATGGTACTGCATCATTCCCTCCTTCGTCTACACGAGTCT